>NC_072733.1:155346943-155663540 GCF_026930045.1 Uloborus diversus
CCGTAATATGATCTAGATCCTCTTGCAGCTGATTTGCTTGTTCTTCATTTTCTACAGTCCCCATAACTTTGACATCACCAGCAAAACAATTCATGTTCCCAGAAATATTTTTGTGAATATCGTTCATAAAGACAATGAACAAAACAGGGCCTAACACTGATCCTTGAGGAACCCCGCTTAAGACCTCACTCCAATTAGAATAATTTCCCCTTACAACTACTCTTTGTTTCCTTCCGGTCAGCCATTTTTTTACCCAAATGAAAGTTTTCCCTCCTATTCCTATATCAGCTAATTTGCTAAGTAGAGCAACATGCGGTACCTTATCGAAAGCTTTTTGAAAATCAATATAAACAACATCTACAGGCTTCTTATTGTCCAAAGCCATGGTAACTTTGTCATAGAAATGTAATAAATTAGTTGCACAAGCTTTACCTTTCCTAAAACCGTACTGAAAACTAGTCAATAGATTATTAGTCTCTAGAAAATTTACTATCTTAATTTTCATCAATGTTTCAAAAATTTTGCAAACCACCGAAGTTAGACTCACAGGTCTATAATTTCCCGCACTCCCTTTAGACCCTTTCTTGAAGAGCGGTGTAATGTTAGCCAGCTTCCAGTCCTCTGGCACTGTCCCCGAATTATAAGAAGCATTGAAAATGTTTGCGATTACATCTGCTAATTCCTCTGCACATTCAACTAAAATTTTCGGATAAATATTATCTGGCCCCGGAGCCTTAGTCTCTTTAATTTTTTTCAAATGAAGTAAAACGTCATCCCTGGAAAATACAAAGTCCTCAAGCTGTACTATAGCTTGTGTCTTGTTGGTGTCAACTGTTGAGATACAGTTATCGTTAAAAACACTCGAAAAAAGTTATTAAGAACATTAGCAATATCGTCCTGAATTAAAATTCCGTGCTCATCAACCAGTGGCCCAATATGACTATTTCGAACTTTCCCCGAATTAGCGTATGCAAAAAACCTCTTGGGATTCCTGTTTATGTTATCTGCCAGTCTTTGCTCCAACTCTCTTTTCTGAATCCGTACCAAATACTTAAATTTACGCCTTGACTTACAATATTGGAGCCTATCTGCACTGTGACCTGTTTCTCTAAACCTATGAAAAGCAGCTTGCTTTTAATTTAGAGCGTCTTTAGTTTCCCTGGAGAACCACATTGGCCAAATTTTAGTGTTGACACCCTTTCTCCTAAAAGGAACATGATCCCTAACCGTATTCGCTAGATTTTCCTTAAACTCTGCCCACTGAAGATTCACATCGCTATTGTCCAATCCAGAAGAAAAAACTGCTTTCAAACTCTGCCGAAGTGCCACAAAGTCAGTATTTCTGAAATTGGGCACAAACCTAAAATTCTCTACTTTGTGCATATCAAATTTAATCCCAAACCTAATACTGTTGTGGTCACTATCTCCAATGTGTTCCCCTACACATAACCCCTGAACAGAGCCTTCCATGTCGCAGAAAACTAGATCTAAAATCGCGTCCTGTCGAGTACCCTGAGTTACAATTTGATCTAAGAAACAGTCACCAATTACTTTCAAAAAATCCTCTTCTCTGCTATTATTATGGAAAAAATTATTCCAATCAATTCCTGGAAAATTAAAATCTCCCATTATGATGACTGACCCCTTGCTAGAAATGTCACTAATAATACTAAACATCTGTTCGTCTTGACCCTGGCTTAAGTTGGGTGGCCTATAAATATTCCCCAAACGTAGTTTTTCGCCCTTATTACTAATCAACTCCAGCCAAATCATATCAATCTCATTAGGTTTATCATTAATTACCAATTCATTGCAAATTAAAGTGTCTCTGACATAAAATAAAACCCCACCACCTCTTTTACCTACTCTATCTTGTCTAAACAAATTATACCCAGCAATAGATAATAAATCATCATCACTTTCGGTAGCCCATGTCTCGGTAACTCCAATAATATCCAACCTCTCGTCTATAATTATGCTTTTCAATTCTTCCATCTTGTTCCTAATACTACGAGCATTTGTATAAAAAACCTTAAGTAAGTCCATCTTACTTTTATTTAATGCTGCACGATTGTTTGAATCCCAAGTGTTAAAATCTTTTCTCTTATTAGCCACCCTATTTCCGTTTCTACTAAAATCCCGATAGTTAGTACCCTTTCGAATTCTGCTCCTTAAACCATGCCACCCATTCCAACTTAGTTTTTTGATTCTGAAGCCTCTAAAACCAAACCACTAACTATTTTGAACCCTGTAGAGCTCAGATGTAGGCCATCCCTAGCAATCCAATCTCGTTTACATCTACTCCACACATCAATAAACCTGATACTACGCTTAACGCAAATTTCCTTGAGTACCAGGTTCATACACCTAGCCCGTTGGTTTAACCAACTCCTATGCACTCCATACCTGGGAAGCAAACCAACCACTTGGACATTTGCCGAACAGTTGGTTGCTTTGTCCTACAGGGAATCCCATTCCTTTGTAAACTCATCATTGTTACTATGGCCTACATCATTAGTTCCCACCCACAAAGTAACTACATCCCCTTTATTAAAAACCCCCTTCTTTTCAGCAACCCTATTTACATCTCTCACCCGAGCCCCTGGGAAACAACATCTAGCCACCTTACGTCTAACTCTGCCTGTTGAGTTTCCCACCTCACGCACCATTGAATCTCCCAAAATTATACCCTTTGTTTCCCAGTCAGTCGCCTCAGCAATAACTTTCCCCTTTACCTCTGGAATTTTCCCACTATCTAACACACAGCTAATTCCTACATCCTTTTTACTAACTTCCTCCTTTAATTCTGGAATATTCCCACTATCTAACACACAGCTAATGCCAACCTCCTTTTTGCTAACTTCCCCCTTTCCACCTGGAGTGTTTACCCCATCTACACGCCTACAGCCTAATGCTAACTCACCCTCCAAAGTAAGCATCCTAACTCTGATTTCTGAGAGTTCAACACAATTTGTGCAAATGAAATCCTTCTCAGACTCATCCTTCCCCTTAAACAAGCAGAACATCTGACATAGGTCACAAGAAATCCACTTGTCCCCTTTACCACTTTTAACCTCCTTCATTATGCATATAACTCCCATTCTGGCTCAAAATGGTACACTTAAAAAGTCAATACAAAAATACAAAATTGGAGAAATAATGCTAAATATTAGAATTAGAAAGCATTGGAAGTAAAAGATACAAATATTACTAAATCCTAAGACAAGCAGTAAATTAAAATAAACAAGTTACACCCTAAACAGAGCAGTCAGGCTTAACAAGAAATCAGCACAATTTAGGCTTAGCTACACAGAATAGAAAAACACTTTAAGAAAGCAAGTAAATCAAAAATAAGACTTAAAAGCACAAGAATACTTAATTATATGATAAAATACAATAAAAATACTGAAACTAAAGTAGTAAAATAAACAATTACAGTAAAAAATCACTTATCTCAGGAGCAGCAAAAACACTCCCCAGCAACTGTAGCGCCCTCTAGCGGCGGATCCCCAAACGACGAAGTAGTATAATGACTATGCAGAATATTATGCCATCAAGTTTTAAGTTATATTTAAAATAAGTACTGCATTTGTGGATGAAAACAATGTTAAATTGAAGAAGTATCGCATATTTTAAGTAAATAAAACCAATTATACTTCCAATGTAAAATGAAGGCTACTGCAAAAATGCTACGGTAAACAAAAAACGAGTCTTGCATTGAGTTACCAATTAAGAATTGAAAATTCTCAACAATAACATTCCATTAATTCTAAAATCAACTTTGCATTCAAAACAGACGCCATTGATGTTTTTCTGCACTTGCGAGGGATTTTCCAGACTTACAAGAGCTCGAGAGCAATTGCAAATTTTGTGAGGGAATCGGGACTGAAGACAATCGCAATGTTACACTTGAATTCAAATTGGGGAAATAGCGATCGCAGCGGTGCATTGCGATCGGCCGTGTTTCACTTGAATCCCTGTGCAAATCTCTCTACCATGTACCATTCAGTCAGGAATTCAGTTTCTGCAGCTGCACACCCGAAATACTTCTTTATCTCCGAGGGGGAAAAAGAACTTAATTTAAATCTTAAATGCACCAATGTTACAATGCATCATAATGGAGTAGTACACAATGCATGAGCTTTCACTTTTACATAAACAAATTACATTTAATTTGTCATGCATTTGTAATTAAATTATCAATTTAATAGTTACTATGACAAGCTGTTATTAATAGCTTGAAATTCTGTTTTTGTTGTCATTTACACCAGGTTTCTACTTACTCAGATGAACAATATAGCATAGAACAGCATCAAAAAGGAGAACAATTATAAAAAATTAATATGAATTAGACATTTTTCTGCCTTATGCGCTTAGGAAAAAAAAATCAAGAATACCAAATATCAAGCCAGGAAATACTTTGCACATAATGCACTTTAACCTGGAGTGCTTGCAGACATAGAAGATAAACATACCACTTGAGGTCAGATTTTAGATAGTGGCCACATCAATGTTAATATTTGAAAAAATAGGATTCTAGATCCTAGGAAAATAGGATTCCAGGTCCATTGGAAAAAATGGATTCAAAATTGCATCTAATGTGCAGGAGGTATTACCTCCTGTACGTTTTTCATTTCACCTCAATAGCGAAATATTAAATACATTTCTGAAACAATTTTGTAATGCATTAACTAGGTGCAATATTTAAATAAATATTAGATTCTATCATGTCTAAACTTTTCAATACTGTTTTTTTGGGCAGTTATCTAGTTTATTTTTGTGAAATATGAATTAAATTTAGTCATTAAAATATGCCATACCAAATTATCCTCGGGAGCCTTCCATGAAAAGAAAAAAGCCAGGAATATAATTCCAACATTACAGTGCAACATAATACACAATGAGAGTTATAAAAACATTGTTGAAAAATTATCACATGAAGCAATTTGGCATTAACCGTAGCTATTTTAATTGCGTGTTGAGCTGCAGGAGCTCTTAGCATGAAAATAGGTAGTTAATGCAATAAATGTATTATCAAACAGAAGAGCAGTTTGAATGTTGAAAATACACCAAATTGAGGTCCTAAAACCAAACATTGGCGAACTTAGAGTCATTAATGAATTGCGACACATTTTGAGCAATATATTTATTCATAACCTTATAAAACAGCTAATATATGCAATGTTACTTCTTAAAGAGGAAGCAACTTGCAAGAAAAAGCTATATATTTAATTTCGTACACGTCAGTTCGGTGTACTGATCAACACACAACTTATACTCACTTAAGATTTTCTTTCATTTGTGTTTTCTTTCCCATACACAGGTATATTTTAATTTGTAATACATCAATTCGACGTTTCCATGTTTCTAACGGGTCGAATATGAACATCACTCGTCGATTTAGCAGAATCTTGCAAATAAAATTCTCTTCTTTCGCAAGCTTTCAAATGAAGAAAACTTCGCCTATACATCAAAAGTCATTTCTCCATAATTACATTAATTAGATCATTAAAATACTACCAGTAGCGAACCCCGCGAACGTGATCGCCAAATATCGAGGACGTCTGAAATCACGCCAAGTTACTACGAAGGTTGCTAGAAAAATCGAGGAGTAGCAGACACGTCCGGTTTCGAGTGAAACACCTTGCAGTCGCAAAAAAGTGATCGCAATAAAAATATATAACAATTTCCATCGGATTAAATATCAGCTTATTATTTTCTTTTCTTCATTTTTTACCTCCTGTTAAGTGCACAAACCTTTCATTAACTTTATTATTTTATGCATCTGTTGACAAACAGATGTTATGTCGTCGTCTACAGAAGTGAACTGAAAAGAGCCACTATATTATCATGTTCAGAACAACAAAACCCATCATGGATTTAAAGTTTCGTTTTATCGGAAGTGGAGATTGAGAACTTTTGAATGATAATATGGATTTAACATAATCGTATGAATTATTCCTTGTTATTTGAGTTACAGAATTGAGTTTTAATGTTTCGTTGGATATGACATTTCAAAAGATCGTGCGATGTGATGTTTGCAGAGTTGATATTTGTTGCCTTGGCAATTTTGGGGCTCATTGTAATAGATAATTTTAGTACACCTTTAGCGGTAGTAATATGTGGGTTAGCTGTATATTGTTATCTGTATTGTTTTTCTTTTAGTCTGAACAAGCATCTAATTTTTTCTCTTGTAATTTCGAAAATATGGGGCTGTCTTGCATATGCTTATCACATCGTGAAAAAAACTTGTTGTTTTATTAAGGAATTGGTCTTTACAAAATCATCCGATGCAACAACTGAAGAGTCTAGTTTCTATTGCTGCGGAGAGACAGCAAAACTAGAGCAAGAAATAAATGTAATGGTTTTAAATATTTCTCAGTGCTACATTCATGTTTGGTATGATAAAATTAGTGACAGTGAGGAATTTGTATTATATTTAAACGGTTGCATGAGAGAAACTTTAATAAATCTATGTAAGGGTGTTTCTAAAATAGATCGAAAAAAATTTTCATTTGTAATAATGCAATTATATCTTCATTTTCTTACTCACATTGTGGATGCCAAGCAGAAATCTGGAAAATTCAAATTGGAGAATTTTCAAGTAAGTTCTATTTTGAAATTTTTTTTTGGGTCTCATAAAGTAGTTTTTCCCATTTGATGAGGTAATAGCAGATAAATATGAGATACCGTATCCCAAACGCATTCACCTCTTCCCATTGCACCCAAATAACTTTTCAAGACAAAGACATTGAAGTATAGGAGGAGATGAGGTGGGTTTGACCACGGAACACATTGGACAGGTCTCAATTATTTTAATACTATTAATGTTTTAATTTTAATTTATGACTGACAAATAGCACCTATTGTCCTTAGATGAAATCACGTGGTACAGTTATGTTGAATAAGTTTTATTCCCGAAAGTTTATTTCAGTAGGGGCTAAGTTTTTTTTCAGGAAACTGCAGCTTTATTTTTTTTTATGAGTTTCATCAAGAGTGCAGAAAAAAAAATTGAACTCCTTTATTAAAGTATGTTTGTTTTGTTTACAATCATTTGCAGTTTCTTTTTATTTTTTGCCAGAAAGAAAAAAAATAGGACATCATTTTTTCAAACCAAGAACTTGGATTACATTGGTTCACCTACTTGTGGGGCACGTTGGTTCCGACCAACCTACCCCAAGTGATAAAAAAACTTTTTTTTCTCTTCTAAGTGTTTGTATATTATACTTTCATTTCATATTATACATGTTTTGGAAATAATAATGATAAAAATTTAGGGGGAAAAGCAAAGGAATATTTCATAATTATTTAACAAAATTATACTAAGTAATTTTACCAAAAGGTTTATTTCATATCTGCACTTTTTTCGCAATTTTTATTTTCAAATATTCTTCTAAGTTTTGGCAGACAGCTGTTTTCAAAGAATAAAGTAGATAATAATACATGTAATAATAACGTTATTGATTTTTTTACATATTAATGAACAGAACAATCAGAGGGCTATGCATAATACAAATTAAAACCCAAGCTATGAGTCTATTTGTAATATTTAAAACATTAATGCCCAGAAACGTTTCGAAGAATGGAAATGTTAAAAATCCAAATATTTTATCTTGAGAAATGTTATCCCACTAGATAAAAAACAAACAACTAAAACTGAATTAGTTACTCATATTAATCAAACTAAGAACACAAATAAATAAGTTGCTGATTATAAATAGAAAATATATTTATCAAAATAAATTATATCAAAATTAAATGTCGATCTGGACTCATCCAATGATTCTTTTCAAGAGTTTTTGGTTTTACTTTTACCAACTTAGTACCAGCTTTCATATATGTTATGAACAAAGATGTTATTCTTTTGTATCAAATATTTGTAAGTTTTAAGGAGAAGCCCACAAATACCCAAGAACATCGAAAATCGCTCAGAATTGAGTTTTTATAGCTCTAATTTCGAAAAATCACTGGCCCTAATATTACAAAATATGGCCTTACAAATTTTGTTCTAAGACTTGAGTTTAAGAAAATATTCGTGCAAGAGTCCCCATGCCGCCTTTCTTTAATAGTATCACAAGCAATAGGGTTTTTAAACAACACTTACAAAAAAAAATGTGGAATAGCCCTTGAATGTAAAGCATTGCTTAAATTTTTTGAACCATAATTTTGAACAATTTTCCTGGGAAATGCTCCAGATTCTCCTATCCATTAAATCTTCAAAGTTTATCTAAAGCTGCGTTTTTGAAACTTCAAATTCGAAAGCTTGCAGGGGGAGAAGGAATTGATTTCAATCTATTAAAAAAAATATAATCGATCCAAAACAGTCGCTGAACCTCCCTTACCCTAACGTCAATAAATAGGGTCTATAATCGCGATTTCATGGCTAAAATTGCGTTTCTGAAATTAAAAGTTTCAAAATTTTGACCGGACACCTTTTAACCTTTTTTTCCTATCCAATCAAAAAAAAAAAAATCGTTTTTTTTTTCAATTTGCCCCTTAAAACTTTTTTTTCATTAAGTCACTGCACGCAGGTGTAGAATTCAAGCAAATTTGGTGAGAACTAGGCAAAGGATTCTAAACAATTATTATTCTCTGAAATTGTATCTGCTTCAATGATACAAAAGAAACTAATATTTTGGAGACTTAGAGAGAGGAATATTTTCATGCCTGGGAAAAAATAGAGAATCATTGCAATAATTTCTATTTTGTGTGCCTATGACTGTGTATCTATGATACACAAAATGAGGGGTGCCTTGCGGCGCCCCTCATTTCATGTGAATGTCGTTGGGTTCCGTCAAAATGAGGGGCGTCTCGCGGCGCCCTGGAGCGATTGCTCTGCTCGACCCCCCTTGGGACGGCCCTGTCTCAAAACAACGTTTTTTCAACTGGTGTGCCAATCATTCTGAAAATTTGTGAATATTCTTGATTCAATTATATTCTATATGAACCAAACTCTTTGATGTTATTATTAATAAAAATATTTTTTTAATGCTAGAAGTGGGAAAAAAATGGTAGAAAAACATAACATTGTAATAAAACACCTCAAAAACGTGCAGTTTTCAACTTCGTTGATCACAATTAGGTTCATATTCTAAGGAAATTTATTTTAAGGGGCTCAGATATTTTCCCCATGGCTTAGCAGGATATTTTCAACTTGGAAACCAATTTCAGTACAAATTAGAGTTCTTAAAATTTGACATTTTTCATAACTTATTCATTTATGGCTGGAAAAGAAATATTTTTACATTTTTGCAAAGAAAAAAGTGCTAAAAGCAAGAAAGTTCTAATTTCTAGTGGGAGGGGAGTTGAGCTCCCACTTGCCCCCCTATATGGACACCTATGAATTAGACATTGCAGATGACTCTAGAAATGTGTGTTGTGTCGCTCAAAATTGTCATATATCGATATGTAACCGGTTAGCGGTAACCGTAACTGTTATCTTTGTGCCTAAAAGTTTGAGTTTGGGTTCTGTTCGAGATGTATATAGTTGTGTGTTCGTGATGTGAATAATGTATAATAAAAGTATTGTGCGGTATTAAATTATGCCTCGCCTCTGCTATGTGTAAATACACACATGCCCACTCCATCTCAAAGGATAAATACATCACAGCTGGCGACGAAATGATTTGCGAACCCGTGAAGTAATGAAATTCTTCAGCGGAACTCTCGTGAAGTGTTTCGACAGAATCTAATGGATTAGGATAAAGCTCGATGCAGCCAAGGTCAAGGTAAAAGTTTTGTAATCAAATTTTCTAGTAATATTTTATCATGGACGCTCTGGTTCAAGCTTTAATTGAACAAAACAAACTTTTAATGGACAGATTGGCAGTAACGCCAGAAACGAAACCAAATGAAGGTTCAAAAGTTTTTGTTCATTTTGAAAAGTTTGAAGAACGTCAGGAAAACTTCGATTCATTTCTTGAACGCTTTAATGTATATTTAAAGGTTCAAAATGTTCCTGAAGACAAACGTGAGTTAGGTTTTATTTGAAATTTATCCCCGAAAATGTATAATTTGCTCAAGAACCTGCTAGCTCCTGATAATCCTTCAGATAAAGATTTTGATTGCTTGAAAATTACTTTAAAAGAGCATTTAAATCCGAAACCACTAATTATATCCAGTAGACATGTGTTCTTAAATCGCAAGCAGCGGGAAGGGGAAATGGTTAGTGACTATCTGGCTGAGTTAAGGTCTCTTTCAGGCCCGTGTTGCTATGGGGAAGCCATGCTCAATGTAATGCTAAGAGATGTGTTTTTTAGTGGGTTGCGGGATAAAGCTATTCTTAATAGAATTTTTGAGGAAGATGATACGAATTTAGAAGGAACGCTGAAAATTGCTTTGGCTATGGAAAAAGCTCCCAAAGGTGCATCTGAGCTTTTAGATAAAACAGTAAATGTCCATCAGATGGGAGAAGGGAAAATTGAGAGGCCAGGTGAAAAAAATAAATATAAACAAAAAAGTAAACCGAAAGGTGCATTCAAGGCTAAGAATAAATCGTGTTCACGTTGCCCTGGAACAAATCATGATCGTAACAATTGTAAATTTATAACTAGTCAGTGTCATTTCTGTCAGAAGGTTGGACACATAGAGAGAGCTTGTTATGCAAAACAAAATTCTAGAGAATGTAAACAAAGACAAGTTAGTGTCGAACTTGATTCCGAAAATGGAAACCAAAACTCGGTTCCATTACATAGCATTATTACGGAGGAGGGGAAAAGACCTCCAATAATGCTGACAGTTACAGTTGAGGGCAGCCCTATAGTGATGGAGTTAGATACTGGCGGAGCATTTTCTGTGATGAATATAAAGAAGTTTAGGGAAATTTCTAAGAAACCTTTGCAAAAGACTTTGGGTCATTCCATGTCAAGTGATCCAAAATTTTGGAAATTTTTTCCCTCACCCTTTTGTATTTCTTTGAAATTTGGCTCATCGATTGTACCCTTCAAGGTAATCAAAAGTCCAAATTTTTAGATTTTTATCTCTATTATTTTTTTATTTATGACACTTTGATTTTTCGAAAAACCCTGTTTTTTTCATGGATGCTTGAACATAAAATGGGTGATAACTCAGCACCAAATATAGATAAAAAGATTTGGTAAAAAGCATTTTAAAGTACATTTAGTGACTGTTTAATAAGATATGCAACATGACTAATTTCAGAAAAAATTTAATTTTTAAAAATTGAATTTTAAATTTGAATTTCTCAGAAAAGGTATAATGAATTTTTTTTAAAAAAATCTCAAAAATTTGTGTATATTTTATGTTTATTTGTGCAAAGTTTCAAGTTGGGATCTCAATGGGATCATATTTTTATGAATTTTTAAATAAAATTTGACTTATGAAATAATGACATTTTTTAGATTCTAGCTAGTTAAATATGAGGTTTTCTTACTAGGAATGGTCTAGTAAGTAGTAATTGATCTTGACTATGCTTGAAATGAGCTGACATGAATTTGTAGATTGGTAAGCCCCCCCCCCCCCCTCCCCGCCACCACTTTTAATCTTTTTACTTCCTTTTACAAAAAAGGAAGTATTGTATTCGCGAAAAAATTTTCACTCAAAAATCGCCCTTAATTTCCATTTTACTCACCCCCAAATGAATGTTGAGTTTTTTTTTCGATTCGACCACATGCGGAAAAGTGCCTAAGAATGTATAGACACGCGAAATATCCATTTTGACCATCACCGAGGTAATTACAACGACTTTTCTCGTGACGTCTGTATGTATGTGCGTATGTGCGTATGTATCTCGCATAACTCAAAAATGGTATGTCCTAGAAAGTTGAAATTTGGTACATAGACTCGTAGTGGGGTCTAGTTGTGCACCTCCTATTTTGGTTGCATTCGGGTGTTTCTAAAGGGGTCTTTTGCACCTTTTTGGGGGGAAATCATTGTTAATTTCGATGCAAACTCAAGTGGTGTTATAATTTGGCGGTCACTTGGCGATATATCGCCAGTCTTTTGGTTGCCAAGTTTTGTCGCCAACTTGGCGAAAAATTTGGCGATTTTTTTTTTTTTTTTAAATCTGCTTTCAATGTGGCCATTGCTAGTGATATTTAAAGAGTTAGAGAGAGAATCCCATTAAAATTGCAATAATAGGGAAATAGCATTAAATTGGTGTAAAAGGAAGTCATGTGATGCACACATCAGCTCGTTTTTTTTTTTTTTCAAAAATTTTCAAAATGTAAAAAAATAAATAAATAAACCAAAGTGAATAGTAAACTTATTAAAAGTTGGTAAATGTTCTTTTTTAAAGCAAGAAAAAGCTCCCCCCCCCCTTAGACCACTTTTATTTATTTATTTATTTATTTTCAAAACTATTTTCAAAATGTAAAAAATAAATAAATGAATAAAATAAAACAGAATGAACGGAAAACATATTAAAAGCTGGTAAATGTTCTTTTTTAAAGCAGGACGAAATACATTACCCCCCCCACCCACACATACAATTAACACTATACTAGTATAACGCCTCACCTGATGCTTTTTCTTTTTTTTTCAGACCAAGTGTTTCTTTTTCAATCCAATTTTCTCAAAGTGTACTTGATTAATTCATTATCCGATAATGAAAGTTATGATTCATTTTATCCCCTACCCCTGCACCAACTTTCAATTTTGGAGGGAGGAAAGAAATAGTTTGCCCCAAGATCACAGCAAAGTAGGAGTGTTTCTCCCCATGTTGTTCCATTCTTTTCACACTAAACTAAAAATAAATCTAAGTATCAGATCATATGTCTGTCCGCATAAAACTAACTGTCTTTCTACAATATTTGGAGTGCAGCTGTTTTTTTCTTTTCTTTAATGCTAGTTTTCTTTTTAATTTCAGTTGTAAAGGAGAGCAATGCAGCGAGATCTATTTATACATATATTAAAAGCAGTTATAGATCAAACAAATTTTACTAGTTTGAGCATAACCTTCCATGTTGTTAAGCTTCATTCCAGATTGACCCCTCCCCCTCCACCCTACCGTCACACTTTCCGGAAGAAGAAAAAAAACTGCAAATGAGTAGTTCAATTTGTTTGTTAAAGTTTTTCTGACTTTTAGTTTTTATGCCCCCCCTCCCATTTATAAGCCTTAGTCACTACTGATGTTTAGCAGTGTGCGTCCCAGTTCATTATGATTATAACTCTTACGTGCCAGCCTTTTTTTTTTTAAATACAGTTTTGGAAAAAAAAAAATGGTTTTGTGGCGGAGGGGGGGGGGGGAGGGTTACTAATCTACAAATTCATGTCAGCTCATTTCAAGCATAGTCATGATCAATTACTACTTACTAGACCATCCCCAGTAAGAGAAGCCCATATTTAACTAGCTAGAATCTGAAAAATGTCATTATTTCATAAGTCAAATTTTATTTAAAAATTCATAAAAATATGAACCCATTGAGATCCCAACTTGAAACTTTGCAAAAATAAAGATAAAATACACACAAATTTTTGAGATTTAAAAAAAAAATTCATAATACCTTTTCTGAGAAATTCAAATTTAAAATTTAAATTTCAATTTTTAAAAATTAAATTTCTTCTGAAATTAGTCATGTTGCATATCCCATTAAACAGCCACTAATGTACTTTAAAATGCTTTTTACCAAATCTTTCTATCTATATTTGATACTGAGTTATCGCCCATTTTATGTTCAAGCATCCATTAAAAAAAGGGTTTTTTTCGAAAAATCAAAGTGTCATAAATAAAAAAATAATAGCGATAAAAATCTAAAAATTTGAACTTTTGATTACCTCAAAGGGTAAAATCGATAAGCCAAATTTCAAAAAAATACAAAGAGGTGAGGGAAAAAACTTTGGATCACTTGACATGGAATGACCCAAATTGGTTTTCACTACATATAATGGGGGGAAAGTTGTACCAATGGGAGTAGTAAATGTAAATGTTGAATATAACAACCAAAAATTGAAATTAAATTTATACATTGTTAGGGAAGACTTAGACACCATTTTAGGTAGGGAATGGATTTTCAAAATCAAAATAAATTGGAATTCAATTAAATCAATTCATGCACATGGGAAATATGATCTGAGTAAACTACTTAATGAGTTTAAAGAATTTTTACACCAAAATTTTGCCGATCAAGGCCTGTTCCGTTCGCCTTAAAAGATCGTGTTGAACAAGAAATCAACTGATTAGAAAGGGAGGGAATTATAGAAAAGGTGGAAACATCTGAATGGGCAACGACAGTAGTACCAGTCGTAAAATCAGATGGATCAATACGTCTGTGTGCAGACTACTCGATAACCCTTAATCCTAGTATAATGGTACAATAACACCCTTTACCAAGGTTGGAGGAGATATTTTCTTGTCTAAATGGGGGAAAAAAATTGTCGAAATTAGATTTTAAACACATTTATTTACAATTAAAGGTTTACGAAAATAGTCAAAAACTCCTAACAATTAACGCAACAAAAGAGTTGTACAAATGCAAAAGGCTTATGTATGGGCTAAACGGGGCTCCAGTATGTTGACGGTCTGTTCCAGGGAATGGCAGGGGTTAAAGTGTTTATGGACGATGTTCGTATAACAGGACCTACTCAAGATGCACATTTTGAGGCACTGCAAACTTTTTTTCAAAAATGCAAAGAGCATGGATTAAGACTAAATTTGAGGAAAAGTAAATTTTTTGAGGAAGAGATTTATTTTTTGGGTCACAAGATTGACTCCAAGGGTTTGCATAAAACAGATGAAAAAGTCTGTGCAATAGCGAGTGCCCCTAAACCAAAAAATGTGCAAGAAGTTCAAAGTTTTCTGGGGTTAGTACAATTTTATGGGAAATTTTTTCCAAATTTAGCCGCCATTGCTAATCCGTTGAATAATTTAATGAAAAAAGAAACAAAATTCGTCTGATCGAAGGACTGTGAACAGTCATTTCATAACATTAAAAATGTGATTTGTTCCCCACAAATTCTGGTGCACTATAACCCTGCACTCCAAGTAACATTGGCAACCGACGCGAGTCCAGTAGGGTTAGGCGCGGTGCTATCCCACAAAATGTCCGACGGAACAGAAAGACCTATAGCTTTTGCATCAGGAACTCTTAACAACGCAGAGAAAAAATATTCACGAATTGATAAGGAAGCCCTTGTAATTGTGTGGGCAGTTAAGAGATTCTACCTATACCTAAAGAGAAGAAGATTCATCCTTATAACAGATCACAAGCCATTAGTTGCAATTTTTGAATCGAAGAAAGGTCTACCAATTTTGGCAGCAGCACGACCTTCTTCACTATGCTTTGACTCTTCAATCCAGGGGCGTAGCTAAGGGGGGGGGGTTGGGGGACAACCCCCCCCCCCCCGAAACGTTAGTCTCAAAAAAAAAAAAAAAGAGAATAAGAAGAGGGAAGAGAAAGAAAAAAAGAAGAAAGAGAAAAAAATCACTATGACTTTTTTCTGTGTAACAAAGGTTAAAAATTCACTTCGCTCCCCCCCCCCCCCAATGCCATTGAAAATCTGCTCCATGAGTGACCCTCAAGTATAAAGACGCCTCCCTCTGCTGCGACAATTTTTTGATAATTGAGTGAAATTTGACACTTCGCTTTAGAAATGAGATTGTTTGTTAAATCCACGTAAAGGCACCCTTTCTTTGTCATAGATTCTGCAAATTGTTAAATATGTTTAATTTTATGAGCAGCGTAGTGAGAATAATGCATACAGTCGAATCTGTATATTTCGAATTTCACATTAAAAAAAATCGAGATAATGAGGTTTTGAATTACAGAGGCTTTAAGAAACTTTTTATAGAAATTCAGGGGTCTGGCCAGAGGATATTTGGGTCCGTTAACGGACCCTTCACAAAAATCCGATCAACCAAAACGAACCTTTCACAAAATCCCGATCAAACAAAACGGACCCTTCACAAAATTCCGATCAAACAAAACGGACCCTTCACAAAACTCTGATAAACAAGATTGGATCTGTCACAAATTGTTTATTGAAAGAGCAAATCTGAAAGTAAAATAACACATATTTCTGTGTATAAACCAATAATTTTTGGAACCTTTTTTTAAGTCAAATTAGAGGAATCAGATTATACAAAATCAGCTAATTTTGAAAAAAAAAAAAAAAGATAAATAATTGCTACTGCCAAATAAATATAATGGTTGTTTGTTTTATCACAGCTAATTAGCAGCGGTGTTGTAAACTTTTCCGAAAAGGCATTGGTAAGCACTTTTCTCCGCTCATGATTTAATAAACAATAATAATATATATCTGCGAAATGAACTTAGAACTGCAAAGGAATAGTAAGGATGAGGAAAAAATATGATTGCTTCAGATAGGGTTACCAATTTCAAAATTATCACCACTTAGCGTCTGGCGTTGAACCTTTATAATAACTTGATTAGAAAATATTCTCGTCATTTTGCCAGCTTGTTAATATTTGCGTTTTTACGGTGCAGTGCGATGTTTAATTGTTATTTTGGGAGAAAATTATATGGGTTTTGATTTTTAGATGCTAACACACAAGGATGATTAACTTTAAATAAACTCTTTTAATTATCGTTTTTTTTTTCTTTAGATGTCTACATTTTGAAAAATGCAATCTTTTAACATCCGATATGAGAATCATATTTTGTTCTTTTTTCAAGCTAACTTCGCTTTCTTAGGATTCAAATAAATGAAAAGTCTCTTTATTTCTGTTAGAACTCTCATTTCAAGTTTTTAAAGCAAAATTCCATTTTCTGTTATGAGTCAAAAATGAAAATGCTGAATAGATGGTTTATTTTATTTTATTTTTTGGGTCAACTGTGTCCACAGATATTAATGGAATGTTTATCATAGGACTCTAAAATGCAATTTTAAAATAATTTTATCAAAAACATTTCTTTTACAAGCCGTTTTTATACTTTTGATGCCTTCATTTTGAGAATTGCGATCTCTTTGCATCCGCTATGGGAATCCGATTTTACGAAATTTTGATGATTATTACGCTTTGTTAAGAGGTAAACAATTGAAATATCTTTTTATTTTTGTTAAAATCACGGAATTTATAAGTTTTAAACGAAATTCTGTGCGTTTTAAGAGTGTCTTGGGTCAAAAAGTTGAATGCTGAACCCTATTCTGAATTTTATTTTATTTATTTATATTTTTGTTACAATTATTTTAAGTACTGTACAGAAATATATCTAGTATAATTTAACATAATGTAGAATGGTAGATAAATATTGATACTTGAAAGAGCAATGCCCCCCCCCCCCAAATATCAGAAAAAAATCCAGAATGATTTTCTCGACGTAGAAGAGGAAAACACTCAACTTTAAGTTTAATTGATGCCGTTTGTGCCATCTCTAAATTCTAAAATTTTGTTTTGACAAAAAAATTTTTTTTTTAAAATTATTTACAAAATTTCATTTTTCACAAAATTATTTGATTTTCACAAAAAACGGACCCTGTGAAAAATCCTGGACAGACCCCTGAAATTTGAAATATGATGGTAAAAATTTGAAATTGATACTAAAGACAATATGGGCTCTTGATTTAAAATTCCTCTTTATTAGTTTTGTTAGGTATTTATTCTATTATTACATTATTAAGTGCTTTTATTGCGAGTTTAAGGAATCATTTTGACAGTAAAAGAAACTTTAAGCATATCTTTTTTCAAGAAAAGTCTTTTATTGCTTTTTGGTCCTTGATTTTTTTTTTTTTTTTGGATTCATTATTTATCCTCGACGTTAGCAATTGCAGCAAATCTAACTTGGCCAGTAGTCTACGATTTTCCTTTTTTCATCACTTGAAGAAAAACTTATACTTTCTTTTCACTCCTATCATTTCGGTTTTCTAAGGAATCACAATTTTAAGAAAGAGAGCAACCAAAGAACAGTACTAATCCAGATAACAGAGCGAAATGGCTTTTAACTTGAATGACCTTTAACCATGAACTTTAATGTTCATCTTAACATGCCAAACCTGTGAATTTCACCCCCTTAACTCTTCTTCCAAGAAAGTGCGCGAAACGACTGTCCTTTGGTTAATCTTCCTGGAAAAGCCTATTCGTGGAATGCATTTACTGCCTCCTCAGGTCTTGAAGACAATTCCTCTGTTTCTGAGTTGAAGAAAATGTTTTTGTTTGCTGCTTTGAAGATCATTGGGCTTTGAATCCGAAAATGATAGCATAACTGGAATTCGAGACGATAGAGGTTTTTGTTGGTCTGGTCTCGTATGTGTCATAGGTCATAGTCAAAACTACCTTTGCTAACCAGAGTATCCATTGCAATCACATTGATTCTTCAGTCAGTATTTACTGCATATTCTTTTGGAAACATACAGTCTGTTTAAAGTAGTACATTCTAAGTGAAAGTTGTTGCATAATGAAACGAACAAGACCGATAACAAGCTTTTTTTCAACTCAAAGAAAAAAATTAAAATGGCGAAAAGGATTGCTCTAAAAAGAGAAAGTTAACGTCGTCTGAAGAAAACGAAGTACAGTCTGCAAAGCAGCGTTAGTCCCATCGGACCCTTCTGAAGGTAATTTTATTTTAATTCAAAAGAAAAACTGCATAGCATTACATGGATAAAATGTTTAAAAACGAGATGAATCTAGATTATTTCTATTAGCTTGGTTCGGATTAAAAAGTCGAAAATAAAAAAGACTTCTGTTTATAATACCCGAAAAATTGCTGTTGCTAGTCTGACCACCGATGAGATTGAAAGTCAAACATCCAGTTTACAGGCGGAAATGGAAGTATCTATTAGCTTTCAGGGATGCCAGCTTTTGTAGATGTGTGTTAGCCTCTAAATTAAGCAGTCACACTGAAATGAACGGAACAAGGTCATCAGATATTTGATTTCCCCCTGATTTGGATAGACTGGTTTTGACAAGACGTTGCTAGAAAATTTCACTTTAAATTAAATGGAAGGAAAAGAAAAAAAAAGTTAAACTTTCCATAACATTAAAAAAATAAAAAATTCTTTGCTTTTGTTTGGTTTGATACAAGTATGGGAATTGGGGCACCCCATTCCAAAGTATGTAAGATTCACCTCCCTCTTATTTTTTTTCACCGTTCATTTCAGTTTAAGTTTTTATCAACCGTTCATTTCAGTGTGACTGCTTAATTTAGAGGCTAACACACATCTACAAAAGCTGGCATCCCTGAAAGCTAATAGATACTTTCATTTCCGCCTGTAAACTGGATGTTTGACTTTCAATCTCATCGGTGATCAGACTAGCAACAGCAATTTTCGGGTATTATAAACAGAAGTCTTTTTTATTTTCGACTTTTTTAATCCGAACCAAGCTAATAGAAATAATCTAGATTCATCTCGTTTTTAAACATTTTATCCATGTAATGCTATGCAGTTTTTCTTTTGAATTAAAATAAAATTACCTTCAGAAGGGTCCGATGGGACTAACGCTGCTTTGCAGACTGTACTTCGTTTTCTTCAGACGACGTTAACTTTCTCTTTTTAGAGCAATCCTTTTCGCCATTTTAATTTTTTTCTTTGAGTTGAAAAAAGCTTGTTATCGGTCTTGTTCGTTTCATTATGCAACAACTTTCACTTAGAATGTACTACTTTAAACAGACTGTATGTTTCCAAAAGAATACGCAGTAAATACTGACTGAAGAATCAATGTGATTGCAATGGATACTCTGGTTAGCAAAGGTAGTTTTGACTATGACCTATGACACATACGAGACCAGACCAACAAAAACCTCTATCGTCTCGAATTCCAGTTATGCTATCATTTTCGGATTCAAAGCCCAATGATCTTCAAAGCAGCAAACAAAAACATTTTCTTCAACTCAGAAACAGAGGAATTGTCTTCAAGACCTGAGGAGGCAGTAAATGCATTCCACGAATAGGCTTTCCAGGAAGATTAACCAAAGGACAGTCGTTTCGCGTACTTTCTTGGAAGAAGAGTTAAGGGGTGAAATTCACAGGTTTGGCATGTTAAGATGAACATTAAAGTTCATGGTTAAAGGTCATTCAAGTTAAAAGCCATTTCGCTCTGTTATCTGGATTAGTACTGTTCTTTGGTTGCTCTCTTTCTTAAAATTGTGATTCCTTAGAAAACCGAAATGATAGGAGTGAAAAGAAAGTATAAGTTTTTCTTCAAGTGATGAAAAAAGGAAAATCGTAGACTACTGGCCAAGTTAGATTTGCTGCAATTGCTAACGTCGAGGATAAATAATGAATCCAAAAAAAAAAAAAAAAAAAAAAAATCAAGGATCAAAAAGCAATAAAAGACTTTTCTTGAAAAAGATATGCTTAAAGTTTCTTTTACTGTCAAAATGATTCCTTAAACTCGCAATAAAGCACTTAATAATGTAATAATAGAATAAATACCTAACAAAACTAATAAAGAGGAATTTTAATCAAGAGCCCATATTGTCTTTAGTATCAATTTCAAATTTTTACCATCATATTTCAAATTTCAGGGGTCTGTCCAGGATTTTTCACAGGGTCCGTTTTTTGTGAAAAATCAAATAATTTTGTGAAAAATGAAATTTTGTAAATAATTTAAAAAAAAATTTTTTTTTGTCAAAACAAAATTTTAGAATTTAGAGATGGCACAAACGGCATCAATTAAACTTAAAGTTGAGTGTTTTCCTCTTCTACGTCGAGAAAATCATTCTGGATTTTTTTCTGATATTTTGGGGGGGGGGGGGCATTGCTCTTTCAAGTATCAATATTTATCTACCATTCTACATTATGTTAAATTATACTAGATATATTTCTGTACAGTACTTAAAATAATTGTAACAAAAATATAAATAAATAAAATAAAATTCAGAATAGGGTTCAGCATTCAACTTTTTGACCCAAGACACTCTTAAAACGCACAGAATTTCGTTTAAAACTTATAAATTCCGTGATTTTAACAAAAATAAAAAGATATTTCAATTGTTTACCTCTTAACAAAGCGTAATAATCATCAAAATTTCGTAAAATCGGATTCCCATAGCGGATGCAAAGAGATCGCAATTCTCAAAATGAAGGCATCAAAAGTATAAAAACGGCTTGTAAAAGAAATGTTTTTGATAAAATTATTTTAAAATTGCATTTTAGAGTCCTATGATAAACATTCCATTAATATCTGTGGACACAGTTGACCCAAAAAATAAAATAAAATAAACCATCTATTCAGCATTTTCATTTTTGACTCATAACAGAAAATGGAATTTTGCTTTAAAAACTTGAAATGAGAGTTCTAACAGAAATAAAGAGACTTTTCATTTATTTGAATCCTAAGAAAGCGAAGTTAGCTTGAAAAAAGAACAAAATATGATTCTCATATCGGATGTTAAAAGATTGCATTTTTCAAAATGTAGACATCTAAAGAAAAAAAAACGATAATTAAAAGAGTTTATTTAAAGTTAATCATCCTTGTGTGTTAGCATCTAAAAATCAAAACCCATATAATTTTCTCCCAAAATAACAATTAAACATCGCACTGCACCGTAAAAACGCAAATATTAACAAGCTGGCAAAATGACGAGAATATTTTCTAATCAAGTTATTATAAAGGTTCAACGCCAGACGCTAAGTGGTGATAATTTTGAAATTGGTAACCCTATCTGAAGCAATCATATTTTTTCCTCATCTTTACTATTCCTTTGCAGTTCTAAGTTCATTTCGCAGATATATATTATTATTGTTTATTAAATCATGAGCGGAGAAAAGTGCTTACCAATGCCTTTTCGGAAAAGTTTACAACACCGCTGCTAATTAGCTGTGATAAAACAAACAACCATTATATTTATTTGGCAGTAGCAATTATTTATCTTTTTTTTTTTTTTTTCAAAATTAGCCGATTTTGTATAATCTGATTCCTCTAATTTGACTTAAAAAAAGGTTCCAAAAATTATCGGTTTATACACAGAAATATGTGTTATTTTACTTTCAGATTTGCTCTTTCAATAAACAATTTGTGACAGATCCAATCTTGTTTATCAGAGTTTTGTGAAGGGTCCGTTTTGTTTGATCGGAATTTTGTGAAGGGTCCGTTTTGTTTGATCGGGATTTTGTGAAAGGTTCGTTTTGGTTGATCGGATTTTTGTGAAGGGTCCGTTAACGGACCCAAATATCCTCTGGCCAGACCCCTGAATTTCTATAAAAAGTTTCTTAAAGCCTCTGTAATTCAAAACCTCATTATCTCGATTTTTTTTTAATGTGAAATTCGAAATATACAGATTCGACTGTATGCATTATTCTCACTACGCCGCTCATAAAATTAAACATATTTAACAATTTGCAGAATCTATGACAAAGAAAGGCTGCCTATACGTGGATTTAACAATCTCATTTCTAAAGCAAAGTGACAAATTTCACTCAATTATCAAAATATTGTCGCAGCAGAGGGAGGCGTCTTTATACTTGAGGGTCACTCATGGAGCAGATTTTCAATGGCATTGCGGGGGGGGGGGGGGGGGGAGCGAAGTGAATTTTTGACCTTTGTTACACAGAAAAAAGTCATAGTGATTTTTTTATCTTTCTTTTTTTCTTTCTCTTCCCTCTTCTTTTTCTCTTTTTTTTTTTTGAGACTAACATTTCGGAGGTGTTTTGTCCCCAACCCCCCCCCCCCCCTTAGCTACGCCCCTGCCTCTGCTTCAATCCCTCCAATTTGACATCATCTACCGTAACACCAAAGACCATGGGAATGCCGATTTTCTCTCAAGGTTACCGACTCAGTCAGAAGAACTGGAAGTCCGAGATGATGTTACGCTCTTCCAACTGCAACAGATTGAGACACTCCCAGTCACTGCCAGAGAATTAGCCAAAGGAACAGAGGAAGATGAAGAAAACAGACCACTGTTGCAGGCACTTCGAAGTGGAGAAGGTCTAAAGGGGAGGGAAGTGGAATACAGTCTCCAAGATGACTGCATCATGTACGGATCTAGAGTCATGGTTCCAAAACAATTTCTTCGCCGGGTGCTACAGGAGTTACACGAAGGGCTCTTAGGGATTGTAAAGATGAAAGCGATAGCAAGATCGTTCGTGTTTTGGAAGAACATAGACAAGGATATAGAAGAAGCAGTAAAGAATTGTTTCCACTGCGCGCAAATTAAAACAGATCCCCAAAAAGCCAAAGTCCTCCATTGGGAGTACCCAAGCAAACCTTGGGAGAGGCTTAATGTTGATTTTGCTGGACCATTGTTCAGATATATGTACCTGATCATCATGGATGCGCATTTTAAATGGCTGGAAGCATATCCAATGAAGAATACAACAACATTTAAGACGATCGATTGTCTTAGGGACTGCTTCGCAAGGTTTGGACTTTCACTGATGATAGTTAGTGACAACGGGCCACAGTTCAAGTCCGATGAATTTAAGATCTTTCTGAGCCGAAACGGGATTAAGCACAGACCTTCAACTCCATTCAAACCTTCCAGCAATGGTCAAGTTGAAAGGTATGTGTTTACTGTCAAGCAATCTCTTCGCTCCATGAAGGAGTACCCCGGTACCATCCAGCAAAAGCTCAGCACCTTCCTGATGCAGTATAGGAAGGCTCCGAACATGACCACCCTCCACAGCCCTGCAATGCTGCTGATGAAGCGTGAGATCCAGACATGTATCGACCTGGTCAAACCGGATCTGCATGCCAGGGTTCAAGACAGGATTAGGAAGGATAACTTTCAGTTCTCGGATCGTGTCTTTCGCATACGGGACAACGTGGCAGTGCGCAACTACCGTCACGGTGATAAAAGGTGGAAGTTCGGGAAAGTTGTCAGTAAAGACGGACAACTCCACTGTACCATCAACGTAAATGTGCAACTGTGGCGGCGCCACGTTGACCAAATGAGGGACAGTGGGAATCTGCAGAACCAGGAATGAGAACGAATCGGCAAGGCTCCAAATCTTGCTTCCAGGGCCCACTGTTCTACTGCGACAACAGCAGCGGATGCTACTACAAATGGGAGTTCAGCAGAGCCACCAGCTGAACCAGTCGTCTTACCGGCCAACACCAACCAGGCGGAACCAGCGACGGATGACAACACCACCGCAACCAGTCCTGTGTCGTCAACAGCAGATCCGCCTCCTCTGCGCAGATCCACTAGATCTAGAAAAGCTCCACAGAGACTGGATTTGTAAAGGGGAATGGATGTCATATATCGATATGTAACCGGTTAGCGGTAACGGTAACTGTTATCTTTGTGCGTAAAAGTTTGAGTTGGGGTTCTGTTCGAGATGTATATAGTTGTGTGTTCGTGATGTGAATAATGTATAATAAAAGTATTGTGCCATATTAAATTATGCCTTGCCTCTGCTATGTGTAAATACACACATGCCCACTCCATCTCAAAGAAAAAATACATCACAAAAATAGATTTGCTTATCTCTTATAATACGCACACCTTTGCTGCCATGGACATGTCTCCTCCCATTTATAACTTGAGTCTTATGCATAAGAAGTTTTGTTTAAGCAAGTGGGAACCTGGAATTTAGGAAAAATTACTACTTTAGTAAAGTCATGGGCACTTGGAACTGCTTACCGGAAGAGGCGCATTTCCAAGATGAGCAAGGGCGTGGATAGCTATTAGAGGGCTATTGATCTTCATTGGGGACTAGTAAAGAATAAACTGACTAGGAACAGCCTAGCTGGGTCCAGAACCTGTTGCTGGTCATCACATTTGTATTTATGAGTAATTCTATTAGGACAAAGTAAATTCAATCTATAGTGCAATCATGAGAAAAGCACTACAAGAGATGTACTTTCTTCATTGTTGTGTTGCATGTGTACACACGACAATGAAGAAAGCCATTCATGCAATGAATGCTGCAATGAATCTTTGCTTTGAAAATTCATTGTGGTTTTCTGGTTCCTCTTAATTTTATTGTTTTACCTCAATATAAAAAGATACCTTTCCGAAGAAAGAAACAGATAGTATTCTAACTACATTGAAATTCCATGTTAAAATGGAATGACTCTTTACTTTCAATCAAGTACCTGTTGAATGTTGGCAACTAAAAAGCAACTCTTGTGCAACTCTATTTGATGTATGCTCTAAGGTTATAACTGATCATTTTGCTTCTCAATCGGGCTGTACAAAGTACCCAGTAAGACTGCTTTCCCATAAATATGGACAAAAATGTGCCCTTATGCACTTTGACACCATTAAAATGATCATGTCTGCACAAATACTGGCATGTAGTAACTATCCTCAGATAAATGAAATACTGCAGGCAAGTTAAAAAATTGTACCGAAAATTTGTAAAAAATGGAATGGAAGCTGAATCATTATCCAAATCTTACAAATTCTTTAGTAAATTGCGTTTCTGAAATTTAAAGTTTCAAAATTTTGACCGGACACCTTTTAACCAATTTTCAAATTTTAAAAAATTTGGAAAAATTTCAAAAACAAAATATAAAGGGGAGATTAGTTTTGTAATATTTTTCAACACACTTGAATTGAAATCAAAGGAATGGTTGAAACTCCAGTAATGTTGAGCTTTGTGAGATTAGTTTCTGTTTTTATGTTTAACTTTTATTGGAAATAAAATCAAATTTCCAAAAACCAGAATCGAAAAAAATTAAACCACCTGGACAATTATTCAAAAAACCTTTAAATGAAACAAAAAATAAATTACTTTTAAATAAAAAAAAAAAACGCCTTCAAAAAATACCCAGGAACTAAAAAGCAAAAAATAACTGATATTACACTTAGATTCTATTTCCTACCAAACATATAAATGAAATTTATTTTACAATTCCAGTACAAAAATCAACTAAACTAAACACCGAATTATAAAATAAACACTGATATAAATAACTATACGATGAATTATTTTAAATACCTACCAAATTATATACGATCTCTGAATTTTTAATAACCTTTTGAAGTCGGGGCCTCCTATAAACAACTATATAACGTAACTGACATCCCACAGAATCCTGAATTAAACACTAATTTAACTATACGCGAAATTAGTCTTTAAAACTAAACCTACTCAGTTACGTTAGGTAGTAGTTTATAGGAAGCCCCGACTTCAAAAGGTTATTAAAAATAAATTACTTTTAAATAAAAAAAACTGCCTTCAAAAAACACAAAGGAACTAAAAAGCAAAAAATAACCTATTACACTTACATCCTATTTTCTACCCACACCTAGAAATGAAATTTATTTTACAATTCCAGTACAAAAATCAATTAAACTAATCACCTAATTATAAAATAAATACTGATTTTAATTACTATAAGATGAATTATTTTAAATACCTAACTAATTATATACAATCTCTTAATTTTTAATAACCTTTTGAAGTCGGGTTGCCTCCTATAAACTACTACCTAACCTAACTGACAACCCACTGATCCTGAATTAAACACTAATTTAACTGAACACGAAATTAGTCTTTAAAACTAAACCTGCTTAAATACATTAGGTAGTAGTTTATAGGAGGCCCCAACTTCAAAAGGTTATTAAAAATTAAGAGATCGTATATAATTAGTTAGGTATTTAAAATGATTCATCGTATAGTAATTAAAATCAGTATTTATTTTATAATTGGGTGATTAGTTTAATTGATTTTTGTATTGGAATTGTAAAATAAATTTCATTTCTGGGTGTGGATGGAAAATAGTTTGTAAGTGTAATAGGTTATTTTTTGCTTTTTAGTTCCTTTGTGTTTTTTGAAGGCGTTTTTTTTAAATTTAAAAGTAATTAATTTTTTTTCTTTTCAGTGGTGTAAATATAAAATAAGTTGGTAGGATAGAGTATGTGGTACATGACGCTGAGGCCTTTCTTTCGCACAAGTGGAGTACGAAAACGTCAAACACATGAGTCTGAAAACAACTAAGATGAGCACGATAGAGAAACAAATAGACCACAGTGTCTCAGAGACTTCCGACGACTGTGAAGAAAGGCTTTTTCAAATGCCCAACTATGTACAAAAAATGTTGTCTTCATAATTAGTTCGACTTTATCAAAGTTTGCTTTCCGAAAGCAAATGCACGAGTCACTAAAAAAACAACAGAAATTGCTTTAAGTTAAAAATTGTAAAGTTGTGAATTATATTTCACAACAATATGTATCACACAACCCTCGATACAGCTGTCATAGATTTAGGAAAAAATAGAACTTTGCAAAAGGACGAATATACATAGCTCTCAGCATTGACAAGACTTGAAGTAATAGCTCGATCTGATTTAGAACCCTTTAAACTTTTAACTAAACCTCATGATGAACGAGCATTAGCAGAAATACAACAATTGATAGATCTCATTTCTAATGAAAAATATAGACTGGATTCAGTATTTAGTTAGAACCATTTAAATGTTTACGGTCTCCCAAGCAACAAATAAACTGTAAATTGCAAGTTGTAAAATTATAAATTGTAACATGGTAAATTGTAAAATTGTAATTTATGTTTCACAAGAATGTTCAAGTTTACATGTCATGTGACTCGTGATAAAAGTCGCATGGTTCTTCAAATGCCCCCATTATAGATGAAGGGAAAACATTCCATTGGAATGAATTTTACGTTTGCTGCAGAGAATCCTTGATTCGAAATGTTCATTATGATTACTCTTAATAATAATGTTTTTTAATACTTTCTTTAACTATGGGTAAAGAAAACACATACCTTTGTTTTATGGCATTTTTTTTACAATTGGTTCTATATTTAATCGTTTGTGAGGGAAATTACATGAAATTTATTGTTTTTTTACCCATAAAATTTCTCTCTAAACAACAAATAGGGTAAATCAAAGATTTGTAACCTTAGAGTAAAGTTAGGCCACCCCCTATCCATTAACAAAAAAAAAAAAACATAAAAACCGGTTCATTGAGACAATATACAAAGTTAATGAAATACAAATCGCTTTAAATCTGAGTATAATATTTGAAGAGTTCCCTCAATTTCATCAAACCTGAACTTGATTACCATTAGACCGCCAAGGAACTATACCGTTTCAAACATAAAAAAAAAGAAAAATAAATTCCTAATCGGTACAGGCAGGGGTATGCGCAGAAATTTTGAGGCCAGTCACAATTGACTTTTCCGGGCCCCTCTCCATATTGTTTTCACTCCTATAGTTCACCCCAATTTTTAAAAATATTGGACCCCCTTCATTCTCAGGTCCAGGTCAACAGGTGTTCTTTCTCAGCCCCCCCCCCCTGTGCACGCCCCTGGGTAAAGGCGTCTTCGAGTATTTATAGAGCATTGTACAAAGAAAAAACTAATCTGACGAGTTCAGAACCTCCTCCTTTTTTTGAAGCCTGCTAATTAGAATAACTCTAATTTCAAATTAAACTGGCAGTATAAACCTTTGTTTTATGGCCTTTGTTTATCAATGGGTTTTATATTTAATCGTTTGTGAGGGAAATTGCAAGAAATTTATTGTTTTACCTTTAACTTTTCCCTAAAGAACAAATAGGGTAAATCAAAGATTTGGAACCTAAGTTAGACCACCCCTAAACAAAACCACCACTAAACAAAAAAAAAAAAAGCATAAAAACTGGTTCACTAAGTGAGACGGTATACAAAGTTAATAAAGTACAAATCGATTGAAATGTGAGTATGATATTTGAAGAGTTCCCTCAATTTCATCAAACCTGAACTTGATTAACATTAGACCGCCGAGGAACTATGCTGTTTCAAACAAAAAAAACTTTTCTTCATCAGTACAGGCAGGGGTGTGCACAGAAGTTTTGGAGTCCATCACAAATGACTTTTCCGGGCCCCTCTCCATATTGTTTATCCCTATATTTCACCGTTAGTTTCAAAAATATTGAGCCCCCTCCAGGCTCGGGCCCGGGCCAACAGGTGTCCCTCCCCACTCCCTGTGCGCGCCTCTGGGTACAGGTGTCTTCGAGTATTTATGGAACATTGTACAAAGAAAAAACAAATCCGACGAGTTCAGAACCTCCTCCTTTTTTTAAAGCCTGCTAATTTATATAGCCCTAATTTCAAATTGAACTGGCGGCATCATGAAATAGTAAATCTAGAATATGGGTCAAACTTCAGAAATCATACACAGTTATAATGTATATTATTAAAGAATATAAATTAAATCGTGGGGCAGGGGTGTTCTGTATTCGATTCCTCCTCAATTGAACGCTAATTATATTTAAAAATTAGAATATTAAATAAAGAACTTTATATTTTAGTGCCTAAATAAAGTTATTTATTAGTAAATAAAATATTAAGGTAATTGAGTCAACTATTAAAGTAGCAAATTATATATAATTTGCTGCTTTGCTACGCAGTAATAAATACATTAGTAACACCTATAATAAAAAATTACCATGCGGCGCAGTGTTGAGAAAATTAATCATCCATGTGCTGCGAGAATTAAATATCATTCAAGAGAAAGCCAAAACCTTAGGTGTGAAAATACACCGATCACAGCAACATCATGTGACCATGACGTATGAAATTTAAAGTTTCTTGGATTTCTCCGGGACCCCTTATCAGATCCAGACTAAATTACAATGGGACCATCTGGGAAGTATACCCTTCTAAACAAAAAAAAATATTTTTTTTTTAAATTGGTCCAGTAGTTTTGGAATAATTCGAAAACACACATAAAAAGCCGCAATACGAAATCATAACCTCCTTTTTTGAAGTCGGTTAATAAATAAATAAATGCTAATGTAATATTAAGACATTATAACTAGTGAATTAAAAAGTTAATTAAAAATAATAATAAATATACAGAGGATTAAATAGGCAGGGCAATCAATAACATTAAAGGAGAATCTAGCCACTAAAGACCTTCTTAGCTAAATCATGTAACACCCCCCCCCCTTCCCAAAAAAAAGGAGACCAAAATGAAAAAAAAAAAGCTTTTTGCCTCTGAGTGTTTCACAATGACCAACTATTCTATTTGCAGCTTTAAATGAAACATTTCCCATCAGCTATTACAAATGGGAACTAATTTTAATAAAATATTTTTTTTTACGTGAAACCCTTCATAAACTTAATGTAATTATTGATATATTTGCTGCACACACTCATCATATATATTATTGGGGAGCAGATGGATAGGTAGATACAGAAATATTCATTTAATTATCTTTAGTCGTAAAAATTGATCTAACTTTCAAATTTTTTGCTTGATCATGATGTAACTATCTAAGATGCTAATACAGTCGAACCCCAATTTAACGAATTCATCAAGACCGAAACTTTTATTTGTTAAATCGGGATTATTCGTAATATCGGGGTGATAAAAATTTTTTTAAAAAAATGAACTTACCTTATATAAAACCCTAATGAGCAACTGCCCGAAAATATCCATAATTAGAAAGTTTACACTTTTTATTCAGCATTCCACGACTTATTACCAGGGCCGATCCTAGCAGGTGTGCAGAGTGTGCACCGCACAAGGGGCGGCCGCAGGCCGCATCATATAGTTCTTTTAATCAAGCAAAATTCCTCAAGAATTTCTCAAAAGATAAAATAAGTCAAATAAATGTGCTGAATTTTAAATGTTCATTTATCAAAGTAAGTGCCGATTTCCCGACAACATAGCATAGTTTAAGAAAAATAGATTGTTAGGGAACATTGTGTTGGTTCATTGTCCATTAATATCTACTCTTTACACACATACTTCATTTGGTCGCAAAATTTATGACAGAACCGGTAATCAGGCCCAAACCTAATACTGTTGTGGTCACTATCTCCAATGTGTTCCCCTACACATAACCCCTGAACGGAGCCTTCCATGTCGCAGAAAACTAGATCCAAAATCGCGTCCTGTCGAGTACCCTGAGTTACAATTTGATCTAAGAAACAGTCACCAATTACTTTCAAAAATTCCTCTTCTCTGCTATTATTATGGTAAAAATTATTCCAATCAATTCCTGGAAAATTAAAATCTCCCATTATGATGACTGACCCCTTGCTAGAAATGTCACTAATAATACTAAACATCTGTTCGTCTTGACCCTGGCTTAAGTTGGGTGGCCTATAAATGTTCCCTAAACGTAGTTTTTTGCCCTTATTACTAATCAACTCCAGCCAAATCATATCAATCTCATTAGGTTTATCATTAATTACCAATTCATTGCAAATTAAAGTGTCTCTGACATAAAATAAAACCCCACCCCCTCTTTTACCTACTCTGTCTTGTCTAAACAAATTATACTCAGCAATAGATAATAAATCATCATCACTTTCGGTAGCTCATGTCTCGGTAACTCCAATAATATCCAACCTCTCGTCAATAATTATGCTTTTCAATACTTCCATCTTGTTCCTAATACTACGGGCATTTGTATAAAAAACCTTAAGTAAGCCCATCTTACTTTTATTTAATGCTGCACGATTATTTGAATCCCAACTGTTAAAATCTTTTCTCTTATTAGCCACCCTATTTCCGTTTCTACTAAAATCCCAATAGTTAGTACCCTTTCGAATTCTGCTCCTTAAACCATGCCCCCCATTCCAAATTAGTTTTTTGATTCTGAAGCCTCTAAAACCAAACCACTAACCATTTTGACCCCTGTAGAGCTCAGATGCAGGCCATCCCTAGCAATCCAATCTCGTTTACATTTACTCCACACATCAATAAACCTGATACTACGCTTATCGCAAATTTCCTTGAGTACCAGGTTCATACACCTAGCCCGTTGGTTTAACCAACTCCTATGCACTCCATACCTGGGAAGCAAACCAACCACTTGGACATTTGCCGAACAGTTGGTTGCTTTGTCCAACAGGGAATCCCATTCCTTTGTAAACTCATCGTTGTTACTATGGCCTACATCATTAGTTCCCACCCACAAAGTAACTACATCCTCTTTATTAAAACATAGCCTGAAAATGTTGACTTTAAAATCCAAGATGTGTTTTCAGAGGACAGTCCTTCTTAATGTCATCAAAAATTGCTTAAGGACATTTTTCGTATTTCTTTTTCAGAATTTTTGCGATGGAGGGCCCCGAAATCCATTCCCAAACATTACTACCAAAGATAGTCTCAATTAGTGTCTTTAGAGAAGCCCCTAATCCCACCACCTCAGTTTGAAATTGACTTGAGTTTCCAAAAACTGATCGGGAGGGCACATTGAACCCCCCCCCCCCCCGCTCTTTGTCCCATCGTTATCAAACAATGCCTTAAATACTATTTTGGGACTTCAATTTCTAAAAAATTCTGGAGGAGAACTGCCTAGCTTATGTAGTTTTTTCGGCGCTAGGGCATATACCCATCAATCGTCGAAGTGAGGTGGACAAAAGTCTATAGTTGTGCTTTTCAGATATTAATATCGAAAAATATCCGAAAGATCCGCCGAAGCTTCCCAGTTTTGTTAACGTCACCAAAGATAGCATAAAATTGCGCTTTTAGATATATCCGCTTGGGAGCCCCAAAACCCTTCCTTCCCAAACATAGCCAAAAATGGATTTTAGTTCCGAAAAATATTTTGGTTCGGAATATTTTCGCATTTCCCCAATTGTTTTCAAATACAGTAAAAAATGGGTTTTTGAAACAATAGTGTCGAGAAATTACCGGAGGAAAGCTGCCAGATCCCCTACCGTCACCAAAGACAGCCTAAATTTGTGTTTTAAACTTCAATTTCGAAAACTTTCAATTGGAGATGATTGAATCTCCCTCCATCTAGCAACGTCAACAAAGATAACACAAAACTGCTTATTTAAAATTTCAGTTTCGGAAAATTTTCGGGAAGAGTGCCGATATTTCCTAAGCTACGGTCACAAATAAAGCTTCCAAATGATTTCAATTTTGAAAGAATTTTAGAAGAGAACTCCAATATTACTTTTCCCCTGAAGTCTCGAAAAAGTTCCTAAAATAGCGATATTTGACGTCAATTTCGAAAATTTCTCCATGCACTTTGAATATACCCGAATCTTTTTTCCTTGCAACCAAACACAACCAAAGATTACTAAAACTATTTTTGCTACGCCAATTTCTATAATTTTCTGAGAGCAATCCCCCCTCCTCTGATTCCCCCTCCTCCGTCCTTTCTCTGATGTCACCGAAGGACAGACTATGAAATGCGTTTTCACGACTAGTAAATTTGGTATCTATTACTTTCTTCAAAGATATAAATTGTACCTAAGGAGTTTCTTACTACAGTAGACCCTCGTTTTACGCGGGTTTATTTTACGTGGTTTCGATTACACACGGTTTAAGATTTGACACCTTTATTTTATTTTACGCGGATGCGGCAATGCAAACAGATAAAATTTTCTCCTCTTTCAAAATTCAAACTCCTAAAGATTGCAAATTATGCGTAATCAACTGCATTTTGGCGTGTTATTAATCAAGTTTGGGCCACTGGAGGTGTTTTTAGGGGATTGGTTCCAGAGCTCTTTCCAGAAGTAAAGTTATTAAACTCACACAGTTCAGAACTCACTGGAAGAAGAGCTTTTAGGAGTGACAAAGGCGGTCAAAACCAACAAGGATACCGACATCGGTGATGCACAATCAAAATTGTTCACATTGAAAATTTTGAGCCATTCATAAACAATAGAAATGATCTGTCTGATTTGTTAGTGAAGGAAAAATTCTATTATGGAAATGACGCAAGTGGTCATGGATGCTTTAATGCTCTGCAAAGAATTACAGAGAAAAGTTCTTATTGACTGCCAAAAGACTATCATAGCCCGCTCCTCTTTATAAACAGAAAACGAAATTAATATATGTGTTCTACTTGCACGTTGTGCAAAGAAGTCGATATAAGTACACATTAAACTGATTACACAATTAGTCATCACTAGAATGAAGTATTTTGTCATTTACGGTACCAAACCCCTATTTTAGCACTAGTATTAGGTCTCAATTTACGCAGTTTCGATTTATGCGGCATTTTCATTGAACGTAACAACCACATAAAACGAGGGTCTACTGTATAAAACTTTTCTTCCTTTTTATAAGTTCATCATTCTTGTTTTTTTTTCTTTCCTTTTTTAAATTAGAACTTCATGTAGAAATTTGAAGAAATATTTATATGGACGTCAAAGATTAGTCAAAATATGCAAATTACTCTTGAGGGGCGGAACATTATGTCTTTGCACACGGGCGGCCGACACCCTAGGATCGGCTCTGCTTACTACACGCTAGTTAATATGAAATTTAAAACTACTGAGTAATAGGTGTTTGGAAAATTTCCTTGGTACTTGACTCAAAATAGTTCTCTTTTGACTTTATGGAGAGAATAAAATACTGTGTCTTTTGCGGCCTGCTGCAGGACATATGTTTTTACAGTTTCCAGGCCATGTAAAGCATTTGAAAAAGTAAGTTCTAATGGGTGTTTCACTATCGCTTTCAGCATCAGAATCTCTATTCGTTGGTTGCCCCTTCTCCCCCGCCTGTCAAAAATTGCTGATTCCAAAAAAAAGTATTTTTCTGCTTCAGACAATATGGATGTAACATTTAGAAAACAATCCAATATTTCCAACTCAAATTAAAAAAAAAAATTGTTGGCTGTTAAAATAATTCATTATTTCGGGGTTTATAATTGGGTAAATAGGGGGTTTTGCCTTCATTTAAGTCGGGGGAAAAAAGAAAAATTTGCTAAATCACAAAATTTGTTAAATAGAGGTTCGTTAAATCGGGGTCCGACTGTATCTAAATACAAAAACATTAAATGTACTTCAAAATGTTGATTTTAATAAGTCCCTCTTTTTGGAGGGCTGATTAATGCATTGTAAATCAACAAAATTTCTTATTTGCTCGTAATTTTTTATTCAGTTATTTACTATAAATTTTACATTGTGTACTTTACTTATCTTTTCATTTTTGACACACAAATATATCTTTCAGTAATTTTTGTACTTTTTTTTTACAGATGAGGCATTGGGCAATAAAAGACAGCTTGACGGAATGGTGCTACCTTCAGAGTCTTGTTAGTACATTAATAGATACTTTTGGGCCTGCGGAATATCATAGCACCTTTCATAGTAAATGTAATCCTGTCCTCCATGCAGTTGTTGTTGAAATTTTAGCTGAGAACGTCATCTATCCACTTCTAAATGTTTTATCAGATCCTGTTCGTCTAAATTCATGGATTCTTAAATTTCTATTGAACTATGTTATGAAACAAGAGCAAACTGAAGTTATTTCCATGGATGGAATTTCACATCAAAGCAGTTCTTTGAATTTAGATAGTGGCTATGGTATTAAGCCAAAGATTTTACTTCCTGCTGAAGATTCTTTTGTTGATTCTGTGTCTGAAAATATGTCTGTGAATGTTTCTGATAATACGTTAACTATTCCTCCTGATACGTATGTTGAAGGTCCATCTGAAGAATGTCATGAAGTTTTTAGAAAGTTAAGTGACATTGGAGATTTTGAAGACTTACCTAATTTTATAGGTACAGGTTTGAAATCATCAAGTAATATTAATTTGTTAAATAGTGACTTTTTAGATACAAAAGATGTTAGTTCTGAAAAAGGTTTACCTGTTTCCTGTGATACTTCTACTATAAAAAGATCGAAAAGTGCGGATTATATTCGCCAAATGCCACAATTGAAAGCACTAAATGTTAAAGAATATAGTATTGTATTGCAAAGTGAAAACAACAAAATGCTTGTCGCTCTCCGACCAGATGCAAATCCTAATAATCTTGTAGAACAGGCTGAGGAAGCTGTTGAAATTGAAGTTCCCACTTTATTTACTGATGTCAAAATAACGGACACTCAGCAACAAAGTGAGGCTGGTCTCCTTCCGTACATATTATATTGTATTCAGGTTAGCATTTACTGATCCAAAAGCAATTACATTTAAAAAAGATGTTAATCAGTTATTACACTCATTTTCATATGTATGTTTATTTTAGTATTCAGGCGTCTTCCATGACACTAGTTCTGAGACTCCTCATTTTGTGAAGCAAGTTGTAAGCATCAAAAGGCGTTTTCGGGAATTCCTTGCACTGCAGTCCAGACTAGAAGATAATCCTTCTTTGAAAAACTATTTAAAAGGTTAATACAGAACATTCTTTGGGTATACACATTGTAAAATTCTACTGTTTTTAATATTTTCTTAGTTATTGTTCAAATAGTTTAAAGCTTGAATTCACAAGCATAATTGATGTTATTTTTTTAAAAATCAATTTATTTTTTAAATTTGTTTTATTGTAATGTGTATGTTCTTGAAATAACAAATTATACTGCTAAAAATCTTATAAGTTTTCTTCCATTTTTAAATTATTCTTTTCATTTTACTCCTTACTGTGATCGCTAAATTTTTCCATACAAAATTTTCAATTGGTCAAAGCAAACCAAAAAATCATTTTTTAAAGCTTACACATCGTTTCCATCATATTTCAATGTTAATTCAAACAGGTTTGACCCTAGTTTAAAGATTTGTGATGCTTAATTTGCATTAAAACTAAAGACACCTCAAAATTTTCAAATGGCTCATCCAAGACATTGCTTTACACAAGTATACAATCCTTAAATAACAAAGTTTTAGCACTCAAATAATTATGGATATTACTAAACAAAATACTATGCAGTTATTTATTTTTTAAAATTATTTTTATATTTTTTGCTAAATAAAGCAACAAAAATTGTCAGAACAAAATGTGGATTAGTACAATAGACCCTTGTTTTACGCGGGGGTTACGTTCCAGGGAAATGCCGCGTAAATCGAAACCGCGTAAATAGAGACCTAATACTAGTGTTAAAATAAGAATTAGGTTCCCTAGATAACAAAATACTTCATTCTAGTGATGACTAATTGTATAATAATTTTAATGTGTACTTATATCGACTTTTATGCACAATACGCATGAAGAAAACATAAATTAATTTCATGTTCTGTTTATGAAGAGGAGCTGGCTATGATAGTCTTTTGGCGTTACTAAGAACTTTTCCCTGTAATTCTTTGACAAGTATCAGTGCATCCATGATCAGTTGCGTCATTTCCATGATAGAATATCCCTTCACTAACAAATCAGAAAGATCATTTTTATTGTCTAGGAATGGCTGAAAACTTTCAATGTGAATGTTTTTGGTTGTGCATCACCGATGTCGGTATACTCGTTGGTTTTGGCCTCCTTTGTCACTCCTAAAAGCTCTTCTTGCAGTGAGTTCTGAACTGTGTGAGTTTAATAACTTTACTTCTGGAAAGAGCTCTGGAACCAATCCCTTAAAAACATCTCCAGTGGCCCAAACTTGATTATTAACACGCCAAAATGCAGTTGATTACGCATAATCTGCAATCTTTAGGAGTTTGAATTTTGAAAGAGGAGAAAATTTTATCTGTTTGCATTGCCGCATCCGCATAAAACCAAAACTCATCCTCGTAAAATAAAATAAAGGGGTCATATCTTAAACCGCTTAAAATAAACCCGCGTAAAACAAGGATCCACTATACAGTTATCAGGCAATTAACTAAAACTAGTTAACATTCTGTAAAACACTACTGAATTAGTATACTTGTAGAAAGAGGTACTCAAAGGCTTGCACATAGGAGTTACTAGAAGTTTTTGGGTGTTTTTATCAGCTCATGAAAATGAACACTAATATCTAACTGGAAAAAAAATTGCATTTTCGATTTACTAATTCTATGCTGCTTTAGTTTTTCAAAATTTACCTTTAGGGACCTTTTCTACTCTCATCCTTAGAAGGGACTTGGTTGTCTAGTGCAATGATGCCCCTAATTTTTAAGTTCCAGATGTGTCTAGGGGGGTTTTACTTTTTGGATGATGTATATATTTAATTTTTAACAAATTTCTTTGAATTTTACTCTTGTCATTTTGTCTAGGAATAAAAGGACCTAGTAAAGGGTTGGCACTACCATTCTCTAATCTAGATAAAAAGAACATAGCTGAAAGAAAGTCTTTTTTGGAAAGTTATCTAAAAGAGCTATGCAGTCAAGGGCCAATTGCACAAAGTTCTGAACTTCAGCAGTTTTTAGCTTATGGTGGAGATGCACGTATAGCTTTTGTTAAGAAAGCTGTTGATATTGGTGTTCCAAGAATTGATAAGGTAGTTGCTTTTTTAAAAACTTTATATATATATATATATATAAATCTCTTCTGAGATTGTTTTTGTACCAATAATAAAACAGTGGTAGGGTGAGAAACTCTTCATGGGGGGGGGGGGGGGCACTATGTGGCTTTGCTCAAGAAGTGCCAAGATCTAATTTCTGTGAGTAATTTGATTTGTAGAATTTTTGTACCTATTGTTACACATAAGCAAATGCTCAAAAGTTGCGTCTGTCAAAAAACTGCATCCATGCCTCATCTTTCTTTTATTTCCTGTAAATCAGAATTAATTAATGCTTTCCCCCCTGTTCATCTTGAATACGCTATTACCTCAAAAATCTGCATTTATACAAATAAATACAAATGCAAACACAAAAGTGACGGCCTGCAACAGGTTCTTGCATCAGGTAGGCTGATCCTAGTAAATGTATAGTAAATGTAACAGTCTCCAATGAAGATCAAGAGCCCTTTTGAAATTATTTACCCCATTGTAAATAAGAGAAAAAAAAAGAGAAAAGCTGGAAACCTGTTAAAATCAAGCCCCTAGTTTTAGAGAAAAAATTATCCTTTTACCGTTTTTTTTCAAATAAATATTTTACAAAGATGGAAAAAAAAAAAAAAAAAAAAAAAAAAACCTTTTCTAAAAAGAATTTCAATCCAAAAAGAGCATATGGCAGGGTTCGTACGGGTCATGGAAATCCTGGAAAGTCATGGAAAAAAAATAAACAAATTTCAGACCTGGAAAAGTCATGGAAAATTATTTGAGTCATGGAAAATTATTTTTGGTCATGGAAAAATTTAAATTTCATGAAAAAAGTTCCAGATGAAATGCATTATTCATTTTATAAATTTTATTAAAAAGCGCGAAGTCAGAAGTCAGCAAGCACGCAGCAGCACAAGCATGCTGTGAATTGATCCCCCCCCCACCCCCATCTTCCATTCCCTTCCCTTCAGATAGTAGAAGTTGAAATTCTATTTTTAGCATCAGGCTTTTGGGGCCCCAGAATCCTTTGCGCGGATTTCAGAGAGTGAGGCAGGAGTGAGAGCAGGTGGGAGGTATTCGGGTCGCTGCCAGATTGGCTACTTTTTCAGTATGCTCACTTCTGAAAGGGCGCCAAGCTTAAACTCAAATCTGTACGAAAAATCGCCGATTTTTCCAAATTTTTCCTTTTTCTGAACAAAAATAACTTTCAGTTGAAGTTAAAAGAAAAATAAAATGAGCGACTTTTCTTTTCTCTCTGGCTACTTTTGGGGGCATTTTGAGCTATTTTCTCTCTTAAACTTCTGGCAACCCTTTGCCTTTAGTGAATTGAGGAATGAGGTCCTCCTATGTTTCTGTGGCTTGATTTGCATTCAATATCAAAACCGAAACCATGTGAATATGTTATATTTATCATTTAAAAAATGTGTTAGCTGAATTCTTTAATTTTTTAAATAATTTTTACATTTTATTTCATTTTTCTCTTTCCATTACTGAAGATGTCCGGTAAGGTACTTTTGTTTTTCATCAGCATAGAGCATGTTTTTGCTAGAATTTGTAAATTGAGCCAGTTTAAGTAAAAAAAGAAATATGCCTGGAAAATGTTTTTAATTACAATTGAATGATGAAGGAGGAATTTTCAGATTGGGTGCTAAATGATGAGAAGAAATTTCAAGCACAATGTTCATTGTGCAGGAAATCACTTGATATCTCAAATATGGGAGAAGCAGCTCTAACCAGTCATTCAAAATCTAAAAGACATAAAGATAATTTAAAAGCAAAAAATACACTGAATTTAAGATTGCAAAATTTTTTTCATAATGAAGCTTTAACATCTAAACAGAACAACAAAGAAATTGCTACTTGCACCAAACAGTTTTAGAAAAACAGCCAGGGAAAAAAAACAAGCCCTAGAAAATTTAGACAATGAATTGGATTTAAAAATCCAAGAATTTAAAAAAAATGTAATGAACTAACTTTTTTTTTTTAAATTAATTTTATTTCTTTTTATTTATTTATTTTTTTTATCTATTAATGTGTATAAGAAAAACTGCTGAAGAAAAAATTTATCTGGACCTTGAACAGAATTTGCAATGTCAAGAATTTTAAATGAAGAATGTTGTGAAATATATTTTATAAGATAATTACTTGCTATTCTAAAATTGAAGTGAAAATTCATGCGGAAGATACTGAAAGAAAAAAAGTGTTTTAGAAGTTAAACTGGGTGTATGGTGATTCGTCTTAAAATTTTTTTTAAAGAGCAGTGTAAGTTACATTGCATATAGTTTTCTTATAAATGATGAGTACTTGATTTCTGTATTTCATAAATATTTTATGTGTCCAATGCTTTATGTCATTGTCAAAAATATCAGTAAACGTTTTCATCAACAAGATTTCTAAATTAAAAATTTTAATTCATTTTTCTTTTTTTATTCTATTTTCTTATTATTGATATTGAATAGTACTATTCATTCAAAATGTTTTCTAAAAACATCTAATGCATGAATGTGAATAAAGACCAAAATCTAGGTTCATGTAACAAGGTCATGAAATTTTTTTTTCGGAGTCATGGAAAAGTCCTGGAAAAGTCATGGAATTTTTTTGCCTTGATAGAGTATGAACCCTGATATGGGTTTTCACAAAAAAAAAAAAAAAAAAAAGAATTTTTTTTTTTTGGATTACAATTTATGTAAGGGTTCAAATTCACTATTATGAGTTCTTTTAATTGTTAACTTTATTTAAAACTAACATCAATAAAATGTACGTTTCTGATTTTTACTTATTCCATTCTTTTTTTTTGTATACAAGCTACAAATTACATACAATCCACTATAGGCTCACCATTTCCCATCCTTTTTGTGTAATGTACTTTTATGGAATTTAAAGTTTTTAATTTTAGGTTAGATAATGCGTAATTATAATAGATTGTGTAAATATATTTTCTTATTGCTTAGTTACAAACCCAGTAGCAGAAACAGGGGTGACTTTATGACACCTGTTGCTGATTCTTGAGGAGATCAGCAGACTATTTTTGAATTGAAAAATTTTTTAAATCACTTTCAGCAAAAATCTGTCAAGTTTCAAGTTGAAAAATACAATTCAAAATGAAACAAGAAAACAAAGTTAAAAAAAAAGAAAGAATAATAAAATGAACAGAAGCAAGGCACTTAGTTAGCAGCAGTCCTCTAGTATTTGAAGTTGGTTAGCTTCCTTTATAGAATCAAGTTTAGAAATTCATACAGTACAACTTTAAAGTTTATCATTTGATTTTTAGGCATTTCTCGATGATGATTTGAAATAAGTATTATGATTAATCAAATGCTAGTTTATTTTGCAGATTATTTTTATATTCTTTACCTGTGTCGCACACTGTTGAAAGAAATTCTGCTCCTTGGGTTAAAAGAGTTAGACTAAAACTAGGGTGCTAAAATTAAAAATGAATGTAATGTGAGCATTCCGAGTCAATACTTGCAGATCCAGTCTTGGATAGTGTTTACCTAAGCCTGCTCCACCATCGTCGCTGTCTGTACTAGCACATTAGTTGTGGACCCAGTTGAAACTTCTCACACAACACCCAACTATTTAGCAGATGTAATAGTTTTTTTTTTTTTGCACCTTTGTTTTTTTCTTCTTTTTAATGGCTTTGCAAGATAGTTTTTATAGGAAATTTACTGATGTGCTTTTAAGTTCCCCATTTCATGTGAAGTCGTAGCATGAACTAGACAGACCATTCCATCAACATAGCGCCCTATTGTCGTCTATATGTTCATAATGTAACAAAAAACATGATGATACTGAGTAGGATTTGCTCTCTGCTATGCCCTCCTTGACCTTGTACGAGCTCATTTGTGTTTTGGCTGAATGTGAAAAAAATATTTTATTGGCGTGTCGCAAAAAATGAGTATTGGCAAAGCAAAGCAGTTCTCTCTACCCTTGTGTTAACAAATGAATTAGTTTATTCCCTTGTGCATTGGAAGTTATCTTATCAGAGATAGACTGTCATCAGCTGGTGCAATCCTGAAGCAAGATTAAGCAAAAAAACTCACTTTATACTAATTTAGTACTTATACACCAATTGCTGCAAATAACTCTAAACATGTATTTACAAACGAATGAGGCCTGTTTGAAAGTGCAGTATTACACTGGTATGGTGATTGGTGAGCCTACTTATTTCAAAATTCTGTGAAAGCTAATACTTTTATTTATAATTTAAATAAGGAAAAGGGCAAAGTATGATACATAATTTCATCCATTAAAAACACTGTGTGAAAGAATATAAAGCAATGTGTTCTGGTGGTTTCTAGATAAATTCTTACCTGTTGTTTTTGTTGATTTCTGCTTGCTCATTTTAAGTTTCATAAATTTTTAAAAAATGTTTAAAGTTTATTGAATGTTTTTCCAAGGAAAATGCAGTTGTGGGAACATTGTTTGTTCGTATTTATATTTTTATCACTGAAAATTAAACTTCCTATGGACAGACAAACCAACTGGTCAACACAGGGGCTGAGTGTGATAGCAAAGTTGGGGTCGGATGGGGTACGGGCCCATCATTTTAAATTCTTCTAGTGGAAGCTCATTGCAAATTTTTATCGGAAAACAACAAAAACCACGCTCACTTATGTGTAAAAACTATCATATTTCAAAGCCGGGGAGGGTTCAACTGAATAGACTGTAAATCTGCCCCTGTGTATTTGGGCGATTCCTTTTGTAATGTGTGACATTTTTACATTATTTTTTCTTTAAAAAGTTCCTTTCTATTTGCTCAGCATCAAAAAATCGAGCATCAGTTCATAAATCGTTGCCTCAGAGCAACAATAAGACATCTAATCCCAGAAATAACACTAAGATGTCCTACTGTTGCTCTAAGGTGACAAAATATTTTATTTTGCATCCTTAAAACAATTACATGCCCAATTATTCTCAGTTATTTCATAATGTATTATTAATTTCATAAAACTTGTAACGTGTGTGACAGCTGAAAACTAAAATTGTCACACATGTTACAAGTTTCATAAAACTAATAATCAAATATAGGAAACCAAGGATAATTATATTCTGCATGTAATTGTTTTATAAAAGGATGTAAAATAAGATAATATTTACCGAAGCTTGATTTTTTTTGATGCTGAGCTAATGAAAAAGAACTTTGAAAAGAAACAAATAGTGAACAAATGTTTGACACGTTATGGTAGAGTTGTTCATTTTGGGGTTACAAGTAGCACTTTTTTTGAAATTTATTTCTGAAAAGAGACAAATGTTTTGTTCTTTAATAGTCATGTTTTTCAAAAAATAATTTTTATAATACTTTGTATAAATATTAAACTGTTCATATAAATATTAAATTGTTTCTTTAATTTTGACATTTTTACAATATATTTGAATAAAAACAATTGCATGATCTAGAATTTATATAGCACTATTAAAAGTGAAAGTAGCACAGAAGTAATTTCTTTCAATGTTTAAATAGAGATTGAAATTAAAAATATTCTTGGAAAAGCCCCCCCCCCCCCCCAAGAAAAAAAAACAGTATTTGATCAAAAACACAGGTAGGGTTAGTTGTTTACTTCTGCCCCTGTTCTCCCTAAACAATGAACAACTTGGCATCTTGTAAGTTGTTCAAGTGAGTTATGACTGATATATGTATGTATCGTCGGCACAGAGCAACAGTAAGATATCTAATACAAAAAATAATGCTAAGATATCTTACTGTTGCTCTGAGGCGACGATATATGTGTGTAGGTGTATAAGTCTGAAAATATTATTGATTTCTCCTCTGCTTTACTGTAGGTGTATTAATTATTACTTTTTAATTTCAATAAACATAGATTCAAAGTGTGTCTTACATTAGTTGCTTGTTAATTTTAAATGTAAGGTTCCTTTCTTAGATGTTGGTTCGGGGTGTGAAAGGTGCAATCGATATGTTTAGAACTGCTATGCCAAATTCTCCCATTGAAGGTGGATGTTCTGATAGCAATCTGTTTCTGAATTCAAAAGCACTATATGAAGATATAAGTCCAGACTATCGATTTCAAGAGCACTTACTAGAATTTTCCAGTAAAGTAAGAATACTTGTTATTGATTATCATAAAAACTAAAGATTATACCTATATCAAACTTCCTTTTCTATTTTTTCATACATAGTGTGCCAACTAAAGTCCATTCTCACCCAAATTAATTCTGAACAGCAGGGGCTATTGACATAAAAATGGAGTCTAGGTATAATATAGTTGCCATATGCGACGCAATGAAACAGCTTACCATGCCACCTGGCAGCAAAACATTGAGTTAACCTTCTTATCTGCAAAACAGTACAAGATGTGAGAAAAAAGCTTAGAGCAGGAATTAGTAAATGGATGGAGTCCAGTCATTGGTTTAGCAAAAGCTTTGGCAAAGATCTCAAGTCACGTGACTTAACAACAAATGGTTGACACATTTTACGTTAAACTAGAGAACAGAACCTGATTTCTTCCAATGATTTGCTTTAAAATCTATCCCGTGACTTAGTGTTCTTATTTCCCAAATGAGTCTTCACTCCTTCCATTTTATCTCTTCTCAATGGAAAAAAGTCAGTTATAAAGTTTTTCAGCATTATCAAGTTAATAATAAAAAGATTCTGTACAGTAATGTAAAATAGTAGACATAAAATATTCCAGCATCAATTCATTGGGTATGGGTGTTCTGTTGAATGGTCTCTGTGTTCAGCTCACCTGAGCCTTTTGGACTTCTTTCTGTATGGATGCATCAAACAGTAAGTGCATATAACCCCTGTACCAACATTGCAGGAACTCTGAAACCATATTACAGAAGGAGAACCGGTCTTAGCAAATTCGTGGCCCAATTGGGAAAATTCTGGTGGGAATTCTTTACAGAATGATTTGTACAAATTTGAAAAATGCCATTTTCATTTTAATTTTTTAATTTTAATACTACTGTGGGAGGGGTCATTTTGAACCCAAACAAACTTCTTTTGCCAACTGCTCCTCTTTTTTTCTTAAATAGCTTATTCCTTCCTTGACTTATCCTAAATCATTGTGCTGTGTAATAATATTAAGTTAAAAAAAAAAAGGCATTTCTTTAAAACCCAAACTAAAGGGTAAACTATTTTTAAGTGTAGGAGGCAGTCATTTTGACCTTTTGAGGAAAAAAGAAATGCAAATACATTTACTTATGCTGAAACAGAGCAGAAACTCCAAAATACCTCTTAAACATATTGTTTCAATAACTTGAAGAATTCAAAATGTTTTTGTACATAAAAGGAAGCATTAGTCACTTCTTCTAGAAATGCAACTGAAACAACCCTGGTTACTTTAAAGGTATTTTATAAAAAAATTAAATTTTTCATTATTTGTCCTTAATGTTACTGCATCCTTTAAGTAAATTGTATTTATCATAAATATGTTTATTTTAAACTAATATTTAGGGTGATTTGCTAGTAATTGACCATTTAGTGGAAGTTTCTACAAGTTCTACTTATTAATTTCACCGGAAAGAAAACAGGAAAAAAATTAAATTTTTCTATGTGTCAGTAAAACTATCAGGATTACCGAGTGCTAGTCTTTTTTGTGTTTTAGTTACTGTTTTTCAAATTATTTTCAATAGTAGGTTAAAAGGGAGATTTCGCCAGTAGTTGATCACTTTTTTAAACACAGTAAAAAGTAAAATCTTTTGCATTAAAATCCGACTGTCTGTATGTAATGTTCACCTAAAGGTCACCTCTGATAGTCTGATTATAATGTTTGCATGCAATAATGACACATAAACCTCAAAACAATGCCAAACTTGGTGACATGTAACAATCTCTTTCCAAAATAAGTTGTCTAAAATGATGCCAACTTATCGATATCTCTTTAATTTCTCGCCATGCCCATTTAATCCAAACAGATATGGCGTTATTACTATGTGAGTCATCGCAGAAACCAAATCTAGAGACCATAGGTGGTAGAATAATGACTAAATGAGTGAGCGAACAAATATCGAAATTCTTTAAAAGACACCTACTTTTTTGACGCAAACTGATCAGCGTATTGAAAAACCACAAATGGCAGTAGAACAATCGGCGTGTGAAGAAATTTGCTAGGTTAGCAAATTCAAGCACACACTTAAAAAACTCTTTTCACTCTGTATTTTCAAGGTTTTTTTCTTCAAGCAAAGATTTGCACATGGTGTTTAGTGATTAGCTTTACTTCTACTGCTGTCTAACCCAGTGAGCTATTAAAAGTACATCAAAAATCCTCCTCTCTTACATTGTCTTGAGGACTGAAAATTCTGATATTTGCAACGCTTCAAGCCTGCAGTGTTTGTCCCACTCCACTCCTTCCAACACCTCATTCGAGGTTTTTTTAATACACAGATCAATTTGCGCAAAAATGTAGGTGCTGCAATTTAAAATTTTATTACTGTAACCTTAACCATGCATACTGTGCTGTTTAAAATCATCACAGTAACTAGTACATGTGTTCAAATACCATATCCCAAAATGTTTGTTCAATTGGTTCGGCGGATTGCCGCTAGTACTTCGTATGTAGGAAAGTTCCCTTTTTAGCATCCTGTATGTATGTATATGTACAAAACATTCACTATTATTTCATCTGTATAATATTTAACAGTCTTAATGCACATATCAGTTTTAGCTACTGGAATTTACACTATTCCAATTCCGTGCCGAGCCTCTCCATTGGCATGGCCCTAGTTACTGGTAAAAATACATTTTCTCTGGATCAAAAATCTATTATATTTTACCTTAAGTATAAGGATGTTTGTAATAACTTTGGTTTTGAAAAAAAATAGTTTAAAACCATTTATGTTTATTACTTTACCGCTCTGGTCAACTACTGGCATCGATAGCATTTTGGACAACTAATAATTGATTACCCCTTAATCCCAGCATAAATGGTTGATTATTAAATGCATTTTTTATTTACTTAGAGCACACATGAGTGATCAGCATATCCTAGTAAATGAATCTGTAGAATTAAATTTAACTTCGAGAAATGCGATTAAACATTTCATCTCATGATACCACTAGCAAGAAAAGTGACTTTCTTGAATTTTTCCACATGTCTTTGTAAGTACCATCCTAACCTCCAATTAATACTTGAGTTGTAACTATAAATTACAACCGAGTATTTCATGGGATGCTAGAAATTAGTTCCAGAAATCAAATTAAAAAAAATATTTACTTATTTATTCTTGTTTTGTACATATTAGTGCTCAAGTGGTCAACTACTGGCTGGTGGTCAACCACTGGCAAATCACCCTACAAATAAATAATAATATGTAAAAAACTATGCCAATATTTTCTCAGAGGATCAAAATGACCTCTGCCGTAATTCTAGGTAGACCAAGACCATAGTAGACTGGTGCTAAGGGCTAAGTAGACCTAATAAAAGACCACATAATCAAATTTGAACAAAATAGAAGTACGAAATATAATTTTATGCAACACATAGCTTTCAAGTTTTGTTAAATATATTTACAAAACATAATATTGCACAAGAATTTTTTTTTTTCAGTGGAAATAACAAGAAATTCCCCTTTTGGCATGCGATTTGACCCTGTAAAATTTCTAGTCAAGTATAACTTAAATTGTTTCTTATTATATGTAAATAAAAATTCATTCTTTCTGCTTTAAAATAAGCCATATTTGATCTTCCTGCTGATCTAAATAAATTTACTATTGCTCTTAGAAAAAGGGTCAAAATGTCAAATTGTGCTCAACTGCAAAACAAAAAAGAGTTATATCTTAGGGAAAAAATTGTTTCAGGAAATAATTAAACAGTTTTGGTGTACAAAACATTACTTATGACCCACCAAATTTCATCAAAATAAAAAATGTTACAGCAATGTCCCATTTGTTGATTTAAGAGAATGACCCATTTAAGGCCTTTTTTTCTTCATTTTGTTAGTAAGTGATTAATTTTTTTTATTGATTTGTGTTAAATCTTCTTCATTACATTACAAATACCTCGCTATAGAAAAACTGGAAGCATTCCATGAAGTTCAATCATTTTTAGTTACAAAACCCCCTCTTTTTTTTGTCTGTTTTTAATTATTTATTGATTGAGTCATAACTGGTTAAAATTATTTTTTAAAAATATTACTTGTCCCTTTTTTATTACTTGAATTATGTGTAGGAAATTTCTTGTAAGCATAATAATTGTTAATCTTTTAGGTTTTTGATTGCGTATCATGCATGTCCATTTTATTATTATTATTTATTTTTACTTATTTTTTATATGAACAATGAAATAAAATATGATTTAATTTGAAATTATACTAAGAATAACAAGTCAACTTTGAACCTTCTTTATTGCATTTGAGAATGTTACCTTTGCGGATTAAATTTTCAAATGTCCTCTAAAATTTTTATCTGTTTCAGAGCATTAGGACTTGCCTAACTTATTCTTTCAAAATGTTATATGGACATTGGATTCTAAATTTAGCTTGTGATAGAGGAAATATCAAAATTTATATTTTGTATGTAAATTACGAGTGATAATTGTTTTTGGTATCTGATAATTTTGTATTTGAGATATGTGAAATCCTGCATTGTTTTTAAGCTTGTAAATGTGCTCATGTTATCCAATGAAGATTAGTTTTTGAACTTAAAGGGTATTGTAGTCTAGAAATTCAAAAAAAAAAAAAAAAAAAGATTTTTTTTTTCTTTTCATGTTTTCAAAGTTTAGACCTTTAAGAATAACCCTCTAAGAAGATTTTTGGAAATTCAAATTATTTTCAGAGTTATAGTTAATTTTATTAAAATTAATTCTTTTTTCTCAACAGATACCTGACAAACAACCATCAAGCCATGTTGATGTGCGTGTACTGTGTATTTTTTCAGTGTTAAATTCAGATTTTAAATATAAAATAGATGAAAAAGTCAAAGAGGAAGTTATTTACGTCTAGATAGACAAGGAAAAAGCCATCAAACGAGATCAACAGCGTATCAAACACTCTAAAGTACAAGCTTCCAAAGCTTCAAAAGAAGGCAAAACTGCTCTTATGGTTGAAAGATCTGCGAAATATGTAGCTTTTGAGGTATAGCAAGGAGCAATGAGAAAATCAGGGATGGCGATTTGAAAAAAATTAAGTATAGCATACCATTAAATCACTCAGGCTGCCCAAAATGAGAGTGCAAACTTTAAACACGTTTTATTTTTGAACCTACTCTTTTCAATCTGATTGACAAGATATCTCAAGTTCTAATGCACCAATTTTTTTGAAATTCGAAACATGCTTTCTTAATCAAAGTTATCTGCACGTAGAAATTTCTGCATTTTTGTTTTTTAACTATTTTTAAAAAAACTACCAAAGTTGAAAAAAGAAGCCAAAAATGACCTTTTTCATTTTGTGCAAATTTTTTTAAATCCAAATCAGCTACATCCAGATACTTGTACATTCTTGTTTAAAAGGAGTTAGCCTTAATTTTATGTTTCAGATCAGCAGGAGGATTAAAATATTGTCAACCAGTTGACCCATTTTTTATCTGAGTCCAATTTGCCAGCCTCTACTAATTTCAATTCGGAATTTTTTTCCCACTATTATACATTTTTATACTTCTCAAGTATAAGTTAAACATGAATTAAAAATTGATCATAAAAATGATTGCTATTTTTTTTTTATTAAGCCCGCAAAATCTCCTCAAAAACAAGCCTCTAGACTAGAATACTCCCTTAAGCTAATACATTTACCCTATTTAGCAGTTTATACATGAAAGATTTAAGTTCATATTGAGATTGTCACAATTTATTCAGTTTTTAAAATGCCATCCAATAGCTTTTGCATTTTGTATTTGAGTGTTTTTCATAAAAGCTATATGTGCTTTACCTTAATTAATTTCAGGAACCAGAGATAAAAGAAAGTGTGGTATCATTTTTAGAAAATTTCAGTAAGAAATTTTCTTCTAGAAATGTATTTGATACTTTAAAAAGATCCGATTCCAATGGAAAAAGATCCTCGTTACTGCATTCTCGATGCAGTCTAAATATTGATGAAAGCTGCATGTGCATTGAAACTGCAAATGTGAGAGGTAAATAGTATCTGTTGGTGATTTTTCTTGATTTTTTCATTTATGTAATATATATATATATATATATATATATATATATATATATATATATATATATATATATATATATATATATATTAGGGTGGTCCTTATTTTTGAAGTTGCAGATATTTTACGCGACGCCCCCTCAACTTTTTCCATTGTACAAATAAATGATCCTTGCAAAATTTAAAGTCAATCCATGAATATTAACACGTGCCCCTAGGGCCCCCTTTTTTGAGTTTCGAAGAAAAAATTGCGGATTTTCTCATTTTTTGGTAAAAATATTCTAACGTTTTATACTTAAAATAATTTTGAAAGTCAATAGGTGCTGCTACTTCCAGACTGACCATTCTCTCACCTTCATTCTGTAAAATTTAACATGTTACAGAGAATAAAATGTACACCAATGGCCTTGGGTCAAGCATACCGCTCTTCTGCGCTTGTTCCAACCAAGCGGCAGGGGAACGTTTCTTCCCATCAAGATGGACACAAGGGATTCTATAGTCTGTTAATGAATGACCTAGGCCATTAATGAACGATCTTTGACAACAACAAATTGCCTCCTCCAGGCTTTGGAGGTGTTGATTTACAAAATTCCCTGTGTATGTAATAGGTGTGTCAAATAGAGGTGCAAGGTTTCAATGCTATAAATATAAGTAATTGCAATTATATTTTAATTCGCTGTTCTTTACTTATAAACATACCTAATTGCTTATGCAAATTTCAATTTTTAAAATATAAATTTCGAAAAATCCTCGATTACTGCTAACATAAAAATATACTGCTTTTTTCCATAGCTAAAATATAAATTAAAAAAAATATCCAGATTGGAATAATGTAGAAATTTATACTTTAAATTAATTTTCTTCTATTTCAGTACATAGTCCTTTATTATCATCAAATTCTTGCGATTCACAAGATTTAGAAACCAAAATGGGTATCTATCCTAACCTGTTGAACTTTTGTTTTCCACAACTGGTCTACCACAATGCAAAAAAGGTTGACAACAATTGATATCTGCTCCCCTTTCAACACTGTTAGACAAATGCCATAGTAGGGATAAAGATGCTGTTCATTTATTAACAGTCTATGTAGATGTAGTTAATTTAAATCCAAATGACCTTGTGATCAATGGTTCATCTCTTAAGAGAGCAAGAGAAAATCTTCGAGAGGTAAAATCAAATTTCATGAATTTAAATTGAGATTTTGTAGTTATTCACTGGGATACAAAGCTATATCCGGATGTAACTGGAAAAAGAACGCCGACAGGATTACTGTGATAGCTGCAGAGGTCCCAACGTTGAATATCTACTCGGAATTCCTTAGATATTTCTTCAGAAAGGATGGGAGATTCGTGAGCGCCTCCAAAAATCTCCTTTTAAAGCTATCATCACGGTATAAACTAGGGAGGGAGGGGGTCCTATCAAAAATCGTTTGTAATTGAAGTCCCAAAAAATTTCATTTAAGTTGCTTTTAAGCAAGTTAAGTGATAAGGGCTGGATAAGCTAGTTTCCTTTGACATTTTTTCCAAATAAAAGACTTAAAATGCAATTTTTTGCTACATATCAAAGCATTTGTGAAAGAGCATGGGGAAAGGGGGGTTCACCCCCTAGTTTCGAAATTAAAGCCATAAAAACGAAAATTTAGGCCCTCTTGTGAACAATATACTCTGAGAACAGCAGAACTTAAAGATCGTCCAAGTGTCTGTAGTTGAAATGGAGAAATGATGTAAAAGATGGAGAAAAATTTTGGAAATAAATGTTTTGTTTTCAGGATAGGGATATAATTTATCTCCCAGTTAAGGCCTATACTTCTTTTTCAGCAAAACACATGTGTTAAATTTTGATAGCTTCAGGTCCTAATACTGAACAGCTACTCGGAATTCCTTAGATATTTTTTCAGTTGTATATGATATCTTAGATGATAGCTCTTTATTGCTAACTGCTCTAGCTGTAGTGTTTGATACAACGACTTGCAATGCCAACCATATAAATTGTACTTGCAATTTTAAGAGCAAAAACTGAACGATGATCTATTACATTTGGATTGCCATCATCATGCACTTGAAATCGTACTGCAGAGTGTGTCCTTAAAGAAGTTCTTGCCTTTCTTAGTTCTAGATCAGATACTCAATTATTGGGTTGTTCGGAAAGTCATTTCGTTTTTTTTTGGGGAACATGAAAGACAGTTTTCGTATAATGAATAAATATTTTATTAAATTATATATTGGCCATTCTGGTCCAACACCTTTTGCCATCTTTCTGGCAGTAACATAATTCCCCTCTCATAAAAGTTTTGGTCCTTGCTGGCAAAAAACTGGTTCAGGTGGTTTTTGACATCTTCATTTGAGGTAAAGGTTTCGCCATCCAAAAAATTTTGCAGGGACCGGAACAAATAGTAGTCGGAAGGCGCCAGATCTGGAGAATATGGTGGATGTTGCAGTACGTCCCATTCAAGCTGTAAAAGTTTTTGGCGAGTGACCAAACTTGTGTGAGGTCTCGCATTATCCTGGTGGAACACTACACCCTTCCTGTTGATTAATTCGGGCCTCTTCTCTTTAAGTGAATCATTCAATTTGTCCAGCTGATGACAATAGACTTCTGAATTAATCGTTGTACTGTCCGGCAAAAGCTCAAAAATAACGATTCCTTTGACATCCCACCAAACGGAGAGCATCACCTTTTTTTGGTGAATGTTGGCTTTTGACACGCTTTGAGCCGGTTCATCTTTTCTGCTCCATGACCTCTTGCGTTTAACATTGTTGTATACAACCCATTTTTCGTTCCTAGTAATAATCCGCTTCAAAAATGGATCATTTTCTTGACGTTTGAGGAGCGAATCACACGCGTCAACGCGACGACACAAATTTCGCTCCATAAGGACATGGGGCACCCACACTAGGGTGGGCCGAAATAAGCCGAAAAAATTTTTTTTTCGAAATCAATTTTTGGATAGTGCGCAAAAGTTGGCTGATGAGCTAGTTAGCACTCACAAAAAATTTCTTGGATATTAAAAAATATCTAGCCGGCGCTATTCGACACTAAAAAACCGAAAAAAAATGAGAAAAATGCATTTTTGTCGAAATTTTTTTTAAAAAACTAAATTTCATATATTTTGATGGAATGCACCGAAAATGTTATATAATGAGCCAGTTCGAGCCCATAAAATGTTTCATTGATTTTAATGAGCATTTAACCGCTCCTTTCGGACATCAAAAAATTGGAGAAAAATGAAAAAATATTGAATTTTTTTAAAAACCATTGTGAAAATTATTTTTCAAAATTAAATCATAGACTAATTAATTAAATAGCACTATTAACCATAGTAATTATTATCACGCAATAATATCATACATTTCCTAGAATTACATATAAAGATAGTAAAATTTTGAAAAAGAAATATCCAAATTTGATTTATAATACCTCATGCATAATGAATATTATTTTTTGGAATAATATTGTCCCTTGTTATCAAATGATGGAAGCTCTTTCCTAGCTTGAAGTTTGGCAGGAATGTATCCATCTTGTGCAGTTTCACCACGAACTTATATTGCAGCATCGTTTATTAGTTTCACACAACGTTTCACAGCTTCCGTGTGACAGGGAAATTTCTCGAAACAGCTGTAGGCTGTTCTTTGTACATTTCTTTCAATTGTTGGTCTTTTAGATGCATTGTAAGAGGTGGCTCTGCTGCAGCACAGTTTGCCCAATGGACTAAATCAGCATAATCAATGACTTCAAAATTGAGTTTAGGACGCTTAAAAAATCGTAACCATCCGAGCTCTTCGTCTTCTTATTTCTAGAGTTCAGAATGCACCTAACAGCTAATTCCCGAATGTATTTTCTTGAGTCAAACAACATTGTCAACAGTAGCTGTTCAGGATGAGCGAAGTATGCATTATTTGTTACCTTATCCACTTTTCCAATAGCCATTTTTCTTACTGTCCTTTGATCAATTAGAAATTGTTTTTCTCTATCAGGGACTTTTGCTTTTTTTCTGCAATTACACGAAAATAAATCTGCGCATTTGCAGGCACAAATGTCAAACAAAGTCGTTTCCTCTGCTTTAAATTTGCCTAGCTTTGATTGTAAAAGTTGCGTCTTTATATTTTTAGCATTTTTTGTTGCGCTATTATGTTTAGAATAATAAGATAAAATCATGGCAATCACTCTTCTTATCAAAACAAGGGGAAGGGAAGCACGCCCCCAAATATCAATAACTTTTTTTGCAACTACAGCGGCCACACTTGCTGAAGATGGTTGCTTACTTCCTTCTCCCTTTATTTGCATCTTAGTGATTTGATAACATCTGATAATGTCCTCATATGTTGGAAGAAATAAAGCATCGGAAGGAGACAAATCTCTTCCAGGTCCAAATAGAAGACTACTTGTGCTTGCTCGCAATACTTTCTTTTTCGCTCGTTTCTACATAACAGTCGTGTTGTATACCAAAACAAAGATAATAATGCAATGACATTCGAAATGTCAGGCTCCCGTTTAAAAGACTTCCGAGGATTCACATTTTTTTAATACTCAAGGGCTCTATTTGTCAAACATATATAAAATAGTTATAACATAATCTTAGCAATAATAGAAGCAGTTGAGCGCCGTTTCTTATCCAGGAGAAACAATTGGAACCGAAGATTAAAAAATTAGCATCTTATGTAACTATTTTTTATTTGAGTGTATGCATTTTTTAAAATTGGCGAACAAATGTCGCATAAAATTGATTGAATTTTCACTGTTTTTTCTAAGTAACGTATTGCGTAACATTTCAGTATTTACTTATTTTGAAACTACTTTTAAAAAAAAAATTTTTTTTTTTTTTCATTTTTCCCATGTGTCAGTCTTAAAGGAGCGTAGCTAAATATTCAACGAAATGTATAAAAGTCTTTGAGGTTTTCAACTAATTCACTGACAGATGCTTCTAATGTTTGCTGAAAGTAGCTTCAAGTTTGTATTTTTAACCCCCCTCCCCCCATTTTTTTTTTTTTTTTTTTTTGAAAAAAGTGCATTTTTGCCCTTTTTTCAGTTTTTCAAGGTCAAATAGCGCCGGCTAAATATTAAACAAATTTAGCGAAATTTTTTATGGGTAATAACGGGCCCATATAACAACTTTTCCGCACTATCCAAAACCAGATTTCCAAAAAAAGTTTTTTCGGCCCACCCTAACCCACACATCGAGCTTCGAGGTTAAGCCCATGCCTTTCAAATGGCCATAAACAGTCGAATTCGACAAATTTAATCTCTCACCGATCTCTCGTGTGGTTATTCGCCGATTTGCATCAACTAATGCCTTTATCACATCTTTGTCAGCTTCGACCGGCCTTCCAGACCGTGGTGCATCTTCGATATCAAAATTGCCGGATCGAAATTTTGCAAACCAGTTCTGGCACTGGCGTACTGTTAACACGCCTTCTCCATACACATCCGTCAATTTTTTTCTCGCTTGGACAGCATTTTTACCTTTTCTGAAGTAAAAAAGTAAAATATGACGAAAATGCTGCTTATTGCTCTCCATATTTAAAAGGGCACCAACCAAAAACTACTGCGTAGAATTAATAGAACTTTTTCACACACAAGCCTTGCAATATCAGCTCTCAAGACATATAATGGTTATGCGGCTTAAGTGTGAAGTTGGTTTCGAAAAAACGTAATTAATTCCTCTGACGGGAAAAAACGAAATTACTTTCCGAACAACCCAATATTTAAGCGCTTCAAAATTTTGTGGAAAGATCTCCATCATTCGGTACTTATAACGTTTCCATTAAGTACACATGCCACTTAAATCCTAAAAGACGAAGTGGATGACATATTATTGTTCGTAAAAAGTGGAATTGAGAAAGATTACAGAGAATTCTCATAGCTTGTAATAATATTTCCTAGTGAATTTCCTCCAACTGTGATATGTTTTCGGCAACCTGGAGCTTATCCCTCAGTCACATGGGTGGCAAAAGGAATTTTTGTTTGAAAATTTTTGTATTTAGGAAACAATTTAAATTGACCTTACATGAAAAGAAAGCCCTTCAATGCTGTTTTACAAAGCTGTTTTACAATTAAATGCTGTATGAAGATATGGTTTTTCGCAGCAACCCAATCGAGGCTCCTTTGAATAATATAATATGCCTGAAAAACTAGCAGCGAACAAAATGACGACAAACATGCAGCAGAAGCAGTGATTGGAAAATTCATAAATCACTTCTGGTATTTAGGGGATAAACTAGTAGCTTTGTCCGTATTGGATGTAGGAATTAACTTTGAAGATAGAAAAAGACTAGTCCAAAAACTGCTTGTGATAAGGAAGACGTGTCTGATGACTGTTTAACAAATTTCAGATAACAGTAGATGATTTAGAATATTTTCTTAGTAAAGATCTTCCTCTTTATAGAACCAATTATGAGTCAATAAAATTGGTTGATAAGTTGCAAATACTAAAAGATTTTTTCCTATTTGATCCTGAATCACGGCAAAATATTTAAGCTATTTAAAGGGAAGAGAGATTGTTAAAATACTGATAATTGTGAATGATACAACTGAAAGAGGAGCACAATATTAATCGAAGAATTTCACAACTAATTTACCAAATATGAGTCACAAAGCAATTTATTTTACAGACCGTCCAAGACTATCGGAAAAAAATACACACTATCGAGATACATTGAGAAAAGCGTACGATTAAGGAAGTTTTTAAAGCATTGTTTCATTCTTATTCAAAGTAAAATCTTTAGATGATATAAAGTAATTAAAAAGGTTAATTTTAGTGCTACCTCACTGTAAAAATATTTTGCAAACCTAGGAAAAACGATGTACTGGGTCTGAAGTAAAAACTCAGAAGATATGTGGGAAAATTATCAAAAGTGTTAAAGTTCAACGGCCTAGGGGCACGTGTTATTATTGACCGATCGAGTTCAAATTTTGCACACGTTACTTTTTATTATAGTGTCACAAAACTAGGGGGCGTCACTTGTTGAATTCCATAAAAAAAATTTTCCCATATAAATAAGGACCACCCTAATATATATATATAAAGTGGCGAGGCATAACATCTTGTGGCAGTCATCACTAACTTACAGGAGTGTAATCTAATATTGCCAGACCATATGCTTCACTAACACATAAAAATGTTCAGAATTCATTTGCGTAAAATTATTACACATTCAATCTAGTTTTTTGAAATAAACATTTTCATATTTTAAATTTAATAAATATTTAAAAAATCATATTTGAAAATTGAATTAAAAAACCAAAAACAATATTAAATGTCTCAAATTTTGCATCAAGTATTTGTATGGGCAATCAAGTATTTGAGTCCTTACAGCAAAATTGTCTATAAATTTATAATAGTAATCTTCTTTTTCTCTCAAGTATGCTAATAATTATTTTTTGGTAGACAGTAACAAAAGGTTATTTAAGTGATTTTTCATTTTGAGTTGATCATTTATGTCTCAAGATTGTTTTGAGGCCTGTAAACCTTCACTTCTCTGATGCTGTCATTGCAGGTGTGTTTGATATCAATGTTGCTAGTCAAAAACTTCCTTAAAAGCCTTCCCTGAGTTTTCTTTACTAATGAACTCGACTACTTTGTTGGCCAATTAGCCATAAAGCACGGTTGTTCTAAAAAATACTATAAATCAATTTTTCAACCTCACAAATTGAAAATATTTGGGTTAATTCTTCCTAAACCTTTTAAAAGAGACACAGGAGAACTTCTTGTGTGAGTATATTACAAATTTCCTGGGCTTCAGTAGTAGTTAGCAGAATATCAGCCATTAAAAATAGAATCAAAATATTTTTATTTTGAAATTACCTGTCCTTGTAAATAAAGCAAACGTTAAAACTTGTTGCACAGTTATAAAGGGAAAAATGTGGAGTAAGAACAAAATGTTGTAAGTAGTGTTTTAATATCCAGAAGAAATCAGGTGACCTCAAACACAGAACAGCAGGACAGGTTGACAAGTGAAAATTTATGAAATTAACCAAATGGCTGCTTGAAGTTAGCCAAAACTAGCCAGCCTATATGAAAATTACTTCTCTATTTGGACATTTTGGAAATCTGGAAATTGCAATCATATTTAAATTAGACCTCTCCAGTGTTTCTATGCAAAATTTGTTACTGATTCTACATTTACTACTTCAAAATTTCTTAAGTCTACTGTCTAAATAAATGCTTTAACATTCTTTTTGCATCACATTTTTTTATTCATATTTTGATTTTAAGCTATTTCTAGTCCATCTGTATCGTTGAGAAACTAATTAGTCAGAAATGCTTGCAGAATAAAGCTAGAAAGAGCAAGCTGAAAAACAGTAATTATAACAAATGCTTGTTTCCTTAAAACGAAACTTCTTTTTTGTAACAAAAAAAAAAAAAAAATATTTGTCCATTTTGACAATCAATTTAAGAAAAGTTTCAGCTATGAAGCTATTTGGTGAAACTAGCAACCAAAAATATGAGATTTTTATTTGATCTTTTTTACTTACAGTCTCAGGTCACTCGTTTTTTCAAAATAAAATATAGATGAGCAATTTAAAAATTTTGTGGTGCTGTTCGCTAAATTTTGATTGATTCGCTAAATTTTGTAGCATCTGTGTAATATGTCTCTATTTTTACTCAAAAGATAGCAACACAAGTATCAAATGATATTGGAGAAATAATTGTGTTCAAACTATTTTTGGGGAAAAAACAGGTAAAACGCTATAATTCTGCTAGCAATAAACAAGTACTTTTCTTCCTAGTCAGCACATCAATTGATGACTTGATGCCTCGCCACAGATACTTACAGGATGACAAGAAAATTAACTTGTACACATAATATACCATAATTTTAATGCTAATGAAAGTATTAGGACCAAACTACAATATAAATATGAATACATTATTTTGTCTAATATATTTACAAATTTTAAAAGTGGCTACCTTTAGGGTTAATACAGAGCTTTAAATGTGTCACAAAATTTTCGGCTCTGGACCGCAACTCACTAACTGATATTTTATCCTATCCCATGCATAAGGTTTTCTTTAGGGATGTCCAAAGCTTTAGGAAGTTTAGCACACAACCTTGTGGCCAGGAACTTCTTGCACTGTTGAACTGCATAAATGACCTTAATCTAATGGTTTGGGGTGGGATATGTGCTAGTGGGAAGATATCATTTGTTTTTGTTGATCAGGGGATTAAATTAGTCAAGAAACATATTGCAAACGCATTTTGGAAGATGTTGTCTTACCTTGGTCACAAAAGTTCTTTGGAAACAAAAGATGGACCTTCCAACAAGATTCCACACCTGCACACAAAGCTAATGGCACTCAAGACTGGTGCAAGACACATTTTCCGTACTTCATTGGAGCTCAAGAATGGCCACCGTATTCTTCAGATTTAAATCCAATGGATTATTCTGTTTGATCCATCGTGAGGACAAGGTTGTGTGCTAAACCTCATAAAACTTTGGCATCCCAAAAGAAATCCTTATGCAAGGCATAGGATAAAATATCAGTAAGTGAGTTGCGGCACAGAGCCAAAAAATTTGTGGCACGGTTAAAGCTCTGTATTAATTCTAAAGGTAGCCACTTTGAAAATTTGCACATATATTAGAAGTTTGGTCGTAATATTTTCATTAGTATTAAAATTATGGTGCATTATGTGCGATTAAGTTATTTCTTGTCACCCTGTATATATATTGCATGTGTGTACATGGTCCGTCTGGAAAGAAATGTCAGCGAGTCGATTACAGGGCATCTGATCCAACTGTTAAAATGTATATAAAAGTTTCAAAATAGAGTAATAGTGTCATGTTTTTTATGTCAGAAGTGTCAAAATTTTCCATATTAATGAGAGCCTTTGATAATAATTCTTTAACAAAAGTGTTAGTCTTCCTTTCCGCTGCAATGGGTTTGAAAGGAATCAAGCTGTTTTTGAAAGCTGTGAATAGGTCAGCGATGAATCCCGATCAACAACCACTACAGACAAATATGTGTGACTGAAACCATGAGCTCATAGTGTCTGTTATATGTTGGTACAGACGTTAAATGTTCCAAAAAGTACTGTTCAAGATATTTTGATGGATTATCTATAGGTGTGAAAATTTTTCTGAAGCTAGTCACTAGCCTCTTGGCCAGTATTCAAAAGTGTTAACTATTCCTCTGCCACCCTACAGTCTGGCATGACTCTTCTCTGTTTATTATTGTCCCCCTACTTGAAAACGATCATGAAACATCATCATTTTGATCATTTTGAGACGTTTGACTAAGTCGAAGTGACTTACACCAAGACTCTGAAGGACAGTCGCTACTCTATCAATGTCCGGAAATCTTGCTGAAATCACTATACTGACTTGGAAAGAGTCTATTTTTAAAGCTTTATCTACATTTTAACTATCAGAACAGTAAATGTCTTGTAATTGACTTGCTGACACTATTTTCTAGACAAACCATGTATTACGAAAATTAATTTTGAGTTTACCTATAAAATACATAATTTATGTTTAGAAATTTTTATGCTGGAAGAAAATCCATTTGGAGATACTGTGTTTCAACTTTTAATGGAAGCTGTTAAGTTAAATAATTTGAATAAAGCTTGCATTCTCTCTATTGGAAAGCTGCTGTATTCTTCATGCATTGATAGGTAAGAAGACGTTATCTAATAAATAAAATAAACTTTTCTCTTGAGTTTTATGAGATGTTTAACCCTACTGTTGGCAAAACCTGAGTATATTCTGGCTGGTCTATGGAGTTGAGGGCATAGTCCTACCATTAGGAGGTTTAAAGGCAAGACTTCCAAATTGTTGTGGACATATGATCAGCACCATGCTTAATTAACGATTGTGAAAATTAGCACTTTTCCGGATAACCAAAACAATTTTTCTTCACCTGACGTCTATAGTTATTTTCAATGTTTTAATTTTATAGATAACGTCAAGTGTAAAACTATCCTTTGAAGTAGGTATAACCAGTAGGTAGCCCTGTTTGAGTACTACAACAAACCATGAAATTTAAAAATGAGATTCGGGATTTTTCACATTTATTATTTTCCCACGGTGCTGACGATAAGTGCATTAGGGTTGTGACTAAAATTTTTTTTAGCCTGTAGTAGAATTTAATGCACTTTTTGATACAAAAAATCAGAAATGAAATTAATGCAAAATTGTAATGTTTTGAATTATCAGCTACAAATCTTAAAAAGTTGGAAAAGGAAAGTTAAAGAAAATAAAAATAATGTTTCAAAATCTGGCTGCAATCTGTGATTTCAAAAACTTTTAGTTTCAATCAGAAACAAATGCTTTTTTTAAAAATCTTCTCTCTGTGCATTTCATTGTGCTGCAATATTTTAATTCATGCTTATTCTAATAAAATTACAGAACTCATGTATTACTTTCAGTGATCATACAAATTTATTGTTTCTTGTTGGCCTTTGTTTTGAAAGCAATTGTTTATAAACAGCTTTTAACTTCACAGCTGAGCTAAATAATGTTGATAGTGCTGGGATTAAAATATCTTTTTATGAGTAGACAGGTCTTTGCTGCACTTTCTTTATTATTTTGTTGTGTCCTGATAATGTCCTTTTTTTCACTGAAGTTTTTTTTTTTGATAGTTTATTGAAGCCTTCTGAATGACAAAACTCTTGAAATTTATGATTAATGTATAAAATCCATAGTTTAATGCTGAGTATGAAGTGTGTACATAAATATGAAAAATGCAGAGAAACAAGTATAGGTTATAAGTAAAATCTTAAAAAATATTTCTTTCTTCACAAAATAGGTACTGTAGCTCTTCTAATGGCTGTGAAAGTGAAGAACGTTGCAAAAGTTGCATATTTTGTTTGAAAAAGGATGTTATCCCTTTGATTTGCATAGCTGTTATCCATTTTTATTTTTGTCCCATACATTAATGATTTTTATGAAATGGCAATCCAACAGTTTTCACTTTGTTATTTAAAATATTCAGTTCATACATAAGCATCAGACCAGTTGTCTACAGAACGTACTGCTGGTTATCCCATAAATATTTGGTCGCCACTTTAGTTACCACTTTGATAGGTTGCGTGAGTACACTATTTTTGGTCGGGGAACACTTCTTAAAAGACAACGAAACATTCTTGATGAAAAAACACTAAAAAACTTATTTAGTAATAACAGGTAAATGCTGAAAACATTGAGAACACTTAAAATGTAGCCGCGAACATCACGAATCAACACGTCACTCCGTATGAGCGGCGGAGGCGCAACGAAAAAAAAATGTGCGAGGAGGAACTGGCTGACAATTCAATGGCGGCTGTTTATCTGCCACATTGCTTAGTGGAAGTGGAAGTTAAAGTTCATATTTCTGCAGAAAGTTAAAGTTTATCATTTTGAGTCCACCAGAGTACTCCCCCCAATTGCCAAGGGCACTGAGGTCTACGAATATCTTGGATTGAATCTCACTCATTGTCCAGAGCGAGTTATTGTAATAGGAGCTTCAGGTTGTTGGAAGGGTTGAACAGACTGATGAACTGGATCTGGTGGTGGATGGTCTGGTTCATGGTTGAGAAGAAAGGCAAGCTTGAGTCTGTCGATATTGATTACGGAAGGTTTACTGTTGATGTTTAGGATGAAGGTCTTGTCTGTACGTTGCATTACCAAGTAGGGTCCATTATATTGAGGTTGAAGTGATTTTTTAACACCGTCGAAACGCGCAAAGACATGGGTGACTTTACTTATAGAAGAATTTATGAAAATTGATCTTTTCTCGTGGGAAGCAGTAGGAGTAGGTTTTAACGACTGCATGTATTGACGAAACTGTTGTAAAAAGTCAAGGGATTTAATATTAATTGTTGGTTCCTCTAAGTACTCTGCTGGTAATCGGAGAGGCACACCATAAACCAGCTCTACACAGGTGCACTGAAGATCTTCCTTTACTGTTGCTCGCATTCGTAATAGAACCAGGGGCAGAGCGCAAGTTCATTTGGTTTTATAGCAGCGGAGTCCTAGTTTCAGGGTTTTGCGGAAGCGCTCAATTGACCCATTCTCAGAAGGGTGCTACAGTGATGTGCACGTCTGTTGATCTCCCAGGATCTTGTTAAGTACGGAGAACAAGTTGCTCTGGAACTGCCAGCCTTGATCAGTTGTCACCATGGAGAGAAAAATTGATTTTCTGTGCAAGCTTTGAGTACAGTCCTGAATGTGAGGAACAGGATATTGATCTGGTACTGTTATAGAATTAAGACGACGGTAGTCACCACAGGGAGGATACTCGCCATTTGTTTTTTTTACAACATGCAAGGGGCTTGTCCAAGGGCTTTTAGATGGACCGATTATGCCCTGGGAAAACAAATACTCAAATTCTTGTTTAACAGCTTTGAGAATATTAGGAGCTAGTCTTCTTGGCTTTGAATATACTGGCGGACCTTTGGTTTCGATAAAATGATACACTTAATGGTAATCAGAGGTATTTACAGGTTGTGATGGGTTTATGAGTTCAGGGTAATCATTAAGAATTTTGTCAAAATAACCATTCCCAATAAGTATTGAAAGACTTGATTCTGGGGAAGTAAGCATAAAAATTCTACCATTTGACGTAATTTTTGTATTAGGGTCTATAACTCTATGATGTTTGGCATTGACAAGCAAGTTAAAATATTTGAGAAAATCTACTCCCATCATAGGTTGTTTAACTTCAGCAACAACATAGGACCATGTAAATTTGCATGGTAAATTCAGATCGAGTACCATACGTTTAATTCCGCAAGTCGTGATTTTCGTGCCGTTGGCAGCATATAATGTTAAATCCTGTTGTGGTTCAGAGTTTGGAGTATACAACTTGGGAAGAACTGAAATACCTGCACCAGTATCAATTTTTATAGTTTTGATTTAGAATCGGCCATCAAAATTTGATTTATTTGGCGATAGACATTTTGGCCAGCAGGCCACCACCCTAGGAGTTTGCCTGATCGCAAAATGAGAAAGGAAGATTACACTTTCTAGCCTTATCACCAAAATTCACTTGAGAAAAGCAAATACCATTTTCAGGCACCTTGTAGGACCGATTTCATGAGCTACTACAACAGCGGTAATTTTCACGATTCCTAGGGTATCTGTTATGCTCACTATCTCTTTGCGTCATCCTCTCATTAACTACGGAAGTCAGCTGTTGAACTTGTTGAGTTAGCTGATCAACTTGCACTTGAAGTGCAATATTCTGTGGAGTTAAGGACACATGCGTCGCACTAATTGATGCTTGTGGTGTTAAATCATGAATTTTATCAGCAATGGATGCAAGTTGAGTCAAATCCTGTTTTAAAGCAGCCGATATTGATTGCGTACCGCTAGCCAATCTTCCTAACCAAAGGGATTTTAGTAACGGTTTTCCTACTGAATCGCCACCAAGAGTACGCATACCTAGAAGCAATTGTGACGGACGCTGATCCCCCAGTTCTAATCCTTGCAATAGTGTTCTTATTTTTGAAAACTCACTTTCTGAATGCAAGTCAATTAACCGTTTTTTAAGACGTCATATCTATTGGTAGCTGGTGGTCTTGCAAGTATGTCACTAACAGAACTTAGAATATCTGAGTCTATAGCTGCCACAACATAATTGAATTTTGTTTTGTTCGCGGTAACATGAGCTAAAGCAAATTGAGCTTCTAAACGAAGAAATCATAGATTTGAGTTATTTTTCTAAAAAGGTGGAGGTTTTATAGACACATGAGAAATTTGACTTTTCGCATTCAAATTATCGTTTACTGTAGTAGTTGTCATTTTAAACATGAATTAGCAATAGCACACAACATTTTAAGTTCAAATACATCAAACGATAAAATTTTATACACTAAGCACTAAAATTTACCATTAATCACACAATAATATTAAAATATAAAACAGTATCTAAAGAAATTGCATTACACCTAAATACAATAGACAATTTCTAAAACCAGCAAACCAAGCAAAACTTGAACATTAGTCCTTCTGAAGGCAGTATACGATATCGCAGAAATTAAAGACCATTTCATTTAAAACACGAAAATGTTGTGGAAAACCTACACAGCTCAGACATCGTTGACATAGCACGTTTCACGAACTGCGGGTCACCACTTTGGTCGCCACTTTAGGTACCACTTTGATAGGTTGCATGAGTATACTATTTTTGGTTGGGGAACACTTCTTAAAAAACGACGAAACATTCTTGATGAGAAAAAAATTTGACAATGAAAATATTGAATAAAAAAAAATTTATTTAGTAAGAACAGGTAAATGCTAAAAACATTGAGAACACTTAAAATGTAGCTGCGAATATCACGAATCAACATGCCGAAAGCATGACCAACGAACAAAACCTGTGAGGAGGAACTAACTGACAATTCAATGGCTGCTGTTTATCTGCGGCATTGGTTAATGGAAAAAGTTCGTATTCTTGGTAGAAGTTAAAGTTCATATTTCTGCAGAAGTAATATAATATTGAATCCACCACAAATATTTATTTTATTTAATCCTGTTAAAATTAGTATTTTTGTTTTAAGATATTTGACAGCATATATGCTGCTTGTTTTAGGTTTATTATTAGCAAAATTGATAAGATATCCGAAGAACAGTTTGCTGTGTGTCTACACTTGCTTCATAAAGCTTTATGGCCAGATGAAAAAAGTCAAGATGAAAACAAGACAAAACCAGACAGTGCATCCCAAATTAAAAAAATAATAGAATGTTTAGAAAGTAAGTTCTTCTTTAATTAGATGGACTTAAGATAGTATTTGTATTTTGATAAAATTCCTTATGCGTTTTATTATTGTTTGAAATTAATTAGAACTCTATGTGATGATTGGTTATTTAAATTTTTTTTAGCTTTTTTAGCCAAAAACTATATGTCTTTGAATATGAGCTATACTCTAAGGAAGTTTGTTTTGAGTAAAATACATTTGTTCCTGTCATCAGTTCAACATCAAGAATCAAATAGGTCTGTATTTGAGTCACTTATGTTCTATAGTATTGCTGCTAGGGTACATAGCTACTGTAAATATTCTATTTGTTACAACAATTTTAAGGACGTTTAAAGAGTTATGGCTTGTAAAAATTGCATTTTGTATTTTCAAGTGCTTTAGTAATTTTACTATGGATCAAAAAAATTCCAAACATTACCAGCATGGTTAGTACACTTTTAAAAAACTATGAAATTGCTTGAAATAAAATGAGAGCTCTCTTCTCCATAAATAGTCATGCAGCAAGTTCAAAATCAGACTGGTCTGAGCCATTGCGCTGAGAGCATGTATTTGGCTCTGTGTGGTTTAGCCTTTGCGCTGTGTTTTTGCATATTTTGAAGTAAATACGTGTGTGACCGTTGAGTTTACAGTGCTTAATTAATATTTGCTTAATTGCTGATGATTGATTTAGCAGTTGTAAGTACATTTCCTGTACATAGCTGTAAATGAATCTCCTGTGTTTTCTCAAGAACTGTGTCATCATTTAAAGAAAGTTTGAAGCTGCACAGAACTCGTAACAATTAGTTTATTTTTTCAAGTGCTTGAAATCCTTGATAAACGTTAAAATGTATCTTTAGTCCTTGAATTTTGTGATTTATTTTTTTAAAAAAAGATTTAAAGTCTTATTTGTAAAATTTTTGCCGCTGTTTTTGTGGAATTTCTCCAATTTTAACTATTTTATTTCAGAAAAATCCCAGTATTTTGGGAAGCTTAAAAAAAGTTATCAAATTTAGTGCATTTAAGGAATTGCCTAATTTAAGACTTCCACTTAAGGGAAGTCAGTACCCCCTATACCATCAATGTTAATTTGAGCAGGTTCATGTACCTTTTTCTAAAAATGTATTAAAGATACAACTGTGATTTTTTTTCTGTGCCTCAAGTAGACTCTTTTCTCTATGCTGAAGTAAAATTTTGCAGAAAGAAAGCTTAGTTTTTTTTTTTTTTTTTTTTTAAAATCTGATATGTAAGTCACTGTATTTTTTTCAAACAAAAAAGCCATTTTGCAACACGAAATCGTCTCTATAAACAAATATTTTTGGAATATGAGAAATTTTACTTCAGTATATCAGGGTGGCGACAGATCAGGGAAATCAGGGAGATCAGGGAAAAGTCAGGGAACTTTATCACTCAGGGAAAAATCAGGGAAATATCAGGGAATATTGAAAAAATAACAAAAATTCAGTGAAAATTGATCAAATGAAGAAAAAATTCTTTTTTTTCTTTGCAAAATGAAGTACTTTAGTTCCTTACAAATTTTTCACCAATTATTTGTTGTATTAAAATTGAATTTTGACTGAAAATCAAAATTGTTTTTTTGCCATGGTATTATTCGCTGTCACTTCAAATTACACGCAGGTTTTTTTTTTTTTTTTTCCAGACTTGAAAACTCTTTTATTTTAAAACCATATACATATATATTTTGAAACTATTATTAATTGTTTTTTTTTTTCATTTCAATGTTGTTTGTTACTAAAGAAATCTATGATTTTTTTTCGACAATTAATGAAATCATTTGAAATTGAGTTGTGTAAATAAGTAAATATATTTTTATTGTTTTTTAATAGTTAAAATTCTGTATCCATTCATTAAAACCTAAGTTCTTGGTTAGGGAATAGCTCAATATGACTGGTTGTTGGAAGATTTCAATTTGTTTTACATAAATATGTCTATTCTGCCTTGTGCAGGTTAAGGGTAGTAACAGCAGTTTTTTTACATTTTTGTCATTCTATGGTACGCTTTCTTTACTGTACATACTCACTTATTTGGTTTACGCTGAGAAAGAGGCGCAAAAAAAGTCTTAATTCTAACATTTTCCTATTGTTAGTACTGAATCCACCACACATTTCTTCAAATATCTCGAAAACTAATCTCTGCAGATACTACTGTTTACCTGCAGAGTGCAGACGACAGTATTATTACAGTCCCACTACATTACTTCTATACTTTAACTATCACTTGTTGTTCTTGCAGCAACACTTATACTGCTTGAAATTTCAGTTCAAGATTATTTCCATTTAAATTTTTTAGTTTTATCATGATTAGATATGTCTTCAAGAGTGGTCTTAATAATTTCTTAGAATTCTTATGTTAACTGGTTCCTGGAAGTAAAGTATTTGTTTTAGATTTCCTACAATATTTCTCTGCCGATAATTTTTAATACACTATTTTTACCAAAAAAAAAAGGGAAGCATCTTATCAAAATATATTTTTAATTAACAGCATAAATCGTTCTAAACACTGCATTTTATTTAATATGCAATGCTTTTCAGGTAGGGCAAAGAAAGGAAACCATTATTATAAGTAACGTAAATCAGGGAAATTTGGTGAACTTAATCAGGAAAATCAGGGAAAAGTCAGGGAACTTTTTTTTCCAGTTCCTGTCGCCACCCTGTATATGCAATCAGATGTATGGAATTGGTGGTAAAAATTTCAAAACGTAACACAATTTAGTGTCTGAGAAAAAGGAACATTTAGTTCCAAAAATACCATTTCGGAAAATCATACCTAATTAAAATGGGTTTACATTTTTTTTTAAAGCTTATTTTAACTTCCTTCTAATATGAGCACAATCAAGAACTTAATCATTAAAAAGGTATTGAAATGGAGTTTCAAACTATATCAAAATCAAAAAATCGAATTTTTGAAAGTATTTAGGGTACTGACTCCCCTTAATTGAATTTTAATAATTAATAACTCATTTAATAAAAATCTTATTTGTGGAAGCTCCTGTTTTGCCGAAAACTGTATGAAGTGTTTGAGATTCCAATCCTTTTGCATATTGTAAATTCTTTAATTATTTTAGAAGTTGGAAGCTATTTCAATGTTTAATATTTTAAATTAAGTTTTTAAAAAAAGACCACAGCAATCAGCACCATTATTTTCCAAATCTACTGCTTGAAATAGTGGGACTTTCGAATAACGTGTGGCTAACAACGGTGTATTATTAGATATGCCGAACTTGTGCATACATTAAAGGCTCAAACATTGTGGCTTGTGTTTAGCCAACAAGCATTTGAAATTTTTTTTATCAATTTTTCATCGTTTCCTGATAGTGCCATCACAGCACAATGTTAAAATGAATTTTGAAATTAGCTTTGATTTTTTTTTCAAATTACCGATTATACTACATTAATCTTAATTTTTTAAACATTATCACTTAATTGTTATTTAAGGTCAATGGTAGTCAATTTGAATCTTACTTACTGCCCACTATTCAAGATTGATTTTGAAGCTTTTATAGTATGTTGTAAAAGGTTTTCTCTAAAACAGAAACTTTTATGTGAACTGAAACTGAGTCAGCACTAGTTATTTTGTTTTAAAAAAAGTTCATGCTTTCAAATACTCCTAACTAGTGCTTGAGTTTTCCTTGAAAAAAAAATCATATTTTGATGCAAACTATGATCAGGGTATCTACAGGTCTCAAAAGTTGGGAATTTGAAAATCGGTCACAGAAACGCTACAAATCACCAAAAAAGTCACAAAATAGTTCCGTTTATGTTTTGAGAAAAGAAAAAATAATTCCTCCCCTAATTTCTTTATTTCAATCTGAATCTTTCCCTTTTTTTCCTCATTCTCACTCTCAACAAAGTAAATTCAAAGACCTAAGTGCAATGAGGGCTAGCGGAAATATCTTTCTCCCTATGTTTTTTCCTTTTTTAACTATAGTAAACTCATGATTAATGGTGGAATAGGCATTCTCAGTAATGAGGAATCTTTTCGTAGCTTTTGCGAGCATTTTTACATACACTGTTGTTTTTAGCTATAGTTTTAATGCCAGAGAGTCTTATTGATATTTTAACCTTTGGCATACAATACTCTCTTTTTTACCCAGTTTTTGGATTATCCGTGAATATATATATATATATATATATATATATATATATATATATATATATATATATATATATATACATATATATATAAACACACAGGCACAGGGTGAGTCTAAACTCTTGGGCAAAACTTTAAGGGGTATTAAAGGGGAGGATAAGAATCAGGAATCATATCAGAACATATGATTGCAAACACAATGTTAGTGCACTACATGCACACAAAGCCAGAAACTGATGGATGCACAACAAATCACAAATTTATTACACTAAGATGATTTCACACAACATTTTAGTTTTTAAGATAGGTTTAAAGCAGTTGTTGAAATTAGGAGCTTGCGGCTGTATTACATGCATCATAGTTACAAAGCACTGATTGTCGCAATAATGAGCCACTCTGACAAACTGTCATTAATCATTGCAATGCGTATTTTAGAGCTACCACACGCTGTAACTTTTAACAACTGCTTTAAATCTTAAAAACTAAAATGTTGTGCAAAATCATTTTTGTGTAAAAAATTTGTGACCTGTTTTGCATCCATCATTTTCTGGCTTTGTGTGCATTTAGCATATTAGCATTGCGTTTTTCACGATGTGTTCCCATAATTCTTGCTTCCTATGGTCCCCTATAACACCCCTTAAAGTTTTGCCCAAGAGTTTAGACTCACCCTGTATATAGGCAGTTCTTTAGAAAGGCGTAATTTCTAGTCCTTGGCTCATAGCAACCGTAGAAAAGTGTTTTCCACTTCTTTCAACAATATTATTTATTTTTTCACCTCAAAAAAGTGCTAAATATTTATCTGGAGGCTCAATATTAGCACTAAAAGATCATTATCATCCACTCTCCCTAGACCGAATTTGTCTTTATTGGTTCACAGAGACAGAAAAAAAAACTAAAATGAATCTTCAAAAAAAATTTTGAAAAAAAAAAAAATAGAACCGACTTCAAAATTGCTCTAAAAAGTTAAAAATAATTTTATTCTTTAAACACCATCGATAATGCTTTTAAACGTAATTTTTGAAGTTGGCGCAAAAACAAAACGTAAAATCCAGTGTAACCATGCTTTGTTCATATTTTTTTCAGAAAAGCATCCAAAGTTACGAACGAAACATTTATATCGTTATTCAAATATGTTGTCATCAATACATAATTTAAGTGATAGTGAAGAAAAGAGGCCTGGTTAAATTTATAGTTGTAGTTGAGTTATGACTGTGAATGATTTTATCTATCGTTTTTGCGCCAACTTCAAAAATTATGTTTAAAAGCATTATCGATGGTGTTTAAAGAATAAAATTATTTTTAACTTTTTAGAGCAATTTTGAAGTCGGTTCTATTTTGTTTTTCAAAATTTTTTTATTTCATTCTTTTTAGTGTAAATGTAGATATTTCAGTAAAAGTAAGAAGTTACCTAGTAAGAAGTTCGGCTCTATATCGCTGTATTGCTTTAGAAAAGCCTTTATTCAAAATTATCATTACAATTACTATTATATGGCACCAAACTTTTATAACAATGAGTTTCATATTGTCGAGATAGCGAAGACAATGTGAAAGCCAAATGAAGCGAATACTCGTTAGTCTCAACTCGAGATCTTTATTCAGAACCACGAATGCACGTTACATCTCCTTATATACAACTTGGGAAAGTGCTGGAACTTTCCAGACTTGGAAAGATACAGAAATTAATAGAATATTCGAGAAAGTACGGGAAACAGTAGAAACAAAATTTTAGTAAAATTCACTTTGTCCTAGTCGGGATTTGAACCCGAGTCGCTCGTGTGGGAGGCGAGAATTCTACCATTGAGCCACCGTTATCCACGGATGAAAAGTGCGTACTTCGCTATAATATCATTTTAATCATTTAATAGGGAAATTGCATAAAATGTACTGTTTTTTGCCCATAACTTTTTTTCTAAAGAACAAATATGGTCAAACAAACTAATGGGACCTAAGTTGAGCCATCCCCTATCCATTAAAAAAAGAATCATCAAAATCGGTTCACTAGGTGAGACGCTATGAGTGGACAAACAAAAAAAAACATACATACGGTATGAACTGATAACCGCCTCCTTTTTGAAGTCGGTTAAAAATAGATTTTTACACTGCTTCAAGTATTTTAATTTGAAATCATTTTTTTTACTTGATTGCATTCATTAATATATTTCTTGTATGGTTAAAACTTGTCCCCAGCATTTTCCGTCATTGCTATCCAACAGATTTTACAGGCTTTCGTGATCACTAAGGTGCAACTGGCAGGTCAAACAATGTTCAGTTTTATTAGCAGCCATCATGACCTTGTTAATAAAATAAAAAATTTGTGTGTAGAAATTTCTCTGCTTCCTGATTAGGTGCATGTAATATCAAAGTAGAAATTTTTATGGCTGTCATTACTATCCGTACTCAAAATGAGTTATATTTAACATTATTGTGCAATTTTCTTCTTTTTATGCATATCTTAAGTGAACCTTTATTCAAAATGTGTAAAATTGCAATGTAGGTAACCATATTTTATGTCTTGTCAGGTAAAATAGGTTAAAATGTCATTACCATCAAGTTGAAAACTTATAAATAAGTGGGTTGTAAAGATAGACAAAGGATAAGATGATCCTAAGTGTATTATTTCTAATACTTTAGATGTTTGATTTTTTTTTAAAACTTTGGTTGTTATATTCCATTAGTTAAATCGAAACTCAATCATAAACTTAGTTGATAGATATTTTAAAAGTTTTCAGGACTTTGGCCAAATTTGTATTAGATTTGCTTTGATTTTAGATAGGAAATGTAATGAAGTATTAATTAATCAATTGATTCCCCCCCTCCCATGAATCCAAATCAACAGAAATTAAGAAAAAAATTGCATTCATAAAAATTTCTCAAATTTAACCTTTAATATCTGTAAAATAAATGAAAATATTTTGTGAACTTCTGATGTTTAACAAAAACACATATTTTGTCATTTTTGTCTAAATACTAACACATATCTAAAATGTCAAACTGCACCTCTTGTGAAAAGTTGAAGAATTGGAGTGCAAAATAACACTTTTCTAGAGAATTGCCCATATACATATAACATACTGAAAGGTTCCACTCCACCACTTAATGAGTTGATGATGTGCACATTTTATTTTTCTCTTTTCATTATGAACTGATGTTAGATTTGCTTTGTAAAACACAATATAACATAGTCAAATGGGAGAAAATGATTTTCTTCTGTCTTTCATGTTTGAATAGTGCACACTCATATTTTCTTCATTATACGAAAAAGAATCTGATTTTATCTTGATTGTTAAATGTAATGATGGAAAAATAAATTGTAACATTTTTGCATCATACTCTTGAAACTTAAACCTCACAATTCTACCAGACAATTTATTGTAAATCATACAAGTTGATGCACTTTTTTTTTTCAAAAACATATATATTAAGATACTTAGTTGAAAATTCTAAAAAGCAGTATAAGAATTGTACCCCTATTTACTCTAATAGATTTTTTGCAAATGAAATGCTAAATCTGATTTCACTTTTGCAGGTGTTTATTGTTCCATATTTTTGATGTTGTAATTGAAACCTTGTGCTCAAAAGAAGAATAGACATAGTGCCTGTTAATAAAATTTTGTTGTGTCATATATATGTTGTTATATATTTATAGACATTATGGTGAGTTTTTCGAGAATTCCATTGGATTACCCATGGGATATATTTTTGGAATATCATGCTCTTGTACATTCCATTTGCAAGAAATATAGAATTGACTGTAATTTTTTTAAATAAATTTCATATAATCTTTTTAAAAACAAGTTTACATTTGTTTGTAAATTTATTTTTATGTACTATGTATTATAAGTTCAGAATGAAATTAAGTTTCTATACTTTTGTGGTAATATCGAAAATACATGCTCTGTGAGAACTGATTTTACATGTTTTGTTATATTTCAAATAGCTTTATAATTTTTCTATTATATCCTTCATAATTTCATTGCTGAAATTATACAAGAAAAAGTATTTTTACCTATTAGTCTGTTTTCCTTGACGATGTAAAAAATGCCTTGTTAGAAATAATTTATTTTTAATGTAAAAATGAAACTAACAATAAAAAGGCATAAAATTTGTAAGAAAAAATCTTGACACATTTGTAGAAAGACATCCAACAAAAGCCAAAACCTTTTGTTTGATGTTTTTCCATTCATTTGCTCATTTCTTATCATTGAAAAAATACGTATGTATCTATGAAAACACAATATACATGGTGTTTCTGAACTCTTGGGCAAAACTTTAAGGGGTGATATTACATATTAAGACAAACAATATAAAGCCAACGTTTAGGGTTCCTAACGTCTTCCGAAGGAGATAGGTGCCATTGAAGGTTAGAGTCCAAAATTTCAAATAATCATAAAAAACGGGAAAATTGGTGACTTCGTTTGCGGTTTTCCCTAAAATTATTCTTTTTATCAGTATTCTCTTGAAAATAAATTTTCAAGATGTAGTTTGAAAAATGCTGATAGAGGGCGCTTTAGACTTTGGAGTAACAAACAACTATTTTTTTTATCGATATTTTTGAATCTCATTGAATGTTTTCTAATGCTTGGACTTAAATTTTGAGCTTAAAATCTGAATTGTTGGGAGTTAAGTAGCAAAATCTGAACTGCCTTCAAATTCTTGAAATAGGCTTTGTCACAAAAAATTGTAAGCATCAAGAAGAAATTGAGCTGCAACCAACAAGCTCAGTAAAGTATGATTTTAATTTCATTGCCAGTAAGGAAGAGATAAGCAGGTTATGCGCATGCAAGATGCGCAGATAGGTACTATTGAAAGAAGGGAAGCTTGTGTCAAAGGGCGCTTCAAATGAAACTGTCAAGTTGTAAGGACGCTATTGTGACTAAGACGACCTTTAAGAGGTATACGAATAAGTGTTGGACTTTTTAAAGGGACGTACAGTAGGTCTCGGAGAAGCAGGTTGGTTGTATGGGCGTATCTACCGCCACCTCAGTTGGAGCGATATGGTAGTAGGCGAAAATAAATGAATTACTCCATTGCAGTCAGTTAAGGCATTCTAGAAACAGAAATGAGCATGAAGATCACACATCATAAGAGCGACCACTAACGTATCAACGAGGTCGCTGACATTAGTTGCTTGCTGTTTAACACCATCCAAAAAACTGATGGTATCAAGAAAAACAATCTGGAGTAGACTGGAAGACCCTTGTATCTTGACCTGGCGTCCATTGCGATGGATTGGATTTTTGCTGCACTTGATTAGCTGGGTTATGACAGACAGGAGGCATGTCATCTTCAACGATGAATCCCAATTTAGTCCCAGTGGTCATAGGTAACCTATTTCACTCCATAATATGCCGTGTTTTGTCTTGAACAGCTGCTAGAGAGGGATATACTACCTACAAATTTGTAACTTTTATTGTGTTGTAACTTCTTAATAAAACAAACTTTTATTCCGAATTTCTAATCATTTCCTTATCTTCCTTAGGCCACGTGCATTTTAAGTTTTGTGAAGATAACTCGTTCCCTTCTGGGTAAATGCATTTTTTTTTTTTTTGTGACAGTGTACAGTGGGTGGCCAAATTATTAGGGACACAGCTCAAATTTTCGTATTTTCAAATTCACGCTCATTTTTTTTAAAGAAATAAACCTCAAAGTACATTATTGTAAAACTCTGCATAGCAGCTGGTATCATTACTATTGTTTTTTAGAAGTGGCAACAATACCTGACGTTGTCAGTTTACAAACATGTGAAGTTATTCCAGTTTTAGTCTTTAGTGAGAAAAAACTGCTGTGTGTGTGTGTAGTTGTGAGGTAATCTAAAGTATTCTAAAATCATTTCTTCAAAAGTTTTGGGGTCTGCTATAGTTAATATGTAAGTAACACTTATTAATAAAGAAATGTTGCTACATTTTGCGATTAAGTTTCAATATTTGATTTATATTATTGTTTGATATTGTAAAAACTTTAAAGAATGGGCAAGGCTTCAGACACGTCCTCTAGAAAATGTAGAGAAATAAAAGCATTACTACTTCCCACCTTACATTTCTAGAAAGCTATTGCAAATTTAACAGGTGTTTCTGAGTCAGTAGTTGCATGCATCAAAAGCTTAAAATTGACCAAAACAAGTCACTAAAAGCAGATCGCATAGCCAAATGTGACAGAAAACACATCACTGCTCCTTGTACCAGACATAGAATTAAGGATATGTTCTTTTTCGGCTATTTAACACTCTCTACAAAACATTCTTGATAAAATAGCTCCCCCAGGTGGAGTCGCACGCCGGCTAAGGGGCACTGGTAAAAGAATCTTTTCTCGACCTAAATGCTAAAAGTGTAGTTGTCGGAGAAGCGTGCCTATAAAACATTAAACTAATCAAAATAATTACATTATTTGTTAACAGTACTACTTACAAATAGTACTTACATGATTCCAGTAATCAACAGTCTTTTTTTTTTTGGTTGATTTGCCCACCGTATAAGATTTTTCTCAGTCTCTGTGCAACGTTTTTTTTTTACTCTTCGACCAGTCGCTTCGGACAATCCTGGTGAAAGCTTGAATGCGGTGTTCATTCATAAGTAAGACGGACTACACTCTTTTTGCAATTTTTGAGGGAAATACCACTATCTGTGGCTGGTACCAGCATTGATGATGTACTTTCCTGTCACATTTTCCTAAGTGATCCACTTCTAGTGGCGTGTTATGGGCAATTTTAATTTTGATATATCCAACTATTGAGCTAAAAACACCTGTTATACTTGCAATAACTCTCTGGGTATGTATGGAGGGAAGTAGCAATGCTTGTTTTTCCCTACACTTTCTAGGAGACACGTTTGAAGCCTTGCCCATTCTTAAAACAGCAGTTTTGACAATATCAAGCAACAAAATAAATCAAATATTGAAATTTAATTGCAAACTGTAGTAACATTGCTTTATTAATTAGTGTTTATTAACTATAACAGACACTAAAACTTTTGAAGAAATAATTCTAGCATACTTAATATAATCTCACGAGAAGAACAGTTTTTTCTCACTCTAGAGACTAAAACTAGAATAACCTCAAATATTTGTAAAATCATGCAGCCAAGTAGTGTTGCCACTTCTAAAAAAACAATGATACCAGCAGCAATTCAGAATGAAGAAAAATTGTGGTTTGTTGTTTATTTCTTGAAAAAGTGAGCCTAAACTTGAAAATAAGAGAATTTGAGAAGTGTCCCTAATAATTTGGCCACCTACTGTATTTCAACTTCTGAACACAGTACAGTTTGAGCAACACTTAATCACTACCAATGATTCTGATTTTGAGCTGAAAATTTTAAGTCCAAGCATTAGAAAACATTTAATGAGATTCAAAAACAGTGGTAAAAAATAGTTGTTCGTTACTCAAAAGTCTAAAGCGTCCTCTATTGGCATTTTCCAAACTACATCTTCAAAATTTATTTTCAAGAAAATTCTGATTAAAAAAAAAAAAAAAAAAAATTAGCGAAAATCACAAATGAATCTACCAATTTTTCTATTTTTTATGATCATTTGGAATTTTTGACCCTAAACTTTCAATGGCGTCTATTTCCTCCGGAAAACGCTAGAAACCCTTATTTTTGACATATTGTTTGTCCTAGTTTGTACTATCAGCCCTTGAAGTTTTGCCCAAGTTCAGTAACACCTTGTATGTTTCTGCAATATTTGCAAATTTTGTGCTTTTTTTTTTAGCTTAAAGGTATTAATTTATTCCTTGTTTTTAATGTATGTAAATAGCACATCTTCGTATTCTTAAATTTGTGATAAATGGACTTTTTATAACTTTCTATAGTAATGAAATTACTTTTTAAGTGTTTCTTTCAATATTTGTTACTTACTCAAATTAAGCTGATTGTTTCAAACTGTAAAAGTTATACATTGCTACATGGTTTTGTTGAAATGACATTATACATATTAAAATTTCATGAACTCGCAATCAATCAATTATAATTCAAACTCTGTAATTCTAAACTCTTTATTAAAACACATGATTTCAATAGAAACTAATTACAAGCATTTCAGTAGCTTAAGAAGTTCTGAATGTTGACCCCTTGATCTTGTGATGATGTAGCATTTATCCCAGAAGTTCTTGTACTCTAAGAATGGTTGAAATGCTGTTTCTCCCTTTAACCTGAAAATTTCTGGTAAATTCTGATAAATTCCCTATTTTAGGAACAATTGCTGAATTTTATAGAACCCCAATTTTTTAACTACAAAATGCTTCTAACTGAAATAACGTATCACCCAAGCTCAAAAGTACAAAAATAGTTTTTTAATGTCTAACCAAATCGTTAAAATTTATTATTAAATGATTTTAATACTTGACTCAGCAGGTTGGAACATTTACTTCATGTTCTTTTTGGTTTCACATCATACATTTTTCTCGTTAAAATCTTTTATTTAAGGACATATTTTTTAAAATCATTTTACATTCATACTTTTAAGCAGTCATTGGTAATTTGAGCATAAAAATGAATTTCTTTGGAAAATGTTTTAAGTTAAGTCAGGTTTCAAACTTATTTTTCATAGCTCGCGAAAAAATAAATAAATAAATAAAAAAATAAACTAAATAAATAAATATAAAATAAAGGTTTCAAAGATATACATTAAAGTTTTTTTTTTTTTTTGATATAAATATATACACCCATGTTCGTGAAAATTGCAACAACATATGAATGAATCATTGGAAAGAAATAAAATTTATTGCACATATTACTCATAGTGCTACAAATAACCCATAAAAATTACAGATCAATGAAATAAAAATAACAGGTGTAAATTTATATCTAATGTAACTGTACCGCGCAGCTAAGCGAGTCTGACCCATTTTGGCATCGAATCATAAAGATATACCGATTGCCGAACAAGACACATGGCCGAGTCTCCGACCAACGCAGTTTGAGACATGCTCGATAGGCGTCATATCTGATGAACAGGCAGGCCAAGGAAGTAGCGTAACCTGTCATGCCCCAAAGAGTACTTTTACGTTGTGTGACATGTGAACGTGCATTGTCCTGCTGAAACACTCCACCAGGAATACTCTGAAGAAACGGTAGTACCTCTGGCTTCAGTGTTCTTGAAGAAGCGCTCACTGTAGAGGTTACCCATAATTCAGACTAGATTGGACTGCCCTCGATATTCAATAGCGCTCCAGAACATGGCGACTGGCATAATGCTGGTATGATGTTGGATGACACACTCTGCGAGGTGACATTCCCATGTATAATGTCTGATAAGTAGCCGTCCACTTGTTATAGTGCAGATTAAAACTGGACTCATCCGAAAAGTCAACCTATTGCTAGTCTGCACGACATTGGGCATGTTGGTGGACCCCATTGAAGCCAGAAGTAAGGATGGTTAAGGGGTAAGGCAATTTTGTACAGGAGAATCCTTGCATGCAGGCCCTGGCACAGCAGACGTTGACAAAATGTGAATGCAGAAAGTGACACCTGTAGCCATACTCCAATGTTGTGCTTGCATATGACGAGAGCGTCATACGATCCATCACAGCTAAGGGGGTGAGGTGTCGATAATCCTTGGGCGTTGTTCGGTTGCATGGGCTGGGGTGAGTCCTTCGACTAATTTCAACATTCTTTGTCCACCTTTTACAAATACACATCTGAGTTGAGGTAATACACCCCGTGCGGGCACTGATGTCTCTATACGGAAGTTCACCCCTCACGCATGCCGATCATGCGGTTCCATTTGAACTCCGTTACTCATTCGTATGACACTCAGCGCTTTGAACGAGTCAAATTGAGTACTATAGAAACATCTACCATTGGCAGATAATCGTACAATGATTTCGAAAAACCATTACAGCCCTTAATAAAAAGTCTGCGCCCCAGTTCAGAGGGAGTTTTCTTGTTCCATGCTTGAGCGACATCTCTCTAATTCTAATTAATCATTTGCATATCTTATCCGGCCATCCACTTCCTGTGATTTTTGGTTCATTTGCATATTTCCTTCTTGGTGTTGCAATTTTCAAACATGAGTGTATATTGATTATGATTAGTTTTTAAAAATGTATGCTATATTACATTTCTTTCTTTTTTTTTTTTTTGGTTTGAAATTTGCAAGTTTTGAAATTCAGTAGAGACTTACATGCTTATTAATTAAAATTTTACAACATTCCAAGTGTAAAATATCTTGGTTTCACAATTAGAACATTTTCTACATTTGAAATGAAAATCTCGTATTTGAATATAAGGATAATGTGTTTTCTTTTTTTAAAAAGTTAGCCGCCGATTTAGGAAATACAAGAGATTAACAGTTTTCTTTGATACGTTATTGTAAAATATATGACTCCGTAATATTTAATGCTTTGAGAGATTTTTTTTCAACCCTGCATAAATAAGTGGTCAACATCTATTTGCCTTTGTCTGATATGATGCTGTATCAAATTAAACATTGAATAGCCAAATAAACAATCAGAAGCATGTGTACTTTAAGAATCTTTCACAATTAATAAATATGTCATTATGTATGTGTTCTCCCTGTAATAAATTTTTGCTAGTTAAAAGTTGTATCTTATTTCGATGTATAAGCTCATATACTCTTTGTATTGTTTTAATTCTTCCCCTTGAAATATAATTGAAAAAGCAAAATTGGTGGCTATTATTTTAATTTTTTTCTTTTCAGATGTATAAACATTCTATCTTGGAATATTAATTGCATTGCTTCCTAGAGCCCAAGTATTAAATTCAAAGCTGGGCCGGGGGGGGGGGGGGACTCTCGAGACAAAACATGTGCTAAAAATACTAGTACTTGTTTTTTTCTCTTTATATGCACTTTTTCCATAAATAAATGTTACCAGTGTTAACTTCAGACACTTTTCAAATGATGGCTCTATTCTTGTAAAAAAATACAATTTTATGAAAATATAAAATTCTACATTTTGTGACCTTTGGGGTAGTTACGACAAAAAACATCAGGAAAATGTTAGGCGAACAAAAACTTTTAAAAAATGTAAATTTTTGAAAATTTGCATCAGCTGATCTTTTTGTTCAACAAATCACCAACATGCATCGATATAGAGGAAGAGCAAGGAAGGAGAACTATAACGCGCTTTCTCACATTTGCTATTAGTCTAGTTAGTTTTTGATCATCCTTAACCCACTGACAAACACAATAAAATGTAAAGTGATCAATACAGTCAACTGCCCATACTTGGGACGCTATCCTAATTTGGGACATTTTGCTGAATTTAGTTTTGAGGACTGGTACACTTGTCAGTATTTCACCAGAAGAAATAAATGGTGTTTCAGAATAAATGAATAGTTATCTTTTGAGGCCATGTGCGTTACACATTGTTGCTTTAGCTTTATGGGGTAATTTAATGATTTTGAAAATTTCGAAAAAATATGATATGAGTTTGGCATCCCCCCCTCAATTTCCTGAATTTGTTAGAAATTTTAAAATTCAAGGTTTAAACTACATCTTTTCAGGGTTTCAAATTGGAAAACATTATCTGGTTTTAGAAATTACTTGGAAAATGTCGCTGATAATTTTTTAAAATGTTAAAAATTCATAATATATTTCAACAAAATATGTGCCTAGTTGGGCTCATTTTATTAAAAAAAAAAACACTAATTAAATCTATATCTATGGGGCCGTGGTAAGCCCGATCGGTAGAGTGTCGGATTCGGGGCCGGAGGGTCCCGAGTTCGAACCTCGATGGTTGAAGACCCACCGTCGTCATTAAAGGGGACTGGGGCGACGTTAAATATGCTCGTAGTCCCAATGTCCTCCAAGTGAAACGATACCTCTGGGGGGTGCTAGCACCAGGTAGCTATTAGCAACTGGACTAGTTCTAAATTCTCATTAACTGTTTCGATCCGGTGATGGTGCTGCCATCTATCGGTATATAAAATAATGGAGTCAAGGCACTTAGTATGCAGTCCTCGACATAAATACAGTTTGCAGTCAGTTGCGACTCTGAATAGGAAATCTATATCTATAGAATCGAATGTATAACTGCTTAAATGCTACATAATGTAACTCATCAGCTTTGTCTGATTTGAACAAGTTCTCTGGCAAAATTCAACTATCCTCTGGATGAAAATTTTGGCAAGGTTTCTTTCAAAAAGTTGAATTAATTCTTTATTTACATTTATAAAATTCTTTTGATGGTATGAAATAGAATAAAATTTCTTATCTTATTCATTTCTAATCATTTCTAATTACCATTTCAAAATCTGGAAGAAATACTGTTAACCCTTTGAAGCACTGTGGCTTCCTTTGATGAAACCAATATATTTACTACCCGACTGAGCGTGCGTGACGCAAAGGGAGGGTAATGTGTTTATAAGTCTATGTATGTATGTCTGTTCCTATGTGGCGTTCTGCAGGCTGAACGCCTTGGCCAATTTTGGTAATTCTTACGTCAATCGATTTGTCTTAACCCTTTGGAGTGTCACTAAACACATGACAGTAATCAAAATTCACAATATCAACATCCAGTTTTCATATTTTGTCAGTTTGGGATCGGCGCACCTTGGGTGTTGCACACTGTGTGTAGTTTTCGCTGCCTGAAATTTTTTGTTTACTAAGTCTACTAATCGGGGTGTCATTGGCCGAGTGGTCCAAACGATTGCTTCTCCCACTTGAGATGGTGGATCAAGACACCCTCACTCCGGATGTACTTTCCCCTCTTTCTGATGTAAATTCTTTCATGTGTTCTTTATATATTCTGTACTGTAATAAAAAATATATTATGCGTTACGAAGGCAAGACACTCAGATTGTAGTCCTCATCAAAATAATCCATTGCAATAAGCACTAGAGGTGCGACATCGATGGCAAAACATCGATGTTTCAAAACATCAATGTTAGAAATTAAAGCATCGATGTTTCCAAACATCAATCTTTTTATTAATGTATAACATACATTTTTGAATATACAACACTAATTTAAGCAACACAAAAGAATACGTATCCGACGAGTATATTGAAAATACTCAACCTCAAATCATGAATATAATTTAATAATAATTTCGCAACATCTTGGTATTATAGTAGGGCAAACATTGATAAGACAAGCACTGATTAATACAACTAGTTATAGTAATAAGGAAATATTTTCAGAATGAAACTAAAAGCAAATTTACATCAAAAAAGAATCTAAGAAAATTGTATCAAAGCACTACAGTCAGTTTAATGATGAGAAAAAGTTGTGCTAATTATTTTAAAAATACAAAATGAATTCTAACAATTATTTTTAAGAGCAAGAAATATGTCTTGTACTGTTACTTAATAATTAAACACAAATTGTAAGTAATAGAGGGATGACTTGTTGGGAGAAGTTAAGTAACTCCGAATTTTGGTGTTGACAGTTTGGAGAAAAAGAAGTTTGATTACTTTGTCCCCCAGAAGCGCATTTCTCTCTTCGCTGACTATCCCACCAGTCAGAGAAACATCTCTTTCCGATGGAACAGAAATTGCCATCACTATCAAATACTTTAAAGCAACTTTTACCAACTCTCTCTTACCAATTATAATTTTCACCCTAGTAACGTATAGGATATCCCTTTAGTTTAAGAACTTGGGCCTTGAAATAGACTGCAAGTTCTGGCACCAGACTACCAGTGTTAGGTTCTTCTAATAGCTTTGACCTCTTCTTCACTCTCTAATTAATCTTTTACTATCTTGTAGTAATCTTCCCAAAAATAATCCTCTACGCAGAAAAATTGATCTTATAAAATGGATGCAAAAAATGATTTTTTTGGCAACTCCTTAAGTAAACTTAATTACCTAGCGAGAAAATTGGAGCAAATTTTATGATAATTTTCAATTAAAATGCAAAAACATCAACATCGAAAAAACATCAAAACATCGATGGTCAAAAAACTTTGAAAGTAAAACATTGATGTTAAAAATATCAATGTTTTAACAAAAACCAATGTTTCCAAAACATCGACATCGCACCCTAATAAGCACCAAAAGAGAGTCTACTAATTCGATTTTCATCTCTAACATATTGCATTTGTTTTTTGCCTTGATTCAAGGGACCGAGTTTCGCGACATGTACTTTCTTGAGATGCTATTTTAGTTTTGCGAGAAATATTTGACTGACGACGTTTCCCATTTTGCGTCATCATGAGTTATACAGGCTGTTTATATAACTGTGCTGTGGTTGACTTAAGTTCGCGCATTTTTGGCCGAAGGTCAAGCACATGTAGCTTATTCCGAGTTAGGTCCCTAGAGGGACTAATTATCAGTAGCTTAGACCACCACAAGTTACTTAATAAACCTCACGATAGAAACAAACTATCCCAATGAAATGACAAGGTTGCGAAATGTACCATCTTATAATCATAAGTCAATGAAAAAATGAAAATTAACTAAGAAGTGTAAAACAAAAAATTAAATAAAAACAAAAAACCCGACTGCGTAAAAACCAAAAAAAAAAAACTAAAAAGAAAAACTTATAAGCCCAGTAGTTTAGAATGTTATTAAGTACTACTGAATAACTACACCGCTGAAATAGTTTTATAACCGTACACAGATAAGACAAATCAGAATAGAAGGATTAACAGTCGGGGCCCATTCAAATTTTACGGGATTCTTTGAATCGGAAAGGAATGGGCCTCGAATTTTGAGCCTTTTATTCTGCTTTTGAATTTATGATTTGTCTTATCCGTGTACGGTTATAAAACTATTTTAATGGTGTTGTTATTCAGTAGTACTTAATAACATTCTAAACTACTGCGCTTATACATTTTTCTTTTCAGTTTTTTTGGTTTTTATGCAGTCCGCATTTTTGTTTTTATTTAATATTTTTTTTATTTCAGTCAACTGTCAAAAACTGTCCTGTTGGCTGAAAAGAAAAAAAAAAAACTAGTGGCCTCAAACAAAGGGCAAAAGCTGTTCGAAAAACTTTAATAAAAAAGGCTTTACTACTGTCTGATTATTTTTTTTTCTGTAATGTATTGTTAAAATAGATATCCAAGGATCAGTTATAGCTTTAAGGATGAATGATTTAATAAGAATCTATGTATTTGAACAACATTTTAGAAAAAAAAAAAACTAAATACATGCACTTTATAAATACTTTTTAATAAGGTCATTAATGATTTGAGTGTTATTGGTGATTTTTCTTGGGATCAGGAGGAGGCATTCTTCCCACCTGCCTCACCACCAAATGCAAGTTCTGTTTTTTGGTCGATTCAGAACAACTTCTCTACAAATTTGTCTTTTTTTTAAATTAAAAATATAGTTTTAATTGACTAGAGGGAAAATGGTGGTGGGGGCAGTTATTAAGGTGACAAAATTTGATTTTAAACCTGGTTACTTAGCAATATGCAAGTGTCAGACAAAAATTTTAAAATTTGGTGTCAAAAGTGAAATTTTGAGATAGGTAGCTTTTGTCTTGGTTGCAAAAATACAGCAGCATTAAAGTTAGATACATTTTCAACAATATGCATGTAAAAAGTTACCCAACTTTTATTGGTTGTTTCTTCTTTATAGCCTCATAATTTGCAAAATTTTTTCTCTGAAGTCATCTGATGTTCTAAAAGCTTAAAAAGAGTCTCTTGTAAAAACTCTTAGAATAATTGTGATTGAAAATCCAGTTATGATTGAAATCAATATTTTTAAATTTAAATAACAATAAGAATTATTTTTTGCATTTTAAAGCACTTCAGCTTTTCCCCTCTTTCTTCATCTTTTATTTATATTTTTTATTTGTGGGTTCCAAATACAGTAAATAGATCACTGACCGATTTAAGACAGGTTTTTTTACTTTTTTTTTTATTTAGTGGAAAACTTCTGATTTTTTTAATGAAAGAAACTGGGGATGTCTTAAAATTCCTATGGTTTCTTTTGGTTTATTCATATTTTGTAGAAGAAAATGAACACACAATTCAAGATAAATGTTTAAAGGTACATGTTAGCCATGTTTTAATGAAAAATGTAAACACATGTGAATACAGTTTCATGTTCTTTTTCTGTATACATTTACACATTAATGCTTTCATTTTACAAAACAATTCTTGTAAAAATGTCACAAATGGCATGAATGCTTTAAAACGAAGACATAAGTCTGACTAGGCTTTCACAGAACTTAAATTCATGGAATGAAATTTTAAAGGTAACATTGATAGTAACATATGAAGACAATATCATTTATTTTGAATATTAAAGGAATAAAGCTACTGTGTTCTATAAAATACAAGTATTGAAGCAATACTAGCACTGAATAAATATATCTAAGAATAATGAGCTAAAATAGTATTTTTTCATATTTTTAAATTATATAATCTGTAATAATTTTAAAGCATTAAGTTAACTGGTGCTTTTCGACATCAGTCATGAAGCATCTATTAACAACACATTTCTTCTTGAATATAATTCATCAAATAGGAACATCAAACTTTAAAAGTGCTTGGAGCATATTCATTCAGCAACCTATACAAAGCAAAAGAAAATGAGCATATGCAATTCTTTTCATCTTTTAGCTGTTGAAAAAAATCCCCCCCCCCACAAATTGAAGTCAATTTTACCCAAGTTTGACTGTAAGCTAGGAAATATCAACTCATTGAAGCGAATTTACAATGAAAATCATTAATAAATAATTCAGAGATTTAAGAAGCCTCTTTTTGAAATGAGAGGGGAAATTACAATGTGACCTCATTGTCTACTTTCCTCATATCACCCCATTTCCCATGCACTGGAACAACTCTGTAATATCTAAGAACCAAAAATGGCAAAATTTCAGAATCAATTTTCAGCTAGCTACTTTTTTTACTGATGGAATAAAAGAAATGTAAGAAATGTAAATGTAATAATTTAAAATTTAAATAACGACAGCTCTTTATAATACTAATTTACAAATCCATTCCTGTTTATATTTTTCAAGATATTTTTTATATAGCATATGTGTGTGGTTGCACATAACTCAAATATTACAAGGATTCTCTATTTTCCAAAAACTTCTTTTTCTGAAAGCCATTGAATTCTATTATTTTATCTACCAATACGTAATTTTTCATACCGAGTTCGAGAAGAACCTCATTTATCCGGCCCACATTTATCCCACTCAAATTTATAATTCATAAAAACTCTCATGTGCACTTAAAAAATAATTTTAAGTTATGATTGAAAGAATGGAACTAGAAGTATGCCAAACATTTGCTTTTCATTTTGATCAAATATACAATTCTTGCATAAATCATTATAGTAATCTAACAAACATCATTGTGTACTTGGAACATTAGTCTGACACCACTGCAGCTGAAATATACAAATGTGACCAGTGGCGGCTCGTGGCTTAATTTGGTGGGTGGTCCCGCTGTTATCAGGGGCGCTTTGATGGAGGTCATTGTGGCCTCCCATAAGTTTCTTTATTTGGCAAATTTGGAATTCATATAGCTTTTCAGGCCTAATGTATCTTCTAATTATGTTTTAGCATGTGTGCATGCTTTATTGATATCATTCGGTAAAGTTCGGAGTTTCATTTTGTGAATTGAGAACTCAACCGCTCTCTTCCCATCCCAAAATGTAGGGTTGCCTCTGACGATTGTATAAAGTTTTCACAAGAAAAAGGAAAACATAAAATGAAGAGAACTAAGGTGGGCGTGCCAAATAATAAGGCAATGAAGACCAATAAGACCCCCCCCTCCTTTTCCCCCAATAGCAAAAATTAGATTGTGACTGGGATCATGCAGCAGCATTAACTTTCACTTTAACATGCTTCGTTATTATACGAGGTAGTAAGAAGCGAAAGGATGTAAGTGGACATTTTCAAGTTTTGAGTAAAACACGTTTAAAGATAACTTCCTACGTAGGCTTTCGTAGATTTTTTTTTTCTAAATCATGCTGTATAGCAGCACCTACCAGGGCTACTAGTGCTATCTCTTGCCCTAAGAAAGAGGAGAGGTTCACCTGCCATTTGTACAGGTTATCTCCAAATTTTTAATTTTGCCACTTACAACCCTTTGCTTCTCACTGCCTCATATGTATCAAATTACGAAACTGGCAACTAATTTTTCTGGAAACAGTTTACTTAATTACCAATATATTCTTTTTATAAGAAATTTAAATTACTTTTAATTTTCATTGTGTAATAATTTAGGTTTGCTAAGCGTTAGAATACGCCAGCGTAGAAAAGGCATGATAATAAGGCCAACACGATTAAGACTTATTACTTTAACCAAATATCATAGCTTATAAGAAAATTGAAAAAATCTCCCCCAATGAAGATTATTTTAGGTACAGCTTTTAATTCAAAAATTTAAAGTCTTATTATATTAGCACGACACTGAAAACCAACTGAAACTTAAAAAAATGGAAAACGCCTTTTCGAAAATAAAATGTCCATTCAGAAATTTCGAGAATACGCTCTAAGTTCCATAAAGAAAAATAAATTAAAATGGACATCCCATGCAATGAAATGAGTGGGAACCCAAAATATTGTAAACTCCAGTACATCATAGTAACAGCTGTTTAAGATTTAAAAAAAGGAAAAAAATGGATTAAATCAAACGAGAGAGAGAGAAAGAGATGAGAACTTTTCCTTTCCCCGCGGGGAGGGCTCCGAAAATTCTGCCCATCGCTTCACTGAAACTTTGTATAAGCGACGCGAGACGAGACACATTTCTCCCATTGCTTCTACTATTGCTATTGGATGAAGATATTTTTCGAGGGGGCAGGAAGGGAACCACCCCATGACCCATACGCATCGTTCGGGGTGATGTCGCTTGCCGCTTTCATTATTTTGTTTTAATGCTTGCAGTTGGTTAAGTTGTGGGCCGCCATTAAAATGGCCTAAAGAATAATTCTTAAAGCGCTGTCGCTATTTGATAGAAAAGGAGGAACTGATGTGATATACCCCACCCTTGGCGACTTTTTCCTGTTGGCGCCAAAAAAGTGTCGCCAAGAGAACGATGTATGACAAGATATGTCGTACATTGTTCCTGGCACCAACAGGACTGAGCAACAAATACTTTAAGAAGACAATCATTAAAAGAACATGAAACAATAATAAACATTGCGATATATGTAACAAAGATATCAATAACTATCTAAGAACACAATACTTAAAAGTAAGTGCACTTACCTCTTTTTGAATTCTTTTCCATCCACCCCCGCATCAGGCCGTGCACATATGTCCCGCTCTTACGGAAATTATCCTCTTTTTTATTATTACGGTAAAATTATTAAACTGTGTTAGTTTTGACAAAAAAAAAATCCTTATTTTTGCTTAATTTGATATTCTGCCCAATTAACGTCACGTACTATTTCCAAAAATTTTACAAACATGTCCTCATTTTTATACTCACAATTCTTTTTGAACAAATAATGCGCTAAATAACACTGAAAATCCCCCCCTCTATTATATGCTGGTAGACTACTTTTTACGTGCCTCCATGTGGATTCAATCGTGTTTGTGTGGCAGCCAGTAACAGGATCAACAAAATGTAATTTGTGATTAACTGTTAAATGATTGTATCCCTCTTCCCCTATTGTATCATAAGCCCTCCAACAATCTGAGTAAACTGTAGTTCCTGGCAATATCCACTGTTTTATGGCTTGAAATAAAGTTTCCCTCCGCCTTTCCGCAACAGCAACCAAAAAAATTCTGCCCGAACCCCGTTCAACCCCCCCCCCCAAACCCATTGTCCCTCAACTGCGTGACCCCGATTATATTTCCGCTTTCCAAATTTTGATTCATCTACTTCAATAATTTTCCCATCCCCCCCTATTTTTTCGGATTTTAATTCTACATGATTTAAAATTTCTTCATTTATATAATTTCTCCAATCTGCTAAAGTATGAGATGAAAGAAAATATTGCTTTTCAATATCTACACTCTTTGTTCCTATTATTATTTCATATGTCAACAAAAATATCTCTTCTAATTTTAATTTACTTAAACTGAACCATGAACCTCACCTAATTGTTGTTTCTTTACCACAAACTTTAACCCCAATAACCTTTTTGCAAACAAATACAAACCCATCTGAACGTCTTTTTGTTGCTTTAATTTTCATTACGGAATTACATCTAGAACATAACATTTCATTTCGAATTAACCCAATTTCCCTCAAAAATTCTAAAAAAACATCCTTATTTTCAATTAATTTGTAAATAAAAAATTTGTTTAGCACTCTGGTACGCCCAAAGGTTGGACGACCTGACGAAAAATTAAAAGATGACTCATTCATAAAGTTCAATTGATATTTTTCAATAACACTGCAAACAGAACTCATTTTAAATTATAAAGCACAACTAAATTAACAGAAAAAAGTAACAATAAGAAGAATACTCTAAAATAAAGTTTAAATTGAAACTTTATTTTAGAGTATTCAACTTAAAAATACTTCAAATTAAAATCCCCCTAAGAGCGGAACATATGTGCACCTACCTCCACGGACACACGTGCGAAAAGAATTAGTTCACATCTGTACTTCCCAGGTGTATTCTGCAGGGTTACTAGGGCTACCGGAAAATGTTTTGTCGTGAACGTTGGCGATTTTCGAAATGAGCTAAAAATTCTATCCTCGCCAAGGGGGGGGGGGGGGGGGGGGGGGTATATCACATCTGTATCGAAAAGGAACACTTTTTTTCTTATATTAACGATTAGCAGAGTGCTAGAAATTTAAAATCAGTTTCATGCCCCGATTTTATTTAAAATTGAAACACAAAAGACATCTTTAAATAATCTAATTATGCACTATTTTGTTGGGTGGGCCTGTTGGGTGGGCCCGGCCCATAGTGCGGAGCCGCCACTGAATGCGACGACCAGCAACAGGCTCTTGGCCCAGCTAGGCTGGTCCTAGTCAATTTATTAGTCCCCAATGACGATCAATGGCCCTCTTAAAGCTATCCAGCCCTTGCTCATTACCACCTCTTCCGGTAAGCTTTTCCAAGAGCCCACAACCCTACTAAAGTAGTTGTTTTTCCTTATTTCCAGGTTAGCTTGAGATTTGAATAGCTTAAAACAATGACCCCTCGTCCTGCTTTCGGTGCAAAAATTTATTCCATTAAAAACATTCATTTTGATAAGTTTAAACAACTGAATCATGTCCCCTATGATCCTCCTTTGCTCCAGGTTATACATATTAAGTCTATTAAGTCTGGTATCATAATCTGAATCTGAAAGTCCCCTTACTAGTCTAGTTACCCTATTTTGAACCCTTTCCAATACACAAATATCTTTCCTCAGATAAGGCGACCAAAACTGCACAGATACTCCAAATGGGGTCTTACTAAACTCCTATATAAAGGCAGAAGAACCTTCTTAGAACCTTTTTGCTTGAAATAGATCTATTGATAAATCAAAGCATTCTGTTGGCTTTGTTACTTGCAATGCTGCACTGTTGACTAAACTTGAAATCCTGATTTATTAAGATACCCAGATCAATAACATTTTCTGTGTGACTAATGATTGAACCCTGTAAACGATAACTTGTATGCTTATTTCCATGACCTAAGTGTAGCACCTGACATTTCCCTACATTAACTGCCATACCCCACTTATCTGCTTACTTAGTAATATAATCTAAATCCTCTTGAAGCCGTTATACCTTTTCTTCATTTTCTACAATCCCCATAACTTTTACATCATCAGCAAAACAATTCATGCTTCCAGAAATATTCTCATTGATGTCATTCATAAAAATAATAAACAAGAGAGGCCCTAAAACTGAACTCTGAGGAACCTTGCTGAAAACATTACTCCATTTAAAATGATTTCTCCCCACAACTACTCTTTGTTTCCTTCCAGCCAACCAATTTCTAACCCAAAGTAAAGTTTTTCCTCCTATTCCTATATCAGCTAATTTGCTGAGGAGAGCAACATGCGGTACCTTATCAAAAGCTTTTTGAAAATCAATATAAACATCATCCACACACTTTTTGTTATCTAAAGCCAAGGTAACCTAGTCGTAGAAATGCAATAAATTAGTAGTACACTATTTACCTTTCCTGAACCCATATTGCAAACTAGTCAACAGACAATCTCTAAGAAATTCATAATATTAATTCTGATAAAAGTTTCGAAAATCTTACAAACCACTGAAGTCAAGACTTACAGGTCTATAATTCCCAGCATTACCTTTAGACCCTTTCTTGTAGAGAACAGACTTCAAAAATTGCTGCTGGAAATCGGTCAAAAAAGTAAAAATAATTTCATTGTTTGAACAACATCTATACTACTTTTTGAACATAATTTTTGAAATCTGTGCAAAAATGACAGGGAAAATAATGTGTAAACTTTTTTCTTTACATTTTTCATAAAAACCGGTCAAAATTCAAATGAAACATTTATATTGATTCACAAATATGTCGTTAAAAATGTTGTATGTGAATCCTATTGAAGTACCTGGGTCCATTAAAATTTACATTTGTAATTGAATTATGTTTAAGCATGATTTTATCTACCGTTTTTGCACCGACTTCAAAAATTATGTTCAAAAAGTAGTATAGATGCTATTCAAAGAATGAAATTATTTTTACTTTTCAGAGCAATTTCCAGCTGCAGTTTTTGAAGTCTGTTCTATTATTTAATTTTAAATTTTTATTTCATTGTTTTTAGTGTAAATGTATTTCAATAATAATATGTTACCAACATCACTAAACTTCACTCTATTTTTCATACAAATCCAAAATATAAAAATTTTCAAACAACTGGCACTAAAAACTAATTCCAAACACAAATACCAGAGAGTGCGAGATCTACACTGCCGTTGGCAGATAAAGGGGAGTAACTGCAATTTTTTTGCATTTTGTCATCTATTGTACGTTAACTTTGTTGTACAAGCTTGCTTATTTGGTTTCTGCTGAAAAAAAACTTCTAATTCCTACATTTTCGTATAGTTAATATATTGAATCCAACACACATTTCTTCAAATATCTCAAAAACTCATTTCTGCAGATACTGCCATTTACCTGCCCGTGGCACTACACACAAGAGACAAGACAGGTCGGAAGATCATTCATCGTGAGGTTTTTTTTTGTAACACCCAACTCAGCATCAAAACATCTGTGATTAAACAACAAATCACCCCCCTTTTCTCACCCTTAGGGTAGGATCCCCCCCTCCCCAATTTATATGGGACCAACTTCAGAGTATACTCTTTCCAATAAAAAAATAATCAAAATAGGACTATTCTGTAAAAAGTTATGTATGGTGATACGTAAAAAAAAGTCAAAAATCTACGAGTGAACAACAAATTACAATCCTCCCCCCCCCCCCTTTAGGGTGGGAAACTGCAGGAATTTTTTTTTTCAAAATTTATATGGGACCAACTTCAGAGTATACCCTTTCCAATAAAAAAAAATATAAAAATTGGACTGTTCTGTAAAAAGTTATTCATGGTCATACATAAAAAAAAATATGTATATGGGTCGACTTCAGAACCTCCTGTTTTCGTCTGTTAATAAGAAAATGAATTCGATTTTTCACCACTGGAATTTTAAAAAAATCAAACCTGACAGCAAAAACATGAGTTTGGTGATAACATACCCATTCTGGAATAAATCTAAACTTTCTACCACATATAAAGCAGTGAGAAGCAAAGGGAGGTATGTAGACTATTCAAAGTTTCGAGCAAATCACATTTAAAGTTCAGTTTAAGGTAGGCTTTCATTAATTTTTTTTTCCTGAACTCTGCTGTACAGCAGCACCTACTAGGGTTACTGGTACTATTTCTTGTTCCAAAGCAGATCAGAGGTTCTGTCATTTGTACTTGTTATCTTCTAATTTTGTCACTTACATCCCTTTGCTTCTCATTGCTTCATATGACAAATCTGAATGGGCAGATGAAATTTTCTTGTAGTTGTTGCTCAGAGTTTCTGCATTCAAGGTGGTCTTTCCTTGAGTTCAAAAATGGATATGTAAATACAGGAGCTTAACCCTTCAATGCATGGTGAGATTTAAATGAGTCATGCCATTTTTTACTGAATATACATAAGAAATAGCATAAAACATTTTCTAGCTGATTTTGATCTTAATAAAACCGCATTGAGATGTATAACTTACTTTTTCGCATATTCCAATTGCAAATTCATTATGCTATAATGAATTCATAATGTTTCATTTAGCATTATGAATTCCTTGTGCCAAAATGAAATTCATAATGCTGAACAAATTTCATTAATGCATAGGCATAAAGAGGAAGAAACCCATTCAGATTCACAAGTTGAATAATTATGAAATGAATGAAATTTTGAGGGAAATGGTTCAAAACTTGGAAACTATTCAAAGTTTTAACCATCTCATATCAGTTTTCCTTGTACTTTCCAGGCAATAAAACATGTATGAAAAAAATTGCAGGAATTAATGAAAAGACAATACCTGTGATGACGGCAAAGGAAATCTTGAAATGGGAGAATCATTCATGCACGAAGGATCCTCTTGCTTTTCAGAATGTACATTTGATGGTTTCTCATGCTTAGCATCAATTGGATTGTCAAGTTCCACATCAGTTTTTATGTGTGACTTTTTGCAACCTATTGAATTTGCTTTATCAAAAAGAGCAATGTGACTTGAATTGATGGATTCTTGAAGTTTCTCACACTCTCCAATGATATTAAAAGGGGTGATATTTTTTGCACATAAATCATCAGGCACAGCCCACTGTTCTTTGCTACTATTATAAAAATTGAAATTTAGAATATGCTGTTTTTTGAAATGAAAAGATTCAAGGTTTTCTTTTGGCTTTAAACATAGAAATCTTGCATTAAAATTTTCTGGGAAAACAGACTGATTGCTTCTCAATGTTTGTGTTTCACAAGTATCAGAAATATCTTTACAAGTTTGACTTTCAGACATGCCATCACTTTCAGACTCTTCTAAAAGCTTAACTTTCTCTGTATGTACAGTTGAAAATAATCCATTATGTTGTCTTTTCAATCTCATTCGAAGACGGTCCTGAGCCCTTTCTTTTTCTTTGAACTCTGGATTTAAACGTTTTACATGTAACCTAGACTTTTGTTGTTCTCTTTCTTTTTCACGAAAAACTGGATTACTTCTTTTTATTTTCATACGCTCTCGTTGTCTTTCTCTTTCTTGAGATCGAAACACAGGATCTAATCTTTTTAAGCGCATTCGATAGCGTCCTTTTTCCCGTTCAGCTGCCCTGAATCGGGGATCTTGCCGTTTTATTCTCATAACTGTTCGCTGCCTTACTCTTTCCTGAGTTCTATAGTACGGATCCAACCGCCTTTGTTTTGTTTTTAATTTATTTCTTGTTTTATAGTCAAATCTGTAAAAAATATAAGTGTTTTTAAATCATAAAATATGAAGTTCAACCATAAAAGTATTTATTATTCATTTGATTACTCAATACAAGCCTGGTTTGGTCCCATTAGATAAACTAATCTGGCCCAGATCATAAGATTTTGGAAAATAACTTGGATCAAAAAGTTATGCTAGCAATATCTATTTTAATACGTCATGCACCATATAGATCATGAACATTCATTTAAAACAGAATTATTTTACTAGTCCACAAAACTTATACTTTCATTTCAACTTTTCCTTAATTAAATGCAGACCTATTACTACTTAGATTTACTTATGAAAAGCCTAGATATACAGGGTGTTCCATTTAAACCTGCAAGACCTCTATTTTTGCAACTGTTAGTCCAGGATGCATACTTCAAATCGCAAAAAATGTTCGAAGTCAGATGCAGAGTAGCAGAGTTAAGATATTGAAAGTTTGAAGTGAAAATAAAACAAGTCAAAAAATAGAAAATGAAATTTTTTATAAGGGCCCCAGGTTTCCCTAATTTATAGTTAGGGAAATAATCTCCATTGAAAAATAATTCCAACAAAAACGTTTGAAATTAGTATGACCAATATTCACCGAGATATGAAACACAGTGTTTTGGGACTTATACCACTTGACACTCAATAACATCTTGTCAATAACACCTTTTGGGGGAAATATAGTGGTTAACAAATTTGAAATTATGTGTGTGCATAGAATGTATTTTTCAAATTGTTCCGAAGTTTTGTAGTGTTTTTGCGCATCATGGCATAACATTTTCATTTATTTTTGAATAGCAATGAAAAATATAAATACAGTGAAGCACTGTTTATAAGTTTTTGAAGTGACTGTATGAAAATAGCACACAAATGAAAAAACATAATAGGTAGAGGTTAATATGTATTCAAATCTGCAGGCACCAATTTAAAAATCGTATAATTGATAAAACATGTAAAAGAGAAGCATATAAACAGTGTTTTGCTGTACCTTTTTTTTTAATATATATTTTTTTTTAACTTCAACAACCTATCATGCTTCCGAAAGGGAGATAAGTTTCAATCTCATCTTTCTATGGTCCCTAAAACTTTGAACTGGAATATCTCCTTCAGTTTTTGTCATACAAATATCAAGTATTTTGTGTCAGTAATAGCTTTCAATGGGGATTATTTGTCTAAACATAAGTTAGAGGACCTAGGGCCTGTATAAAAAGTTAAATATTGTATTTTTCGACTCATTTTCATTTTTGCTTTAAACTTTCAATATCTTAACTCCACATCCGATTTTGAACATTTTTGTAATTGGAAGTATGCATCTAGGACTAATGGTTGAGAAAATAGAATCTTGCAGGTTTAACCGGAACACCCTGTATAGGGGGAGTCTGGTCACGTTGGTCCACGTTTCTACTTTTCATTTTTTTGTCTCATCAAAAAATTAAATGAGCAGTTTGACTTTTTAAAATGAGTTTCATTTAACACTCATCGTCTAAGATGTTTTTGAAAATGTTCAATTCATTAACTATTTTTGCATTGATCTTTAAAACAGAACTTGGTGAAATGGACCAAAGTACAACCAAACCCGGGGTACACTGGTCGACATTATATTGAAAGCATTTCTGTTACAATTTTAATGATAAATATAATCCAATATTTGCAACTAACATATGTTGTTTTGTGTTCAGAATGAAAAAATATGAAGTTTAAAGCATAGTTGGTTGGTTCACCAAAAAAGTCAAAAGAGGTGTGAGAGTTGGAAGTTTGTTTTTTCAGGATAGATTTGTTTTATACCTGCTAGAATCTGCTGTGGCATTTTTTTTGTCCTATCTAGTTGTCCTTTGTCTGCGAGAGGAATTTCCTTTGATTGTTCAATCTTCCTTCATGACAACTGAGGAATGGAGCTGATAACACACTTCTAGAGATTGGTAACTTACGTATTGTGTCATCACTCATCACATCGAAATTCCTTCACTATCAGATTAACTCCTCACTTTCAATGATAATGAAGGAGACAAAGAAGAAATAATTAACGGTGTCCCCACAGCTGATCAAGAGATTCTAAGTATAAAAGCTCTAAAACTATTTTTGTGAATGGAAAGAAGTAAATTTGCAAAAAAAAAAAAAAAAAAAAAAAAAGTTAGTACAGATCATTCTATAAATGAAATTGTATCTAAAAAACAACAAATAATGATTATTTCATGGGATAAGAGTCCATTTTTAAACAATATACTTAGATTTTTAAAACGGCCCTAATTTTACGTTTTCCCACTTGGAACGTTTTTATTACTGGTCCCACAGAAAACATAAAATTGGGGTTCCATTGTATAACTGTTACAAGTTATTTCATCATACGATTTGTAGGACTATAGGTGCTATTTGTTGATTATAAATTAAAATAAAAAATATTTATAGTATGAAAATTATTGAAGACTGGTCCAAAAATTTTAATACTTTTAATATTTTTTAGTCTGTGGTTCAATGAGTCCTGATTGCCTCTACCTGATGCCAGAAAAACTTGTCATATGATTCCTATGGGTTGATAAAGATTGCATCCTTCCTACAGGAAAGGTTACGTACACACACAAGAGTATTCATAATCAAATGATTGGATATACAGCCGAACCTCCTCCTTAAACGGCCAACCTTAGGGACAGACTGAAAGTTGGAAGAAGTCAAGGATTGAAGTCTAATGAATTTCCTCCAATCTTGCTCAAATGCATGTTTTGCAACTTGAAGCTGTGTCACAGACAGTTCTTCAGCTACTCCCCCCCCCTCAAAAGATTGAAAAAAACATTAGCTATAAATTGATGGCTTGCAGATTTGTTTTATTCTGAAACACCCTAATTGAAATTTTTCCATGCATGTTTACATTGCTTTTGACATTTTTCTAGAAGGAAACAAAAGACTTGAGAGAATTGTGATATGAACCATGGTTTGCTGAAGTCTGCACACAATGTCAATGGCAGATTAAGCTTTAACCCTCACCCTTTCTCCCTCCTTGACCTGAACAGAAAAGGGGTAGAGAATGAATGCGTTCATAGCTGAGAAGTGAATGTCAAAATGAAAAGGTTGAAAATGGTAGGAGGGTGGATAAAATCAAGTGAAAAATTTGTGGAGATGTTGGAAACAATGCTTCATGCGGACTGAGTGCAACATAGGGGTAGATTAAACAGAAAAAGAGATGAGAAAGCTGCACAATTTTACCCTGTGTACTGATTGGAGTGGCTAATTTAGGTGCATCTAGCATTTGAGGCAGTGAGAAGCAAAGGGATGTAAGTGGACATTTTCAAGTTTTGAGTGAAACGCATTTAAAGATAAGGTCCTAGATAGGCTTTCATGAAAAAGTTTTATCATGCTACATAAAAGCACTTATCAGGGCTACTAGTACTATCTCTTGCCCCACAACAGAGGAGAAGTTCACCTATCATTTATACTGGTTATCTCCAAATTTTTAATTTGGTCACTTACATCCCTTTATTTTTCCCTGCCTTATTTCACAATTTCCTTTGTGCCTCCTCAGGGACATTCACTCTCCTTAATGGGTTATCTCTCAGTTTGGAATGGTCTTTCAAGATGGCAGTTTAAACAGTAATATTATAATGCTAAGTATGCAGTTTCCGTCGAAAATCAGTGGTGGTTGGCGAACAGCAGTTTAAGGAGGGAAATTGTATTGCATTCCTATACAGAATGCTTTCCCAAATTTTTCTTGCCAAAGGTAAGGGGCGGCTTAAAAAGGTTCGACTGTCGAGTGCTCCAAATGTTTAATTGACTAGCTATCTAGTGATACTTTTGAATTATTGGTTAGCAGGTGATTTTTTTCTTCCAAAAATTTGAGATATTATTTTGAATGATTTAATTGTGGAATAATCAAGATATTTTTTTCAATATTTAAATAATGTCTTATCAATTTGTTATACAGATTCATCTCACAATAATAAGAAAGATCCAGTTTGTTGTTTAAATAAATTAAATGCATTGAGATAACTTTTTAAAATTTAAATAAAATATGAATTTGGCAAAAACGTTTGTATACTTATGAATTTGAATTTTGTTAATAGTTTCTTTTGCCAACTGAAGTAATACAACAAATAAGATACTTTATGCCAATTAAGTAGAAACTGATCATTACTCAAAAGAAATACATATTTCTAAAATTAGTAAAAACTTAACAAATCAAACAATATTTTAAGATTACCAATTTTCTTTTTCAAGACACTTAAAAAAAATATTTAACATTTGACAATAGTGCTAAATATATATATAAACACTCTCCACATAACTTAAGATAAAATACTTCTAATAAACTTGTAATAACACCACGTGTCCTCTTCTAATCTTTCATAAAATACTTTTAAAATATTGGTTTTAAAATTAGTGTACATTTATCAGCTAAATAAGTTTCATTGTAGTCCAGTCAATGAACACATTGTAGGGTGCATGGAATATGCAATAATTTTTAACTTCAGAATATTGTTAGGGGTAGTTAGTAAGTAAACATAATAAAAGTCCCAGCCCCTAGGGGGTGAGCTAAAGATGGGAGGGAGGGGGAAGAAAATTTTAGGTTTTTCAAGAAAATGTCCGAAACGGTGGAAAAAATGCGTTTAAAATAAAAGTTCAAGCTTAAAAACTTCATATGAAACTGTTTCTACACATATTTGTCAATTTTCCAACAATTTCCTGGGTATATGTTATGAAAAATTGATTTTCGGAAAAATTCTCTTTTTTTCAAACATTTGCCCCCTAGTGCCTCCCAGAATGAGTAGTCATGAAAATTGTCAATGACAAAGTTGTAGAGCTTTTTAAATTTCCTTCAATTTGATATGCTATACTGTTATATTTTATTCAACCAATCAAAAGTTACAGAATTTCAAACACACACTTTCATGATAAAAAATGGAACATTTGCCATTCACAAATTTCAAACTGACTCGAAAGGATCGCACACTTCCTCTTTCTCCAATGAATTCAACAATTCTGATGGACAATAAAGTATTTGTGGATTACTACAACAAATGTTTAAGGGGGGGGGGGGTTGTGAAATTGTTACTTAGTGCGGTGGCACAGCCATGGGAGGGGTTTTGGAGTTAAAGCCCCTCCCAGAACACAAGCACATTCATTTCCTCCTTTAAAATCAAGGGGAAAAAGCAGAGTATTTGAGCTTTTCCGAGCGGAATAGGTTTCAACAAAATATCTTACTGCTTTTAATGATCGGGAAGCAGCCGGAAATTATGTTTCAATTCTTAAATATAAAAGTTGTATTTCATAATGAGCAACCCACGTCCCCCTGGTATAAGATAACTAAAACAGTGTCAATAAAGCTCTACAAGGTTTCATGGTCTCTCAGCACTTCCATCACTGCACGAATCTGTTTTAGAGACATCTAGAGAGAGGAAATCTATCGTACTACCAGATTTTCTGAGGCTCTTAACCAATTCTTATCGAAAGATCGAAACCGTTATAGCATTTGACATTCATAAAGACATGAATGTATTTGAGGAGGAGATTTTAAATGATCTCACGAAAAACACAAAAAATGAATATAAGATTAAAGTAAAACTAATAATAAATATTCTGTGCTTTTTTCCACTTTCTTCATTTCATAGTGATATCAATACGAATTATTAATTGTTTTTAAGCAGTTACATTGAATGAATAATTACTAATCTGTAGAAATTCTTTGATATTGAATAATTACGCATTGTAAATGAATGGGAAAGAAAGCAACAATTTTCAATTTTGAAAACCCCTCCCAGAAAAATTTTCTGGCTGCGCCACTGACTTAGTGACAAGGGGGAAGGAAAGAGTAAGTGCGACATCAAGCATTTTTTAATACGAATATGTTTATGAAAAGTAGCTTGAAAAACGAACTTTGTGACTAAGGGGGGGGGGGTTAAAATGTTGAAAAAAAGTGTGACATTATTTATGGACAGCCCTTTACCAAGAAATTGGACGAAGATTTGCAAAATTACTTATATGCAGTATGAATTAATGGACTAAGCACGTGCAGAAAGTCAGCACCATACATACTGTTTAAGGAAATTGATAAAGACATTGATTTAATTTAATTTGAATTTGTTGTCACTGAGGATACATAGTCTACAAAACTGTTAGGCAAAGAGAGATGAGTGTATAAACCATATGGACATCAATGTCAGTTTGAAAATTGAAACGAGGGTATAGTGCCTAGAAAGAGTAGTGTGCCGACCGGCGCTTTTTTCCCCACGATTCTTGAAGACAAATTGTATGAAAACCGCTAGATGGCAGTGCGGTCGAGATGTACGTTCAATTTCGCGGTGTTTATATTAGTAGACGAGGGATTTTGTTACAATTTAGTTCCGCGTTTTTCTTTTCTACCTTTATTTCGTGAATATTTCATGAAACAGCGTTTAAGGCTTTTAACGGAGGCATCAAAGTTGAACATTGGAAGAAATAAAGCTTTATCTTGTTTCGTACCAGGGTGCAAAAGTGGGTACAAAACATGCAAGGAAAAAGTTACGCTTTTTCCAGCAGATGAAGAAAAACTAAAGTGGAACTCGTTAATTCCCAGGTTAGCTAAAGTTTTTGATCAATATTGCTCATTTTGTGCTCTGCATTTCGAAAAACATTTTATTGAAACGCATTTTAAGCATATTTTAAATGGTGAGGAAGTTTTGATTCCTCGGGGAAAACCTTTTTTGAAAGATGAGGCTATTCCGACAATTTTCCCAAATCTGCCAACATACTTTACTAAAAAATTACCAAAGAATAGATCCATCAGAAATTATGCAGTTAAAAAAATGTTCCTTGTTTGAAAAAGATAAAACTTGATCTTTCCGCAGATGAAAATGAAATAACCACGTAGCTTTATTATTAGTAGAGACATAAGAGACGCGCAGTTATTTAATACTCAGGGGCCATTCATTAATTACGTAATAATGATTTTGGCAATTTTTTATCCCCCTCCCCCTATTCTTACATAAGATTCCATTTCGTTTTTCAAAATGATAAAATAACAAATCTTGGAATCGTTACATCACTGGAATCGTTTTTAAATTGACATTATTAAATTTAATTTTTTGCGTAAAGAAATAGTTACTGAAAAGTTATAATCTAAACTAAATGTTTTTTTGACATTTTTTTTTAATTTTTTTTTTAAAAATATTAATTAAAAATAAAACATGCCATACATAATGCGACTCTTTTATTATATTTTACACTATTCATTCTTTGTAAAAAAAATAAAAAAACGTCTTATCCTAACGCGTTTCTTACCTTCCATACGCAAATAGAACATAATCTCTGCCAAATCACTTGTTGACCGCGCAATTTCTAATGAGAAATACAGACTTGGAAAATTTACGTAAGAATGAGTTTGACCCCCCCCCCCATAGGTACATAGAGGCTTTTCCAACCCCCCTCCCCCTTGGGACCCTTACATATTTAATGAATGGCCCCTTATAGTCTACTATTTTCATTGAAGATAAATTAGCATAAGGTAATTTTATATTCTTCAAAAAATAAATGAACACCCATGTAACAAATAACACTTATTACAGAATTTGTCTTTTGCGCAGAAATAAGTTCAATCCGAAAAACGGGACTTAAACTGCGAAATGAGCATGCAATCGCTGATTTAAAACGAGTCTGATTGAGGAGCATAATGTACACCTCGAGCATAGCGCCATCTGGTTTTTCCTCAGATCTGACCTCACTTTTTCCCCGTCGATCGGCACACTACTCTTTCTAGGCACTATAACGAGGGTTAAACAAGGTTTCTGTCCAAACTTTCATAATAATAATCAGCTGACAAATCCGCTAATGATGAAGCTGTTAAAAAACGAGACAAATACGCTCCGAGCTTAGGCGATGTTAACGTTAATATTGCAAAGACGGCTATCATCAGATGGCAAAATTTTTTGCTAGATATCATTTGAGAGGAAGTCCTCCTTGTTGTTTTCTTGATAGCCAAATTCCAAACTGATCACAACATTCTGCTGTCAAAATGTACCGTAAATCTAAAATCATACAACATGTATCTAAGGTATATACCAACAGTTCTTCTTCCCCTGAATCCATTGAGACTGCTGGGGTCATATGTATCTCTCACGGTATGGTGCACTAGCCACAGAAAAGTCCCTCAACAAGTTCAGTTACAGATCAATTATCAAAGTAGCTGCAAACATCAAGTGTAATCTCCAACTCTGGCGTACTACCAGGTACACCTGTAGCTTTTAACTTAATGGTTAAGCTCCGAGCAAACTTAATGGTTAAGTTCCGATTGAGGGTTTGGGAAAGTGGGAATGACCAACTTGTGCCGAAACACTCGGAATCAGACGTTGCTCCTGACGGAATCTTGAAGATGATTTTGACAGATTGCTTTTTTCTACAAGTGACCCGAAGGTCACTTGTCGAAAATCATCTTTAAACTACTCTGTCGGAAGCTTCCATTGAAAGGACATTTGCAACAAAGGAATCAAAATATTTATCCAGGACGTAGGGGACGGCGATGACATCAATACATAACCAATTTCTTAGAACAATTTCTCCACTGCTAGTGAAATAAGCCTTCCACCTTAGAATAAAAGCAAAATGTCACCTTAAAGATGATATTTTCATTTTCTAATTATTGTCAGTCTATATTCCATATAAACACTTTCAAAATATGATTAGTAATAATGTAATAAAAACTATAATTACAAAAAGGTGCTGTTGGTCAGCTACATTTACCTTATTTTTTACTATTACTAAAATTTTTATTATCATGCTATAGCGTCACATATTATTGAGTACATGCTAGAACTTCATAGTTTTTGATTGCTTGTCAGCTGGGTGTCGCGATGAATGGGCATAGGCTTTGTATTTCTTTGGTACAGTAGAACCTGTGACAGTAGTACCACCCTTGTAAGTCGACCACCTGTCTAAATTGACCGCTTTTTTTCAGGCACGGAATTAGCCTTTATCATATAAATCAACCGTTGTAAGTGACCACCTGTTTAAGATGCCCACTAAAGTAGTGACCGCAAGTGGTCAACTTACACAGGTTTCACTGTATCAGGTTTGAATCTGCAGTTCAAGTGTTCAGTCCGTGGATTTTCAAGGCATAGAAAAATGTCAGGGTCCAGAGATAAAAAGAACAAGATATTTTTTCTCGAAAAGTATTGGTTTTCAAGAACGCCATAAATAAAAAACACCTGGAAATGTGACATATGTATAAAAACAATTTCACAATAAATTTAGTTAACTTTCACTTTTATTCGGAACACAGTTTACCTGCTGTTTCCAAGATTATGAACGTAGACCCTAATAAGGAAAACTCTGAGCAAAGATTACTTCAAGCAGAATTGAAGACAATAACGTCAAAAAGTACTTTGAAACTAAAACTAATTCAAAGTCTTTAATATCAAGACATACTAAATCACATTTGATAACCTCAAGAACATTACCAAAAATTCCTTGCTTACTTCCATCGAAGGGAGAAAGATCAATCGTCATATCTGGGACCACTGATAATTCGTTATTTTCTGTTTTTCTTTCTTTTTGTCATTAATGGGCACAATTCGTGTATATATGAGCAGCAGATGATCATATTCTCAGCTCGATTATCCAGTGTCAGATTATAAGGACACCGGAGTGTTCAGAAGGCAAACCACGGCCTTAACGGCTAACAATATACTTTTCTAGGTTATGAAATCACAGGAAAAAAATGACTATACACAGCAACCTTTATCTTTGTGAGTTCTTTAACTTCATAAATTAGGCTACAAAAACTATAAAGAATATTTGTACACATGAAGCAAAACCTGCAGAAAAATAATATCAGATTCTTTTTACATCAATCTTCTGTAATAACTTTTGCTACACTTTAGTCTGGTTAAAGACCGCTTGTTGATAACGCTTTATCATCAGTTAGACTTTCTGATAACGATGAAGTCACGATCTAGCGAATTTTTACTATGCTACATCAAAAAAGGGGGGAATGGCCTTATTGGTCTATTTGACATTATGTAGCAAACTCACCTACCATGAACACTTCACGGCGCATCTCACCTCTTTCTTCAGCACCTGAGGGTGCCGCGGCACCCAGTTTGAAAACCCTGGTCTATAATGTGGTTATGAGTTTTGAAAGAATACAATTCAACGATCATTTATAAGAAAGACCTTTGCCATGACGGTCTCATTCCCAACCTACATGCTTCATTTTTGGATAAGAACATATTTTCCTTCAGTTTTGAACAATTTACAGAAACTGAACATGAAACTTGAAGCGTACGACATTTCTTGAATTTTGTATAAATACACTTTTAAATCGGTGGACTAGCTTTATCAGAAAAAATTTTGTATGTAAAACCTGTATATATAATTTTATTCAAGTATTTTAATGCTAATTTTTAACAGATAAAAAGTGTTTACATTAGTAGCTACAGGAGAAATTGAAAACCACTTTATCTATAAACCAATTGATACATTACATTACTACACCCCAGGGTCCCCCGTACCTATCACAGATGTGGTTTACCAGTTGGGTAGGGCCCCGGGGGAAAGTTCAGCCTTAGTTCAAGTTACAGGAATTGTTACAGGAAAAAAAGTTACTGTAAAATATTCTTTTGTTTACAATACTTTGAAAGAATGAATATATACGTAAATATATTATTATATATATTAACCAATCGATACAGGTAATAAAACATCTGCACTAAAAATCAAACACATTGTAAAGGTTCTGACTTGGTCTTCTATGAATAAAAACGAAATGAAAAAAAATCCGATTCAATTTACAAATTTTGAAAATTTTATAAAAACAATATTAAAGTTATTTATTTATTTCAAATGGCAGAGAACTTGAGAAATTGGCAAAATACAAACAGAATTAAAACAAAGAATAGTGGGGAAAAAAGTCATTGTCTCAGCATTATTAAAGTAAGATTTGCAATTGGCTTTATTCTTAATGCAGTAAATCTTCATAGAGTTGTAAATCTTTCTTTTACGTTAAAATATTAATAGTTTTAATTTCCTTAGCAATTATTGAAACGTGTAACATTTTGCTGTTTCTTATTAAAGTAAAGATTCAATATGTCAATTTGACCAATTTGACAATTTTGACCAAATATGATCAATTTCAATATAATCTTCCTAAAATTTAGAGCCTTCATATCAATTTTTGTTAAAAACATTTCTTGCCTTAATATATATTTTTGTATTTACTGAAGTTTTTTTACACTGAGAGCAATTTTTGTAACACACATCTACATTTTATTTTTCTTAACCTTTGTATGTATTTTTGTATTCAAAATATGTCCTTAATTTAAATTATTTTCCTCAGTTCACTTTCGTTAAATAATGCCATAGGTATGGAGTTAATTCATACTGCATATACGTAGTTCTGCAAATCTTCGATTTCTTGGTAAGGGGCTGTCTATAAATGATGTTATACTTTCTTTCAACATTTTTGACCCCCTTCCCATTTGTCACAAATCACTTTTCATAAACTAATTTTTATAAACAAATTCATATTAAAAAATGTTCGATGTCACACTTCTTACTCTTTCCTTTCCCCTTGTCACAAAGTCAATTTCATGAAACCCCCCTTCCCCAAAAGCGTGACATTTCTCTTATAGTAATCCACAAATAATTCTTCATTGTCCATCAGGATTGTGGAATTCATTGAGGAAAGAGGAAGAGTGTGATCCTTTTGAGTCAGTTTGAAATTTGTGAATGGCAAGTGTTCCACTTTTTGCCATGAAAGTACTTGTTTGAAATTCTGTAACTTTTGATTGGTTGAATAAAATATAATAAACTAGCATATCAAATTGAAGGAAATTTAAAGCTCTACAACTTTGTCATCGATAATTTTCATAGCTACTGGCTCTGGGAAGCACTAGGACCAAATATTTGACAAAAAGAGAGAAGTTTTCCTAAAATCAATGATTTTCAGAACATATACCCGGAAATTATTGGAAATTTGAGAAATATGTGTAGAAACAGTTTCATAGGAAGTTTCTTTAGCTTGAATTTTTATTTTAAAGGCATTTTTTCCTCCATTTCCGACATTTTCTCGAAAAACCCAAAATTTTGTTCCCCCCTCCCTCCCACCTTTAGCTCATCCCCTAGGGGCAGGGTATGTTTACTTACAAACTACCCCCAACAATACTCTGAAGTCGACAGTTGTTGCATATTCCATGCACGTAACACCCCTGTTTTGAGCACTCATTGACTAGACTATTGTTTTAAATACAAATTATTATGTAAACTTACTGCAGAAAAAACTTTTCATCAACTGGTAAAGCTTGAATATTGCAAGAAAACTGTTGTGATAATGCAGCTGGAACAATAAGTTTCTGTTCTCCACAAGCATTAGGATCAGAGTGGGGAGGCCAGTTCCTAATAACCAATGGTACCTCATTAGTGCTCCTTTCTGGTACAGATAAGGATTCTGTACTAAATAGATTAATTTTTGAATCATTCTCCACAGAAGATAACCTATAAAAAAGAATTATATCCTATCAAACATATGAATATGCTTATTTTGTACAAACTGTTGAAATAAATACAATGGGATTCCCCTCGCTCCCTATAAGCATCTAAAATGAAAAGTAGGGTTATTAAGAAAAAAATGTTAATTCGGAAGTTCCATTTTAGGACAAACTAGGGAGGTCATGAAAAAAGTAAACTCATTCCATTTAATTAGCTTTATTTGTGTTGATAGTTGCTATACTTTTATTTAAAAAAAAAACATGAAAATTTTAAAAGCTTCTTAACTCAGTCTGACAACAGTGTATTATACATTTGACAGATATTTATCATAAAAATCTGTGAGCTTAAACTTACTTTATTGCATGCTAACTATACAAAATAAATGGAAAACAAGCTCTGCAAAATTTTATGAATTCTTTAAAATATTAAAATGAATAGTAGAACATTTTAGTTTGAAAAAGGCTTGTAATCTAAATAACAATATACAATTTTCTACAAGATCATCTGTCACAAAAATGTAACAATTGCAAAATACAGGTTTCAAAAACATCGAATTGGTAAGTCATCCTCCGTACAGCCCTGATTTGGACCCAATGACTTATTTTTACTCCCAAACATCAAAAATAAAGCACAAGGTTAACGATTTTAGACACCCAAAGAAGCGATCAATGCTTTCAATATGCACATTTTGGAGTTCTCAAATGAAATGGGAAAGATGCTTTAAAAATTAGTTTACATGCATACTAAATAGCCTTCATCTACACCAGGTATGCACAATCTAAGGCCTGCGGGTCAAATGTGGCCTGCAAAGCCCGTCAAAGTGAACTGCGGCCACAATGAAAAAAAAATTTTTTTTTTTGAAAAAAAATAAAAAAAAAATATTGGAACATTTTGTCCTTTGTGGTCAATTTTTTAAGAAAAGCTCCACTTTTTTGCTTTGATCTGCAAATCCGTTGGAAATACAGAGGAAGCTATCCAGAGAGACGCACATACCATTCAGCGATGATCTGAATGCCCACTCGCCACAACTAAGCAGCACACGATTCTTCTCCAATCAGGTAACAGCACTAATACGCACAATAAATGAGTGCGAGCGAGCACTCTCCTCTCGATTATAACTTTTACTTCTTCCTGGTGTTTTTGCTCACTGTAACCGTATTGCTTCTTGCCAAAAATAGCTTATTTCCCCTCGTGTTTCATTGTCTTTAGCCTATTGTTTAAAATTAATAGCGTCGAACTCTGTGTACATAAGCTTACAAAATGAGCGGAAAAATGAAAGGGGATTCCGGGAAGAATCTGAAATTCCACTATGATTGGACAGAAAAATATGGTTTTATAAATAATAAAGGTGTGATAACATGTTTGCTGTGTAGCAGCGTTATTGGCTTAGTAGGGGAGCTGCATTGCAGCGATTCATTGCATTGTTTGATGAAATTGTGGATTTTTTAGACAATAATGGGAAAGAAACCAGATGGTTAAAAGAACCAAGCTTTCAGTGTGACCTGGCTTTCCTTGCCGACATCACACATCGTTTAAATGATTTGAATGTGAAATTGCAGGGGAAAAACCTGTTTATTTTTCAACTAATGAACAATATTTGTGCTTTCAAACAAAAGCTGTGCTTGTTTAAAAGCCAGCCAGAAACTATGCAGATGGCACTTATTGACTTGCATTGTTCCGACTTTTTTTAGGAACCAATTTAAAGAAAAGTCACTGATGGACTTTTATAGTTCTTTGCCAGAGGAGTTTGCTCTTTTAAAATTAAATGCAGCTGCTTGTGCCACAATATTAGGCAGTATGTATATCTGCAAGCAAACATTTTCAATAATGAACTTAAATAAGTCTAAAACTAGAAACAGGTTACCAGACGAAAACCTTACTTCGGTTTTACACATAGCAACTACTGATATTACTCCCATTGTTAAAAAAAATTGTTTTTTCGAAAATTCAATCTCAACCATCTCAATAAATTTTTTTGCCACATTTATCTCTTACAGTTCCAATTTTCTTTTTCAAATCAACAAATTTTGTATATATGTTAATACTCATGTGTTTAAATTTCCATCAACAATTTTTGTTAATTTTCAATGTATTGAATTCAGTGCTTGATCAAAGAAATTCAAAGTTATCTAATTTGTCTTACCTGTTGTTTACCAACTTTGTTAATTTTTGTATCATATTTTTCAATTCTTTTTTACATTATCTCTATTGAAACAAGGTAATTAGCTGTGTTATTATAAATTTGCAGATTCTTTTCCAACAGAACAAAAAGTATATGTATTTTAAAAGAGTTTTACTGACAAGGGAAATATGTTAAGAATGTATTTTGCATGAAGCTATAGGTGGGGGGGGGGGTACTCAAAGTGGCCCTTGGTTTGACGTGTTCTGGTTGTTTTGGCTCAAAAAAGTTGTGTATGCCTGATCTACACTAGATCAACAAAAGTATTGGGACACTTTCAAAAAAATTCATTTTTACGCATTTATTGAGAAATTAGGAGACAAATTTTTCTGTAACATTTGGCACATGAAAAGTACGCTCCAGCTGTCATTTTCCAATAAAAATTTTATCCTCTCTGCATTTAGAGGACTAAAAACAAATTGAGAAAAAAAAGTTTCTGATCATCTTTCATAAAAAAAATAGCTGGGAATAAGCTATAAATTTTAGAAATAAGTTTTACTATGTGGAGTTAATTTTTATATTTTGGTGAAAATATCCCTTAAATTTAGGAAGATATAAGCATTTCTTTCAAAAATACAATTTTTTTTATACCTGTAAATAATAATACCTGTAAATTAACCTGCAATTATACAGGTTTTTGGCTCATAACATGCTGAGTTTTTTGTCATCCTTTACAAAACTATCAGAAAATTTGACAGCATACAAGTGACACTTAATGGAAATTTAAGTATCAAAAATTTGACGAAATATTAATGTTTAGAACAATTTTTTACTGTGCATCCGCAAAGATAGCAATTGATAACTTTCATAATTAAAGACCCTTGTAGATCCCTAACTGATAATCAAGTTTCAGCTCTATCTTAAATACTTAAAAAGATATCGCTGATCAAGCGATTCAAATTTCAATAATTCTTGAGTAGGCGACAAATTGTGAGGGATTATTCTCAAATAATTTGTTTTTATCATGAACCACACTGAACAATTTCATTCAAGAGTTACAAATTTGCAAGTGACCCCTTACGATTTTTTGTCTATCAAAGAATTATTGAAATTTGGCTCATTAGATCACCGATATCCTTCTTAATATTTAAGATATTGAGGCAGAATTTTATTATGAATTTCAGGCCTTAAATTATGAAGATTATAAATTACTATCTTTCGTACATGATGTGAAAAATAGAGTTCTTTAAATATTTCATCAAATTTTTAATATTTTAATTTCAAATTTTCGTATTATGTTGGTAGAAATTAAGCCCTGGCTACAAGTATTAGTATGATCTCTCCTCCATGAAAGAAAATTCTTGTCATGTCACTAAGCTTCTGCAGGCAAGAAAGATGAGGTTCTAAGTATAGAATTCTTATAAATTCTCATAGAATTCCATGCTTAGAATATATAGAGAGAAAGGTTGCCAAAAAGGTTGAAGATTGATTATTTATTTTATAGAAGTATGATCTTAGCCCTTAGTTTCTTTTGTCGAATTCCATGAACATTTTTGGACAAGTGACAAAGAAAAAAAAAGAAAAAAAAATGAATGCTTAGTGTAAAATTCAAAATCAATGCAATTGAATTTACACAAATACAAAAGTGATGACTAGCAACAGGCTCTGGGCCCAGCTAGGCTGGTTCCTAGTCAATTTACAATCCCCATTGGAAACCAGTGGCAGTCTTAAAACTATCTACTCCCTTGCTCATTACCACCTCTTCCAGTAAGCTGTTCCAAGGTTCCACTACCCTGCTAAAATAATAATTTTTCCTAATATCCATGTTAGTCTGAGACTTAAATAACTTAAAACAATGACCCCTTGTCCTGTTTTAAGTGCTAAACTTTAGCCCCGTAACATCTTTCATTTTAATAAATTTAAACAACTGAATCATGTCCCCTCTGTTTCTTCTTTGCTCAAGACTGTACATTTTTAGCATTCTGAGCCTGGAATCGTAGTCTAAATGAGAAAGTCCATTTATTAGCCTTGTAGCCCGCCTTTGAACCCTTTCCAATACATTAATATCTTTCTTAAGATAAGGAGACCAAAACTGAACAGCTTACTCCAAATGAGGTCTTACCAAACTTCTTTATAAGGGCAAAAGAACTTCTTTAGATTTGTTTGAAATAGATCTATTGATAAACCCAAGCATCTTATTGGCTTTTTTACTAGCTATGCTACACTGTTAACTAAACTTTAAATCCTGACTTATAAAGACTCCCAGATCAGTAATTTTTTCTGCCTGACTAATGACTGAACCTTGCAAATAAAAACTTGTACACTTATTTCCATGCCCTAAATGTAGACTTGAGATTTCCCCAACATTAACAGCCATACTCCATTTATCAGCCCACTCTGTAATATGATCTTGATCCTCTTGCAGCTGATTTCCTTGTTCTTCATCTTCTACAGTCCCCATAACTTTGACATCATCAGCAAAACAATTCATGTTCCCAGAAATATTTTTATGAATATCGTTCAGAAAAATAATGAACAAAACAGGCCCTTACAATGATCCTTGAGGAACCCCACTTAAAACCTCACTCCATTTAGAATAATTTCCCCTTACAACTACCCTTTGTTTCCTTCCGGTCAGCCAGTTTTACTCACATGAAAATTTTCCCTCCTACTCCTATATCAGTTAATTTGCTAAGTAGAGCAACTATTCCTCAAGAAAAGCAACACCAGAATGTTGTTCCAGTGCACTCTAGTACCAAAGCAATCTCTGGTTATATCCAAGTACTTTTAAAACCGTTTACCCGCCAATGTTCCAAAAATGGAACATCATATTTAAGTAAAATTTTTCCCAAGAAATAACATTAAAATAAACAAGCTTTTTTAAACACAGTTTAGTCTTATTTCAAAGTATTTTTTGATTTCCTGCTTGATTGTTTATATATTTTCAATTATTTATTGTGATTTTTCAAAGATGAGTGTTATTTTAGCTTTTTGCAACTTTTTCTTATAAAATTTACCAAAAATTGGCTTTTTCAGAAAATGTGATGATATTTATTATAGTTGTGAAAAATACTTCAATGTATGATTTTAAAATGCTTGTAGAAATGTACAATGACATTTCCAAAAGGTGTACCCCTTCAAAATAGCATGTTCCAATTTTGGAACATTGGCGCTTTTAGGGAGTCAAATTTCCAAGAAGTAAATCGTTCGACTTCAAAGGGGAAATTTCATTTTTCGTAATATATGTTTCTTTTTTTTTCTCATTTTGAATGTACTCTGATGCAGATGTTGGCAAAACCAAGTAAGTTTATATTTTGAAAGGATATGACGTTTCCGTTAGCAAAGAAAATAATAACAGTCTACTGTTTGACGGACTATATGGCTCCGAAGCTGCTCGGACAGCTGCATTGTCACGTGATAATAAAAAATAATATTAGTAAGCGTTTTATTCTTCATATTTTAAATGCAGTTCAATAATTCACTAGCTTTGTTTTGGAGCGAAACGAAATTCTGTTTGACGTATACCAACTGTTCATAAATGTTAAAAAATGTCTACAAGATTTCTTACTGTAGAACAAGCTGTGGTTTATTTAGAGACATTGTCAGATTCGGATTTTTCAGATGTAGATAAATGCCAATTATCCCCTGATGAACCAGGCAATATCAGTGAGGAAAAATAGTTGTTGACAGAGATGAAATCCTACAATTTTTTGGTTTGCTGCTATTGAGTGGGTACCATTCCGTTCCCTCTGAAGATATGTATTGGAGCAGTGCAGAAGATACATCTGTGCCAATTGTACCAACAGTTATGCCTCAAAATCGTTTTCGAAAAATAAGAAACCACCTTAATTTGATGGACAACCATGAATTAAAACAAAATGACAAACTTGGAAAAGTATACTCTATTTACGAAGAATTGTGAAAAAACCTTCAACAATTTGGTGTATTTCATGAAAAATTGAGCATAGATGAATCTATGGTTCCCTACTACGGTCGGCATTCATGTAAAATGTTTATTAGAGGAACATCAATAAGATTCGGCTTCAAAATTTGGATGCTGTGCTCTTCAAGTGGATACCCATATTCCATGGAGATTTATTCAAGTAAAAAAGAAGGATCCCCTGATGTGCAATTAGGATCCAGAGTTGAAAAATGATCTATTATCAGTTTTGACTGACACGTCTAAGCATGAAGTATACTTTGATAACTTTTTTACATCATATGACTTAATTTCTCAGCTATCAAAAAAAGGTGTACGAGCAATAGGAACAATTCGTGAAAACCGAACTGGCCATTGTCCACTGAAATCCAAAAAAGCCCTTTCTAAGGAAGATCGAGGAAATTTTGACTATCGATCTGATGGATCAGTGTACATGTGCAACTGGAATGGTAATGCAGTGGTTACAGTAGCATCTAATTTTTATACACATGAGCCACTTGCATCTGTAAAACGTTACTCAAATGCGCAGAAATGCAAGATAGATGTGCCACAACCTCATCTTATCCAGAGATACAATGAAGGAATGGGGGGTGTGGACGTCTTGGATAAACTTTTAGGGAGCTACAGACCTCATTTGAGGAGTAAAAAATGGTGGTGTAATCTTTTTAGTAATGCTCTGAATATTTCAGTTGTAGCTAGTTGGTTACTTCATTGTGAGTTACACGAAGTCAAGATGAAGCATTTAGAGTTCCGAAGAGAAATAACAACTCACCCAGTGGCGGATCCAGAGGCCTGTTTTGGGGGGGGGGGGGCGATTTTATCCATGGGGCGATTGGTCCATAAAAAATTTGGGGGGGGGAGGGGTCAGAGAAGTCACGGGAGGGGGGATGTGGGCAGCGCCCTTATTTATTTATTTATTATTTTATTTTAAATTTTATAAAATTGGGCTATGGTATTTTTGTTGTTGATTAAATGATCGTCTCAAAAAAAAAAAAAAAAACCTAGGGACACGACCTGAAATCTCGAGACAAATATCAACAGTAGACTTCCTTCTTTCGATTCAAAGCTCCAATTTAATCTTCATCAAAAAACGTGACAAACATTTAAAGTACCCTTATTAAGTCAATTCTTCTTTCTTTAAACACGTGAATCGATCAGCACCAGCATTTTCCAGTCGATCTATAACTTTGAAGTTAGAAAAACGGAGGGGCAGTGCCCCTTTGTTTTTGAAAAGGAGAGTTGCTCCCACGAGCCGCCTATGATTCCATCCCATCCGTTCTCACATGCGCTCAGAAGTATCGGACGCACAAAAGCTATTTCGTTGCGAAGATCATTCATGAGCTTTTAAATTGAGTCTTACAAATAAAGGAAATACATTCCCTTATATCGCCATTTTTTATATATTTTCTCTCATCCTATTATGGAATGAAAGAAAATACCATTCTAATGTAACGTGGGATTTTCAGAGATCGATATGACATGGATTTATGAGGCATTTCTATGAATCTCCTCGGTAATACATTTTTGAATAAAAATAATGTCTAATGATTGCAGAAAAAATGAAAACAAGCAACTACCAAAGTTCACTATAACTACAAATAGCGGCAGTAAAAAACGCGAAACAAAAGTTTAAATAAAGATATATCGAAATAAATCTTGTAACAAAAATTGCTTATATGATAGAACCAGAAGCAAATAAAGCGGTTAATTTTCGTTATACAAAACATAATTTTCCACTATTTAACCAGTATTAAAATTAATTTAGGATCAAAATAAAACATTTTAAGTGTAGTTTACTTTTGTTTGAATAAGATTTTACTAGGAAATGCGAAATACAAGAGACAGAAAAGATCTTTTAACAATTAAAAAAAAATTGATCTGTTAAAAAACCATATTCTGTTACAGCATTGTTAAATTACACTTAATCAGTGGCGTAGCAAACTTGGATGTCAACCGGGGTGGTACTCTGGGCTATCACCCCTCACCCCTCCCCATCAACCGAAGGCGAAATAAAACCTTATTCAATGTTCAATGAAAGAAACGAAGTTCATACAATATTCATAAACAAAACGAAATTGTGTCCCCCCCTCCCCGAGAGGGATATCATCCCAAATAAACGTTTCCCTCGTATTGATACCAATGCATTTGAGAGATTATAAAACATATGCGAATCTCTGTTGGTATTTACATTTTTCCGTTGGTACTTACATTATCATCTCTTACATGCGTTTTGGGTGTCTCCGCCCCCCCCCCCCCCGCCCCACTCCATATGAGTACCAGCCGCCTCAAATGCCCTTCTAGTGAGACCAATATGTTTGATAGAAAAAAAATTTTTTTTTTTTCATGTTGGAAATACAGTTCAGAATTGAAATATCGAAATTTCTCATATTCATTTTAGTGACACACTCTAGGGGGTGTCACCCGGCTTAGCCCCCGCCCTGCAAAATAATTTTTAATATAAATTGAAATGTTGGGGAATTTGTTTTAGAATTGAAGCATTTAAATTTTTCAAAAAAAGTTGAAGATCAATTTCAGGTGCCACCTGGGGCAAACCCATCCGCGCCACCGTAGCAATGCTACTGACTTCATCAACTCACATTTATATATAAAATAATTAAATTTATCAAATAGATAAAGGAGAAAAAAAAACCCGTATTTTCATATCAATCAACTAAAAAACCGCAAATTAAGGGAATATCAGGGTTCATACCCTTTAGGCAGAAAAAAATTCAAGCACTTTTCAAGTACTTTTCAAGGTAAAAAATTTTGTTTTCAAGGCAATATCATAAATTTGTACTAAAAATATTGTATGCAGATTTCATTTACTACAAACACATAGAAATAAGGCAATAATACAAAAAAGTATAGGAAAACAAAATTGCTTTTTCTACAACGAGAGGCACTTTGATGAAAGATCTACTGCGTTGAAAATTTTTCTGAAAATGTTTGAAAAGTTTGGTCATAAAGAGAAGCAGATACCAAGAGGTTTGATTTTGAGGTTTTTCAAAGGTTGCAGCAGTCAGAGGTTTGTATATTTTCTAGAATAAGCAAATTAATACTTTAAAAAAAAAAACCTTTCATAAGTGCTTTTAACTTTTATGGGAAGAAACTAAAATACCCATGTTCAATGGCATTGCCAGAGAGGAGTTTTTGAAGTCACTCCTCCCCCCCCCCTGGTTTCAACATTTATTTCCAATATCTATACAGTGGTTTATTACAATATAAGGGTGGTTAGGACAAAAACACTACCCAGAAAGTTATTTCAGTTTGCACTATTAAGTTCTAAAAATATTAGGTTTGCAAATCATTTATAAGTATGCAAATCAATTATTCGTATGTATTTATTAGCTGTTCAGCCAATAAGGCATTTCAACTGTCCTCGAGTAAATTTAAAAGTTAGGAAGTAAGAAAAGTTTATGAAAGTCTACAGTCCAGTCTCTACACCTCAAAATATACAAAAGCAGTTTAAGCAGTGATAAATACTCTAAATGCAAACTTGAGCCTATTCAGCTTTCATTGATTAACTTGCAATAGACAATAAATGTGCAAGTTCAGATTTATAGAGCCATATTTCGAAATTGAAAAGGTTCACAATAAGTTGACATATATTATGACAAAAGTAGTTTTATTTTGGGAAAAAATGGGTTATTGTTGAAATTAGAATTTAAATTTAGAAAGGCAATAATATTCAGGTGTAATTTTGATTTGTGAGTTCATAAAAAATTACCTGAAAGTTTCAAAGAGCAAAATGGGGCGAGGGGGGGGGGGAATAATTTTTAAAACTAAGACCCCTATTACTTGAATATACATATGTACAACAATAACTTTTGCTATGCATACAATTCATAAAATAGTTTATTAAGTCAAAACATTCTGCATAGAAATACAATGCCCAGTGCGTGTTCATAACCAGCAACAGGTACTGGGCCTAGCTAGGCTGGTACTGGTCAATTTATTAGATCCAAATGAAGATGAATGACCCTCCTTAAGCTATCTACCCCTTTGCTGATTAAAGCCTCTTTCAGTAAGCTCCAAGTACCCACAACCTTAATAAAGTAGTAATTTTGAACATTTGAGGAAAAGGGGAAAATTGGAGATATAGGGAAGTAAAAACATAAAAACGAACACTACTGGATTTCAAGTGAATAATCATAACACAACCACCCCTGTTATACACCTTATTTATTTTAGCAGACATAAAAAATGATGTACTTATAAATAAAATTGTATAAATCAACTTTATATTTAAAATACAAACTTTAAGTTAATTTGTTAGGCGCTCAACTGCTGAAATTTAAATTTTTTTTTAAAAAATCTGTTATGACCAAAAATTAGGTAAAGATAATCATTCAAAATTGCAAAAATAAATAAGCAAATAATTAAACAAGACCAAGGTAATAAATTCTTTAACTCTTTAGTTATTAAAATAAAATAAGCTAATCTGATGTAGCAGTGTCAAAATAACTACTAATTGCCAAAAATATAAAATATTTACAAAATGCAAAAGGATTGAAATCTCAAACAAGGGAAGCAAATTTTCGCGAATTAAGTTTAATGTTGTCATGTTTCCCATAAAATAAACTTATATTTTACTGAAATTTAACAGAAAATATGCTAATCTACGGTAGCAAATATGAAAATAACATCCGATTAGTGAATATATTTAAATATTTGCAAGATGCAAAAAGATTGAAATTTCAAACACGAGAAGCAATTTTTCGCAAAGTCTGAGTTTGTTCGACGTGGCATGTTTCCCATGAAATAAATTTATTTGTTTTTTATTAAAATTAAACAAAAAATATACTAATCTAAGGTAGCATATGCGAAACTAACATTTGATTAGCCAAAATATTTAAATATTTGCAAGATGCAAAAAGATTGAAATTTCAAACACAAGAGCAATTTTCCGCGAAACTCGAGTAAGTTCAATGTTGTCATGGTTTCCAAATTAATTTCTTTGTTAATTAATGAAATTAAACAAAAAATAAACTAATCTAAGCTACCATATGTCAAAATATCTTTCGGTTGTAAAAAACATCAAAATATTTACAAGATGCAAAAGGATCGAAATCCCAAACACGGAAGCAATTTTTCGCGATGTTGCATACTGAGCACATGTTCAGAAAATTGCAGTGGTGAAATACTTTTTTTAAAACTTCTAAGCACAATTCGTTGATTTTTGAGAGAATATAAGCACTAAGAAACTTTTTCAAGGTTTTAAAACTTTTTCAAGGTTTTCAAGCACTTGAAAATGAACTTTTTTTTTCAAGCACTTTTCAAGGTTTTTCAAGGGCGTACGAACCCTGAATATGTAATACCCCCCCCCCCTGGAGCAAAAATAAAACGTATGTATGGCACCAGTTATAAATATGCAGGAATGATTACACCTTCGAACGATATAAAACAAACGCTGAGAAGGAAATACGCTTTCAATTTTTAACATTTATCATTTAAATTTTGAGCATAAATGAAAAAAATTTAATGTATAAATTTTGAATTTGAAAAAAATTAGATTATTCTTCAGAAAGTGTTCAAACAAAAACGATTTATTTTGGTATGGAACCTAATAGTAAAAAGAAAAAAAAACCACGAAGTCTGTTGGGGGGGGGGGCGATCGCCCCAATCGCCCCCCCCCCCTGTGGATCCGCCACTAAAACTCACCTCCTAAGAAGAAAAGTACGAGTGGAAAGTCACCCAGGGCCTTGTTGTCATTTACATAAACAATCAAGAATGTCTGACGGACATTATATTGTATCTGCATCCCAAGCACGTTGTGCGGTGTGCAAAAAAAATACGACTAAGAAATGTTTTCATTGCGACAAACGACTTCACCAGCAATGCTTCCTTTCATATCATGGGCATTAGATATTTCTGTATTGGATTTTCTGAATTCTGATATGTACATAAATGCAATTTAAAATACTATTTTTTCCGCAATAAAGTATGCTAAGATAAAAACCGCATTCAAAACCTCTTAGTTTAAAAAAATTCCCTGAAAAAAAAAAAACTTCATACAAAGCACCAATGTTCCAAAAATGGAACACACTGAAAAACATAGTAAAAAAAGAATTTCTGGAAATTTTATTTTATTTCTGTATTTACTAGACATAAATAGACATAATTTCAAAAATTTACTCAAATTTGATCATCCGTCAATAGTTCCGCGGTAAAACGGTTTTAAGGAGCATTGAAATCATCCTCTGATATTTTTAACTGCAAATGAGTCAGTGAGAAGCAAATGGATGTAAGTTGTAATTTCCTAGTTTTGAGTAAAACGTGTTTAAAGATAACGTCCTAGGTAGGTTTTCATTGATTTTTTTTCTAAATCATGGTGTACAGCAGCACCTACTAGGGCTACCAGTACTATTTCTTGTTCCAGGAGAGAGGAGAGGTTCACCTACCATTTGTACTGGTTTCTCCAAATTTTTAATTCTGGCACTTACATTCCTTTGCTTCTCATTGCCTCAAATATACAATTAAAAAATCAAATAGCAAACAAATTAATGCCTTCTAGAACCATTAAAGGGTACAATTTTCGGCAGTAATACAAACAAACTTGGATGCTTACACTCATGCCATTGTTTCTGCTACCAATGTAAGTATTAGTAAGTAATCCTAATTAGTGAGTTAATCTGTATTAATTTTGCAAGTTTCACTTAGAGTACATAACTGCCAAATTTTATGCTGAAAAATGAAGGAAAAAAAAATTGGAGCATTAACCCTCTTAACAGCAGGACCAAGCACAATGTTAATTTCCATAGACTAGGTCGAGTATAAACAGACTTGCTGATAGGAGAGTTAAGTAAGCTCCAATATTTTAATTGCTTTTTTAATAACAGGACTCATTCTGATTAGCACTCATAGGGAGCTAAGTAGAAATTTAGCACAAGAATTAAAAAAAAATTTTACTAGAAACAATATCCGATTATACTCACATATTATAAGACTTAGGATCTGTAATTTCAACTTTCCAATCACACTGAGTGCCAATGGAAACATAGTTTCCCGATGGTGACTTTTCATCCTTTGGATTTTCAGCAATTAAAATTTCATTATCATCTACTTTTAATATAGTTTCAACAGGCAAATATGTTGAAGACATTGTATCTGGGAGGAAAAATTCAATCAGTAAAATTTATTGTAACATTATATATTTTTAATGATCAATGAATAGAATAACAACTTAATCAATTTATAAGAAATAAAGAAATACCTTTGTGCGAAAACATAAAAAAAATTATTACAACATTAAATTGCACAAATTTGCAGAGAATTGCATACACGTGTTTCGGAGTTACAAGGAACTCTTTTTTCAATACAAAAGAGATGCTCTTGTGGATGGAAAAGCATCTGACAAAAGCTCAGAGACGTATTTGTGTGTGAAGCCGCCCTGGGCTTGTGAAACTGGCTGCCCTCTAGGAGTGTTGAATTACAGAGCTAGAAAAGAAAAAAAAAAAAACACATTACAATTTTTTGTCAGTACGTAATCTTTATTTTTTTTTAAGAAATTTAAAAATCAATTTTTTAAAATGAAATTTGGTCAAAATCAAATTTGAAATGTACTAATAATCAACTTTAAACTGATAAAATTATAATTGTTGATTCTAAGTAATAATTATCATTTTGAAGCTCTCCATTATACTTTATTTACTTTTTTAATTAATGATATTTTAATTTGATTAATTTATTTTTATTCTCTAACACTATAAGAATGTCAAACTTTACCAATAACAGAAGTTTCTGAAATTTTAGATATTGCTAAATCTAATGTAATAATAATTTAAAGTTATACTGTTAGCAAATTACTATTTAAAATTAATTTAAAATGCCAAACAAGCAGTTATATGTGCAGTTAGTATATAGATATAAAGTTGGTTGGTTGTTAACTAACCAATTGGGAAATTGGTTGTTAGCAAACTCATAAAAAATTCACTATTGAATACTTATTCTTACATTATAATGAATCTTACATTATATATTTCTAACAAATTAAGAAATTTTTTTTTTTTGCAATTTAAAGCAGTTTCGAAATGAATAATTGTAGCATATTTGTTTCAAAAATAACTTAATTTCGGAAACTTATTCAAAGATTTAGATGAAAAAAAAGTTTTGATGCCTTGTCAACAATTTGCAATTAAATAATAAAACAATTTGTTCAAGTCCAAGAGATGCAGCAACTGAACTTAGTGGTGCAACATCGATATTGATATTTTTGAAACATAGATGTGTCGGTTAATGTTTTTTCAATGTTGATGTTTTATATTTGAACCTAAAATGTTCTTCAAAATGTAAAAATGTTTACAGTTTAGATGAAAATATCATTATTAATTAGTTGTTGCGACATATATCACATTGGAAGTGATTTTCTCTTTGTCTTGTGAAGTTTAGAGATTTATGCTATTTGTTTTTAATTGAAAACCTTACCTATGTCAGATTCTATGATTTTTCACTAATGCAACTGCATCAGATCATTATAAATAGAACAAGTATTGTTTGGAGTCTAAGTTTAATGTGCTGAGAGCTTGGTACAAAATTTTAATTGTTGAAGGGACATCTTACACAAAGGCAAAACTTCTCCAATGAAACTTGATAAGAACATTTAAAAATATAATATTCTTCATATTTTATTCCAGCTAAAAACTAAAGAAATGAATACTGACATATTCTAATGCAATTTTTTTTTTATTGAATGGTCATTAGTCAAAGCTTTTTGGAGCAAAGGTTCCCAACCTTTTTTAGCCTAAAAGCATGCTCTAACATACAGGCTTAAAGGCGGGCACTATCAATTTTTTAAGGTCAATTAACAATGGAGTAATATCATCTCACCTATGAAACATATTGTTAATATGCTTGTGTACAAAAAAGAATAAAAAACACACACAAAGTATAAATTTACTAAAAATATAAATCTCAAAGTCAATACGATTTTTGTCATTTTATTGGACATTGGAATTGGTACATAATCAGAAAGTATGATTACATTCCTGCTAGTAAAATAGCATTTCTTGGCAAGTTGACTGATTAAGGAGGAGTATTGTTGGTATAAATTTAATTTACAATACTTTCGCAATACAGCTATGAAGGCAAGCTAACTAAACTCCGTGCGGACCAAGACTGCTTCTTTTTAGCGAACTTCAAAAAAAATAAAGTTTTAAGCTCAGGTTTCATCTTATCACAACTGTAGCCTATTTTGATAGCTAAAATTTGGCACAAAAATAAAAAGAGACCATTCATATTTCAATCTTGGCTTTTTATCAATGTTAGACACACATCTCTACTTTTGTGTAGCTAATAATTAAAAATCAGAAAACTTTCACACAGCATTTTTTTTCTTCCTTTTTTTTCAACAAAAATATTTTTATCAACGTCACATAGGGGCAAGCACATCAAATACGATCGAGGTCACGGGCATAGGGATCCCTGGTTTTGAGCGTAAGTGAACACCCCAAAAGTGTGAGAAATACCGAATACTAGATTCATGAATTTTCTTCAAAGTTGATATCATGGAATCTAGAGATCACCGAGCCTATAAAATTGTTACAAAAACTTCAAAAGCAACTTTCTATTGATATAAGTTCAATGCAAAAGAAACACTACCGTAATTGTGAAAACAAACCTTAATGGAAAATCACTTTCCCAAAAAGAATCTTTTCATATACCAGTATACAAAAGCACACATTTATTTTCATGTGAACATGTTTCTTACCCTTCATTTTTTTCTTTTTAGAACATTATCTAAGCGCTGCGACTACCGTCTTTTCTGGCAGTAACCATAGGTTAAAAAATTGTAACAGAAGTTGTTTTTATAATGCGGACCAACATAACCCTGGCACAGGGCATGTTGGTCCATTTCATTGTTCTCTTAAAACATTAACATAAAAAAGTTAATGATTTGAACATTTTCCAAAAAGAAAAAAAATCTGGTGTCATGCGAGATATTCAATGATCGATAATTCGATTCAATGATCAATGCGAGATATTCAATGATAATGGAAAATCACTTTCCCAAAAAGAATCTCTTTTCATATACCAGTATACAAAAGCACACATTTATTTTCATGTGAACATGTTTCTTACCCTTTATTTTTTTCTTTTTAGAACATTATCTAAGCGCTGCGACTACCGTCTTTTCTGGCAGTAACCATAGGTTCAAAAATTGTAACAGAAGTTGTTTTTATAATGCGGACCAACATAACCCTGGCACAGGGCATGTTGGTCCATTTCATTGTTCTCTTAAAACATTAACATAAAAAAGTTAATGATTTGAACATTTTCCAAAAAGAAAAAAAATCTGGTGTCATGCGAGATATTCAATGACATTCATCGTAGAAAATTAACTGCTCATTTATTTTTTTGATGAGATAAAAAAATTAAAAATTGAAAAGCAGACCAGCGTGCCCAGATTCCACCTTATCTAGGCTAAGGAAGAAACAATATACATTTTTAATTGTTTATCAAATGAAAAGGGTGAATTTTTTTACAGTAAATGCTGATGTACAATAAAATAAAATTATTACGTTGCAATTGAGTGAGCAAAAAGTTAACACACATAAACAGTGAAAAGCAAACACGTTTTGTTCAATTCCAAATAAATATTCTGTTAAATCATTAATGCAAGGTTAATTTCTTTAATTAAGCAAGGCAGTTAATATTCCGGAAATTTTTAAAACTAATCAATTAACAAGTTAAACATAGGCACACCAGCGATACATAAAATGCCCTACGATTCATTGCTTTTCATACACAATATGAAAAAGTTCAATCAGTTATTTTAACCTAAAAACTAATATGTGCATTACATACATCCGAGTACATTTGCACAGCAACCAACATTTTTTTTTTCTACATTTAAAGAAAATTCAGAATTGAAAAACACTTTTTTGAAATACTCCTCAGCAAAAAATGTTTCCCTTGGCTGAGGCAGACGACAAAAACGGTGTCTTCCGTTACAGAATACTGTCGTCTTCTTACAGCAAGGATGCTTATGACAGCAATACAAAATAACAAGCACAGATAATAAAATGCATGTCAAAAAATATAAAAAGTACCTCAAAGAAATGAATATCATGTCTTTAATTTGGTCTTCATAACCCTTCAAAAATTTTAAAGGGAAAGTACTTTTGATTTTTATATGTTTTACTGTTGCCACAAAATAGTAACATATTAGTTATCTTTCTTGTTCACACCAAAAAAATTATGCATAAAAATATTGGACCTCCGTGTCAAAAAGTATTTCAAACTGCTTTCTGATTTTATAAATAGTATTCTTTAATGCTTTTAACTTAACGTAAATGAAAAAAATCAGCAATAGAATAATTCAGGGGCAAGATTTCTGAGAGTAAAGTATTTATGTTTTAAGGACGCAGCCTTTTCACTTCGTTTTTTTTTCAGTTTATTTATACAGAAGCTAAAAAGCTTCACATACATAGAGGACTGCTTAAAAAGACGCCATGCCTCCGGACACACAAAGAAAAGATTTACAACACGAGAGAACGTTATAACACGCAGGGCACGGGCGGGAGTCGAACCCATGACTTCCGGCTTAGAAGACAAAGTTTTTACCTCCGAACCACTTCGCAATTATTTCAGGTGTATTTAGAAGTATTTTCAAATGTATCAACCGGTTAACGGATGAACGATGATTCATCATATTCTAATAGAGCTACCGGTTAATAAAAACTAATGAAAGCATATCCTACGGACACTCACGGCAATAACCACTGACGTCATCAAATCATCCGACTGGTGCAACCAGTTATTTTATTCGAACATATCTTGGGGGAAAAAGAAGGGGGGGGGGGGGCTTATAGGCAAAAATGTGAAAGAAGGAAGTAAGGCCGTATCCAAAATTTTTCTTCGGGAGGGGCCCGGTTTCGCACTCTGCCCAAGCACACACAGACACAAACACATATATATGTGCACATATACATATGTACCCAGTAAGCAAAATATCTTGCCTCAGTATTGCATAAAGGTTGACATGCAAGAAAAATCATCTTGCATTAATACTGCCTCAATGTTGTTATGTTACTCCCTTTATGCTGTCAGCAGGCTGCCACAATATTGACTGACAAGGTGTATGCAGCATAATATCAGGAAAATATCAAGGTAGGCTGCTTTTGTAACATTGCATACGTATTGATATGACAGGATAATATCAAGATGTTGTCATGACAGCATGAAATCAAGGTCTAGGCAAGATGATCTTGCTTTTTTAATCTTGCATACGTATTGATATGACAGGATAATATCAAGATGTTGTCATGACAGCATGAAATCAAGGTCTAGGCAAGATGATCTTGCTTTTGTAATATTGCATACGTATTGATATGACAGGAAAATATCAGGATACATTGACATGACAGTATGAAATCAGCACGTTTGCAAGGTGTTTTATCCATTTATTTATTTGTATTATTTTCACTTCAAACTCGAGAATTAAATTTCATTCTTTAATTATTTCTGTTATTCTTCAAGATAGTTTTCTAGTCTGAGAATATTTTCTTAAAGCTGACATCTGATCGGAAATTCATATAAAGATATTAATAGTACTCGCAATTTAATTTAAAAAAATGAAAGTTTCTTCGTTTTGCGTAATACTTGACTTATTTTTTAAATTCTTGCTTCTAATTGTATTATAAAGACATAAAATACCTATTTAGAAATAATTGCGGAAGTTTTTATAGCACATTTAAGAGTAAAGGTAGCAAAATAATAAATAAATACAATAAAGTACATTTTCAAATGGATGTCAGCATTGAAAATATCCCATGGACAAAACATATGAATTTATCTCAAAGAATAACATAAATAACCATTGAATAAAATTAATCTTACTTGTGAGATTGAAGTGATAATACGAAATTCTGGACTTTATGTCCTTTGTTATTTTTGGCCATTTCTAACATTGATCGCACATCGTCTGCGATATGACTTGTTTAGTACTATATTAATAAACAAATGCAAATATCAGTTATTCATAAGTTATTCCTAAAACAATACTATTCCACACTAATAACTAAGCAACCAACTTAACGAAGCCTAAAAAATGCAAAGCCACGTGCAACTCCTCTGAACCGACTGAATCAATGTGCCAGCAGTGCGACGGACGCTGGGTAGAAAGAACTGTGCGCATGCGCAAGTATCAACGAAGGTCCACCTGCTCTATTGTGTACTAATTACCTTGACGGCGACAGCATGAAATCAATATCATCTTGACGGCATCAACATGTATGCAATGTTGTTATTTTAAGGTAATATCAATATTGATATTTTAAGATGAATGCAATGTTGCATACGTGTTGTTATAGTAATATTGCTTTTTAATCTTTATGCAAGCTTTATGCAGTATGAAACACGTCAATATTGACGCCGTCAGTATAATATCAAGATCTGTCAAGGTTGATGCAAGAAATTTTGCTAGTAGGGTAGACACACGTACACGCATAAAAAAATATTTAATATAGAAATAAAAGTTCTAAACTGGCTTACAGAGCCGGATTTAGACTTGATGGGGCACTGAGCTATTGCAGGTACGTTTTTCCCTTTTGCGGTCCGGACATTTTTGTCATAGGTGAAACAGACCATTTCCCCCTTATGTGTCTTTTTTACTGATACAGCTCTCTCATGTTTTTGTCTCGTTTTTTAATGCTCCCGATGCTTTTATTTTTCTTTCTTTCTTTTTTTTTTTAAATTCACCTTGTAGGTGGAAGGATAACAAGAGAGTGGTCCTTTAAGTGGGATGTAGACTCCATTCTTTCAAGAGGTCCGGGGGTTTCTCCCTCGGGAATTTTTTTAAAAATAGATATAAAAATCTGTATTTTGAGGCCTTATATGAGGGTAATCGAGACTGCAACAATATGAAGAAAAATAGGCAAACAAAACTTTTTAAAAGTTAAGCATTCTTTTGCAAGACAAGATAAAATAAAATTGCTTGTTCGACAAATCGTTGACATTAATCGACAGAGAGGAAAAGTGAGGAAGGAGAAAAATGGAGTCCATCGTCACTTGCTCATATCGGCTTTTAGTGTAGTTTGTTTTTGTTCATTTCTCTAACACCCTCCCCCCCCCCTCAGTTCATCAAATGCCCTAAGAAAAAATTGTTCAAAAGACTTTAAAAGAAATGGTGTAGAGATTCAGAAAATAAGAACAAAAGAGTAATATTCTGGCCATTCGGGCAAGTCATACTTTATTTTCTTATTGATAAGAGACAAAATTAAAGTAGGGGAGACCGGAGCAAGATGACTATGCTAACAATTCTTGTTGTTTATTAATTTCTTTTTAATAATAATAAAATTAATTTTTCGTGAGCTGCTAGAGTGGTCCTTTGTAGTATTAAATATACTACCATTAAAGTTTTCAAATGAAATTAATGAAGGATATTTTTATTTTTTCATAGCCTTAACAAATCGTCATCTTGCCCCAGTACTGGGGCATGATGACTTTGGCCTTGGGGCAAGATGACAGCACTGAAAAATGTTGAACATATTTTTTATCTTTTAAATATGTTACATGTTTTAAGAAAGAATAACTGTTTTTACATCTTACAAAGTATCAAATTAAGTGTAATGCATTGAAACGTAATGTTGAAGCGTTTAGTTGTACAGCTAACAATAGTTAGAAATAAAAATGCCATTTTCACAATTCGAACATTCCTCATACCACCACTCTTGGCATTGTAGCACTGGATCCGTTCTTCTTTTGGAGGGTCACAACATTTCTCTTTAAAAGCTGGACTTGTAAAGAGATAGTCTTGTCATCTTTCCCCGTGTTTCGGCCCGTCATCATGCCCCGGACTGCCTGTTTGAAAGTATTTGTTCTCATTGCCATAAAGGAAAGCTATTAAATGACGTTTTTTCATAGTAATGCACAGTATATAGATTAAGTTACTCATAAATACTAAAAATAAAAGTTCTATCATGCCTGTATTTCTAGCAGAACTTATTTACACACGCATAAAAGTTAGAACGTGGCAGCGATAAACAATCAGAGCTTAAGAACTAATAAAAAATGGCTATTTCAGCGTCTCTATACTATTGCTGATCAAACAGCCAATAGGACAGCCAGTAGTATCTAGTTGATAACGCTTCCTCGTGGAAAACGGAAAAAATAAGTCATTCGTCATCTTGCCCGGCTCGTCATCTTGCCCCGGTCTCCCCTACTCTTCAAGAAATTTCAAAAACTTAAATAATTTTCAAAGACTCAAAGCTCTTTATTTGCACTTTCCAGAAGTTGATTGTACAGTCTTACAAAATGATTATAACTTTTAAGACACACCTGTTTTAAGTTAAAGATAAATGTATAACGAAATATTTCTCGAAACAAACAATTTTTTCTTCAATCATAATTAGTGCAGAAAATGAAGAGTAAAGTAAGTGTTATATTTTTTTTCTCCCATGCTTAAGACATAACCCAGACAGCACAGATCTTCTAATATTCGTTGTTATATCGTTGAACTTGTGCAAAACTCATGACATATCACAAACGGATATCGACGCGATGTAGATTTCCTCACGTAGTTGGGCTTTTCCAAATATAGTTGACAAAAGTACGAAATTGGCACACGCTTCAAAATAAATCCAAAATAAGTTTGAAAGTTTACATTTATGGTATATAGCGTGTATCTCTAATTTTTGTAATCATTTTGACGAGTTTTTACATGTCTGAAAACTGTTTAATCTGCTCATGCGCAACAATTTCAGTTTAGAAAAATGGCTATTTACTATGTTTCCACGTTGTCAGTTGTCGGGTTGTGTATTGTTGCGAGCGTGATGTGTAAATGAATTAGCGACTTCTTGTATTAACGTGAAGTAAGTAATTTCCTGCTTTTTAAGTTTTTTTAAATTATGTTTTCTAAATTCAAGAAACAATGTTCTGATCGTCAAGAAGGGAAGATTTCGATAATTGGGAATCTGGCGATCATTTTCTATTGGCGTCAAATCATTGGCACCAATGCATGCGCGGGGATAATTTTTCCTTTCCGAAACGTAAACAAAGGGAAAAACGTAGGGTTTTATTTACCAAAACTTGAAATGATTTTAAAGGCTCAACAAGATTTATGCAAAAGAAAGAAAACAAGATAATAATGAATTTCAATGTAATCTAAGCACTTATTATCTATAAAATCATACAACCATTTTCCCAAGACAATTCAACAGGACAACATCTTCACATTTAAACATTTTTTTTTAAATTTTAAGTTTAAAAAGTTACAACTTTTTAAACAAAGAACATAATGACCACTATTTACATTGCAGTAGGTCATACGAATTTGTGCTAATAATAAAATGAAAAAAGTTAATTTGAATTTTGTCATCTTGAAATCAAATTATGTTTTTCGCGATCACGTGTGTTTGTATGTGTGTGTGTGTGGGGGGGGGGGTATGTGTATGTGCGTAGGCATGTGTGTTTGTGTCTGTGTGCAGTCATGAGTGTGTGGGTAGTTGTGTGTATGAGTGTTTGTGCGCGTGGGGGCGGGGTATGTGTATATGTGTGTGTGTGTGTAAGCATATGTGTTTGTGTCTGTGTGCAGTCATGAGTGTGTGGGTAGTTGTGTGTATGAGTGTTTGTGTGCGTGAGGGCGGGGTATATGTATGTGTGTGTGTGTAAGCATATGTGTTTGTGTCTGTGTGCAGGCATGAATGTGTGGGCAGTTGTGTGTATTTGTGTGTATGTGTAGGTGTCTGTATGCATGCGTGTGTGTATGTGTTTGTGTAAGTGTGTAGGGGTATGTGTGTTTATGGTGGTGTTTGTGTATGTGTGTGTATGTGTTTGCGTGTGTGTTGGTGTGTGTATGTATGCGTGTGTGTGTAGCATATGGACGCAACCTGGAGACGGTTTTCGCTAGAGGAGCAGCGTCGTGAGGCCGGCCGACGCGACGGGTGGTGCTGGCAGAGGGTGGGGCCGCGCCGGTGGGAAAAATGATAGCACGCCAAAAACAGTCAAATGAAAGCAATAAGCAATCGTGATTGCTCAAAAAAAAATATCACCAATATTTTTGGAGAAAAATATTTCAAATTTGGCACGGATCAAAATCCGGATCATCATCATCTTCTACAAAAAAGGGAATGTCTCCCTCCAAATCTTCTGTACCAGAATCTGTCGGAACTCTATATTTCGGCATCAAATGCTCAATTCCTTCAGACTCAGCAGTTGGGAGATCAATATATTGCATTTCTAACCCTTGTTTGCGGTAACCAGGATAGACAGCAGCGATGTCCCTGAGGAATCGATCAAGTCGAGCGCCATTGTTAGCCAAACCCTGAAGACGGAAACGCCGATAATAATGCAGTGCCATATATTGGCGAAGCATATCGACCTTCTCGACTTTAGGGTTGTTTTTAGGATCCTGTTTTCATTTTCAAGGGGATTGATCGTATTTGTGGGATCTTTTTTGTCTACAAACTGACCCTTGCTATGGTTCGTTTTTTTGTGAACCGCATCGGTAAACAGATTTTTAACGTTAAAATACTGTTTCGCCTCATCAGTACATATGTAGCTGGTATCTGGGTGGCAGTGCTTTTTAATAAGAGGCCACAAATCTCTCTTACTCTTTCCATTTACAAGGAAAAAAAGCCCTTCTTTATCATCCCTAGAAAGATAAGGAGAAACGAATAAGCAAAACGTGCACACTACATAAAATGATCGATAGCGGAAACATCTAAAACACATACTTGCAATAGATTCCTAGTACGACCTGAGTCATATTAGGTGTAATTCTTCCTCGATTATATTTCCTAATCGTAAGGAACGTCTCGTCCAAACAAATGGTTTTTCCTACTCCCCCTAGAAGTTTGGAATGGTGGGAGGAAAAGACTTCAGCAACCTCTCGCATGTAGCTGAATAAGTTGACGATGGTTTCAGTGGACATCATAGGATTTTTGGCTTCACTTTCCCACCGAAACTCACGCACCTCCTCCAGAATTTGCGTAAGAGGAAACTTCATTAAAAATGCCACAATAACCACCAAAATCTCCCGAAAAGACAACCGCAGACCATCGAAAAAGCTGTTCTTGGCGGGAGAAATCTAAAACAAGTACACCAAATTTAGCGAGAAATCGTTAGCGCTACGCATTACCAGGCTTACCACTGCATATAAATATACAAATACAAATACAAATACAAATGTGACGACCAACAACAGGCTCTGGGCCCAGCTAGGCTGGTCCTAGTCAATTAATTAGTCCCCAATGAAGATCAATGGCCCTCTTAAAGCTATCCACTCCCTTGCTCATTACCGCCTCTTCCGGTAAGCTATTCCAAGTTCCCATGACCCTGCTAAAGTAGTAGTTTTTCCTGATTTCCAAGTTAGCCTGAGATTTAAATAGCTTAAAACAATGACCCCTTGTCCTGCTTTCCCCGCAAAAATTTAATCCATTTACATCTTTCATTTTGATAAATTTAAATAACTGAATCATGTCCCCTCTGACTCTCCTTTGCTCCAGGCTATACATGTTAAGCCTATTAAGTCTGGTATCATAATCTAAATCTGAGAGTTCCCTTACTAATTTAGTTACCCTTCTTTGAACCCTTTCCAATACAAAAATATCTTTCTTCAGATAAGGCGACCAAAACTGAACAGCATACTCCAAATGAGGTCTTACTAAACTCCTATATAAAGGCAGAAGAACTTTCTTAGATTTGTTTGAAATAGATCTATTGATGAACCCAAGCATTTTGTTGGCTTTGTTACTAGCAATACTGCACTGTTGACTAAACTTGAAGTCCTGATTTATAAAGACACCCAGATCCATAACATTTTCTGCCTGATTTATGACTGAACCCTGTAAACGATATCTCATACGCTTATTTCCATGACCTAAGTGTAGCACTTGACATTTCCCTACATTAACTGCCATACCCCATTTATCTGCCCACTTAGTAATATGATCTAAATCCTCTTGCAGCTGTTTTACTTGTTCTTCATTTTCGACAATCCCCATAACTTTTACATCGTCAGCAAAACAATTCATGCTTCCAGAAATATTTTCATTGATGTCATTCATAAATATAATAAACAAAAGAGGCCCTAAAACTGATCCCTGAGGAACCCCACTTAAAACATCACTCCAATTAGAATGATTTCCTCTCACAACTACTCTTTGCTTCCTACCAGTAAGCCAATTTCTAACCCAAAGTAAAGTTTTTCCTCCTATTCCAATGTCAGCTAACTTGCTGAGAAGAGCAACATGCGGTACCTTGTCAAAAGCTTTTTGAAAATCAATATAAACAACATCCACACATTTTTTGTTATCTAAAGCTGAGGTAACCTTGTCGTAGAAATGCAATAAATTAGTAGTACAGGATTTACCTTTCCTGAAACCATACTGCAAACTAGTCAACAGACTATTAGTCTCTAAGAACATCATGATCTTAATTTTGATCAAAGTTTCAAAAATCTTACAAATCACCGAAGTCAAACTTACAGGTCTATAATTCCCAGCAATACCTTTAGACCCCTTCTTGAAGAGTGGCGTTATGTTAGCCAGCTTCCAGTCCTCTGGCACCGTCCCCGAGTTATAAGAAGCATTGAAAATATTCAAAATAACATCCACTAATTCCTCTGCACATTCAACTAAAATTTTTGGATAGATATTATCTGGTCCCAGAGCTTTAGTTGCTTTAATCTTTTTCAAATGAAATAAAACCTCCTCCCTGGAAAATACAAAATCCTCAAGCTGTATAATAGCTTGTGTCTTGTTAGTGTCAACTGTTGAGATACAGTTATGTTAAACACACTGGAAAAAAAGTTATTTAGAACATTTGCAATAGCCCTATCGTTTTGGATTAAATTTCCATACTCATCAACCAAAGGCCCAATTTGACTGTTTCGAGCTTCCCAGAATTAGCGTAAGCAAAAAACCTCTTAGGGTTCCCATCAATGTCATCTGCCAGCCTTTGCTCCAATTCCCTTTTCTGAATCCGTACCAAATACTTAAAATTTCGCCTTGCCTTACCATACTGGAGCCTCTCCGCACTCTGACCAGTTTCTTTAAACTTACGAAAAGTGACTTGCTTATAATTAAGAGCTTCTTTAGTCTTCCTGGAGAACCACATAGGCCAAATATTGGTACTAACACCTTTTCTCCTAAATGGAACATAGTCCCCAACGGTTTTAGCAAGTTTATCCTTAAATTCCGTCCACTGCTGATCTACGTCGCTATTTTCCAACCCTGACGAAAAAACCTCTTTCAAGCTCTGCCTAAGTGCAACAAAATCGGTGTTTCTGAAATTGGGCACAAACCTAAAATTATCATCTTTGCACACTTCAAATTTAACCCGGAACCTAATGCTGTTATGATCACTATCTCCAATATGCTCCCCTACACTCAACCCCTGAACAAAACTACCTATGTCACAAAAAACTAGATCCAAAATGGCCTTCTCTCGAGTTCCCTGAGTTACAACTTGATCTAAGAAACAGTCACCAATTACTTTTAAAAATTCCTCTTCTTTGCCATTACCAGGATAAAAATTATTCCAATCAATACCCGGAAAATTGAAATCCCCCATTATGATAACGGATCCCTTACTGGACATGTCACTAATAATACGGTACATCTGTTCATCTTGTCCCTGGTTTGAATTAGGTGGCCTATAAATGTTTCCAAAGCGTAGCTTTTTGCCCTTACTGCTCATCAACTCCAGCCAAACCATATCAATATCAGTAGGCTACTATATTACTATTGTAAGTTTTAAGCATTTCTATAATACAATAATGTTAAAATATTCATTAAACTTTAGCTTTTTAGCGTTATTTTCTGGCAGTGTTGAAGTAACCCCCACCTGTTGTAGGACCTGCAGACCGTCAATCCCACCTGTTTTCATTTGAAGTCGACTTTTCTAGATTTTTGTTGGTTTAATCTAAACTGAGTTTTTTGTAATGGGTTAATTTTGTCAAAGGTTTCAATTTGCATATAAATTGAAGTTATTATGTAGGTACATAGAGAGCCATACTATCATGAATCTAGTTAATTTTTTATTTAAAAACATATCATTTATTCATAACGTCTTTAACTCTCTTAAGAGTAATAATTTTTTTGAAGAGTTCACTGTTGTTAAAAATTTAGGAAAATTAAAAAAGGGAAAAAACCTTCGATTAATTTTCAAAGTTTAATTTATGTTGAATATTTTGTTTAGTGTTATTTTCAATGGATGTTTGAAGTATTTCAATATAAAATGACTTATAAAAATGTATTGAGTATGATTGAGTTCCTCAGACCTATTTATATATTATTTTTTTTATATGCCCATGGGTACAAAGGCAACTGTCCGCGGAGTTAACGGGGTGTTGTACCCACGGACATAAAAGATGGTTTTTAAGAAAAATTTTTTGAAGTTGAAAGCTTTGATATTTTCACCTGACAAAATTTGTCAAATTAGATCACAAGTTGTAGATTCTGCCAGAAAATGTTACCGATCGATTAATTAATCGATGCATTAGTGATGGCCTGTTTTCAGTTTTCATAAGCTACATAAAATTGTCTACATTGTGATATCAACACAGCTTATATCGAAAATTCAAGGGGTACTATAATGAAGTACCAAATACATATTAACATACTATTGTACTTTTTGTCATTACATATAATTTTCTTCATTTTTTAAGCAAGAAAACTTATATTGATCAAGGAACAGATGGAAATGCTTATATTTTAAAAGTCTAAAAGGTAATATCTCTCTGTATTGAATTTTCATGCTTTTTCTCTTTCTTTCAAATACAAATAATATTTGTTTTTATTTGTCAGATTGTAAATCTAACTTTTCTTTTCACCTTTTATTTCCATCAATTGACTTATGTTATTTTGCTTATGTGTTGAGCTAGGTTTCTTGAAGATCAAATTGTGACAAATGTTTTAATGTATTCATACTGAAATTTTAACTAAGAGAGTTACAGTTCTAACTTTGCTCCCCCTCCCCCCCATATCTCTCCCTTTTCATGCAACTGAATTTTTAATTAAGTCCTTTGATTGTTTTATTATTTTTTATATTTTCCTATGGTTAGGTTTAGAGCTGTTTTTTAGTCATAAGTATCTGTATAAAATTTACCAAAATGTATATTTAAAAATTATTTTAAATACAGTGTAACTTCGATTTAACGATACTCGATTTGACGATTTCCTCAATTTAGCGACACATTTCACTGATCCGGATTTAACTGCATTGAATGTACGCTCCTTGATTTAAAGATAACCTTATTTAACGATAACTTTCTCCAGTCCTTTGACAATTATTAAATCGGGGTTATACTGTATTTTTTTTATATTTAATAGCACATAATTGTGAGTAGCAAATCTGCTACTTATATTTTTCCATGACTTTGAATTAATGCTCACACAAAAGCAACTATGTTGTCATTCCATTGCTTGCTCATGTCCGTGCTATGACGAAAAGTGGCTAAAGTAGTCTTAAAACCACTTGGTCTCAATGAATAAATTCTGAGATTAACTACACGAGATCTTACTGTTGTTCTCAGGTTTAAATGCAGGGCTGACAAGAGTCTGTCGAGTTAGTTGGAAAATATGGGAGGGCTGGGGTTTGGTGAACAAACTGACAAGAGGTCCGCCTTGGCTCTTGGCAGCTGTGACAATGATATTTTTTAAGCTTTATGATAGATGTAACAAATGTGATAGCTGGATGACAAATGAAGATGTGTCTTCTTGCTGTCCAACTAACGATTAGAAGGTAAATGCTCTTTCTATTATAAAGTTTCAATTTTCTTTTCAGTCGTTTTGTTCAGTCAGGATAAATATATAGTTGGATATTTAGATAACACAGTCTAAATCAGTCGGTTATGTTGAAGGGTGAAGTAGAATTATTTTAAGAAATTATCTAAACTGAGTCATTATCAAATACAATTGAATTACTTATTGTCAGAGCCTGATTAAGGCTTGGGCCTGGGGCCCCATCTTCTTAAGGGGCCCCGAAAAAAAAAAATTACGCATAGCGTTAAAGAATCGTGTATTTGTGAAAATAATAAAAAAAACCTTTTTTAAGTAAATGTTAGACACTCAAATACCCCCCCCCCCCAAAAAAAAAAAAAAAAAAAAAAGAAACTGAAAGCACTCAAAGGTGCAGTCTGTTCTGTTTCAGTTTCAATAACACCATTCCCATTCCATCAAGACCTCCCCCTTTCCGATTTAAAGAATTTTTCTACAGTTTACACCAATTACTATTTTCAAGATATACATGTTTGCTTGAACAGAGTGTTGTTGAGTTGTACTTGCTTTCTGTACTACTTTTCTCGCCTTCTTTTTTTGGCAATTTCTTCAATCGCCATCTGTTGAGATTGTTACTTCCCCGTAAAAAATCGTCAAGCCCCTAACCACCCACTCGCCTCCCCCCTCCAATAACTAACTTTTTGAACTAGTGATTGTTTTTTATTTTTCTTTTCACTACAATATTCATACCTTAATTTTGTATTTATTTGTGTAAATGTTTTTATTTATTTTTTATTGTCATTTGTGGGTTATTTTTTATTTAGACATTGACATTTCTTCGGACTTCGATTGCTTATTTTTATACATATATATTTTTTTTGTGACCATAAAAAACATCTTTTAAATAAGAAATCATTTGTGTGTTGTATACTATGTCCCAGGACCGTACCCAGACTTTTGTTTCGAGGAGGGTTTTACCAAACATATTTCTTGTGAAATCTATCTATATGCAGTGGCGTAGCTACACTTTCTGCCGCCCAGGGCGGTTCCACAATTTGCCGCCCTTTTTGATGGGAAATAGTCGACACATTAAATAGTCAAAATTATTTTAGTAAGATTTTAATAAACAAGAAAAAAAAACCTTTTTTTTTCCTTTTTATTTTTCTTGTAGATGGGGAAAAAAAAGTAATTCAGAGCCTCACCGAAACATTCCAAAAGTTAAGTCAAAATTCGGAATTTAAAACAATTTTTAGAATTGCTCGTAGAAAAGATGCTTGGAACTCCCTTCTTTTTTTTTCTTTTCTTTTTTTCAAAATTAAACTTAGTTTTATGCATTCTTTGGTGACGTTATGGGGTCGGGACTTCTCAAGGAAGTTTTCCGAAACTGAAGTGTTAAAAAAAGCAACTTTAGGCTATCTTTGGATACGTGAAGATATTGGGGAAGGTTCGGGGGCGCTGTCCGGAAAGCTTTTCAACAAAATTGAAAAACAAGTAAACATAGGCTGTATCTTGAGGTGTAAGGTCTCCCCTAACTCCAACAAAGACTGAATTTTCCTCCCGAAATATTTTCTAACTTGAAATCAATTTTAGTCTATCTTTGAAGACGTTTAAGAAAATAGGGAACGTTCAGGAGCTCTTAGGAAATTTTTCGATGCCGAAGTTTTAAAAACGCAGTATCAAAAACGCATTAGTTTCTAAATGTTTCCAAAAATGTTGGAAGTCAGATAGTTTTTATGTCTCTCCTTGAAACTTTTTGAAAATGTCGTCCTAAAAACACGATTTCAGCCGTTGTTTGATGGACAAAGTTATGAGAGAGTTCGGAGGTTCGTTTCCCACTTAAAAAAAAAAAAAAAAAAAAAAAAAAAAACTGCTGCTCATTTTAAGCTCTTCACCACTGATGAAAAACAAATTTGTGGTCTTCCCTCAGAAATCTCTAAAAACGAAATTTGGAGCCAACCGTGATGACGTTATGTGATTTCGTGCACACCTGGGTTCTTTACCTTAGAATTTTTCTGAAGTTTAAGTTTCAAATACCCAACTTTAAGCTATTTTTGGAGACATTGGATGAGATGGGGATTTTAAAGTTTGAAGTTGATGTCCTAAATATACACTTTAGACTTTCTTTAATCATTATACTTTTATTGATGCATACGGTGATTGTACTTGATTTATACGGTGGTTTCCTCGGAACTTACTTAATATCAAATGGTAGCTTCATCATTTAACGAAAGGTTATGAAATTTATTGTTTCCTCCGTAATAGTTAAAATTAACAGCAAAAAAAAAACATGGTTCCTTGACTTTACATTACCACCTCTCTCCGTCTAAAGGTTCAGACGAAGGAAAAAAAAAAAAAAAAAAAACAGACAATATAATGCTGAGATGTCCACAAGAAAAACACGTTTCGTATTAGAGTAATTGTACTTCCATAGTCGTACTAAAACCTTACAATTCGAAGACTTTTTTTTTTCTTTTTTGTTTCTAATAGTAGATCAAAAGCATGATTTCCTTATTGGGAAAACGCGTTAAATTTTTTTGCATTAAAAGTGAGAAATTGCCGCCCCTCAAAAAGTGCCGCCCGGGGCGAACCGCCCCCTCCGCCCCTCCCTAGCTACGCCACTGTCTATATGATCAATGAAGTTTGATTTCGTATTTTGTGTTCCATTGCTTTTTGTTACAATGGATGCTTAAAGAGCATTAACATGAAAAATAAAAATACGATGCATTTCTTTCAATGAAAGAAAAAAATCTGATCTAAGTTTTCTAATCACTCAAAAGGATAGATGTGTTTACTCTTTACTCATACAAGCACATCACTAGTGCAGTCAGAAACACCTTCTTGAGGGTTTTTTTTTAATCAAAAGTACCTACTGGAGGGGATTTTTGATAAAAAATACCTTCTGAAGGTTTTTTTTTCTCATCAAAACAGCTTTTTCATATGCATAAACTACTGTGTTATAATTTGCATTTACATTAAAACCAATACTTCTGGGGGGTGTTTTCAGCCCCCCTCCCCCTTCGCTACGCCAGTGAAGCACATGTGAAGTAATACTTCTAAAATTTCTATTTTATGACATTTATAAAATGTGTTAGTTTAGTACTTTCAAATTTAAAGAATTTTGGTATTTTTGTTTGTGGTATTCAAAATTCAAAGGAAAATGGTGCATTGTTCTGTAAAAACGTTTACAATAACTGTAATAAAAATAAATACTGCAGATAAAACACTTTATCCGTATTCTTATTCAATAATTATTTCATTTTTCAAATGAAATCGCGAAATAAAAAATAAAATTAAAAATAAAATAGTAATAGAAATGTTTTCAGCGAGAAAAGTGTATAAAAGCATCTTTTGAAGCAGTAGTTTTGAAAATTTTTGGTGGTTATTTATTTCTAGAGAAGTGGCAATCAAACTAGAAATTTCTAAGTTTTGTGCCCCCTCCCCCCTGTAGTAGTAAATATTGCCTTTGCTTTAAACTGGAAGACATTCTTGATTGATTTTGAGTTCAACATTGATGATGGTGCCTTTTAGGTTTTTGCAATGTTATTGGCGTGTGGGGGCAGGGGAGGGCGAGGGCGGATTCAGGGGAGGGTCAACTGACCCCCCCCCCCATGTGACAATAATTTGTTGTGATTATTATTACTTCATTTTTTTCGATCTGAAAAAATAGTACATGGAATGAATGTTAACGTGTGTCGTCGTCCCCCCGTTCTGTAAGATATTTCTTCTCAGGGCCTCATAATTCAAAGGAGTGACTGGGTTCGTTTACTGGGGTACTGCTATTTTGAGTTTTCTAATTGTTCATTTTCAAAATAACAATCATGACTAATGAGTTCAACGTTTTTTAGAGAATTCTTCCACCTCAAACCACATGTGTGTGTATGTGTTGTGTATGCTTTTCTAATATTTTATAACTTTATTGCATTATATTCAAAGCTTATGGTAACGTGAACAGCCTATCTGCCAAAAGAAATATGACTTATGATGAAAATTTGAAAAAATATGATTCGTGGTGCAGGTTGCGACATTGAAAAAAATAGGGAGTTGGGAGGGCATAGTTAGAAAGGGTTTTGATCTCATTTGGTTAGGGGAGGGGTGCCTCGTAGCATATGAGGGGGCGCGCCATCATCCTTGGGGGATGGATTTAACTGATACTTTTTTACGTAGGTGGTACAACGTTAGCCATTGAAACATGACTCTCCTTACAAAAATTTCTGGATCCGCCCCTGTGGGAGGGGGGATGAATCTTTTGATTACTCATTTTACAGTGGAGACTAAAGGAATAGGACAATATTTCGTCAAGCCAGGAACTAGAATTTTCTTAGTACAATAGCTTATAAAATCACATGACTTTTTCCTGTATTGAGCCTTGAGCAAGTAATGTTTTTCTTTCTCTCCCCCCCCCCCAACCCATTAATATTGTACTGTCCTTTTTTTTTTTGTGTGATTTTTGAAAATATTCTTATTTTTCTCTTCATTATTTCTTTTCCAGATGGTATTGGAAAAAACATGAAGGTATCAGATGACATAGACGAAGGAAAGATGAAATCCTGGCTGAAGCATTCAGCAGACTAGCTGATAAGGGAAACAGCCAATAATTATAGAAATCTATTGTATAAAATTTGACAAAAAGGTGTTTCATTATATTATTTTAGCACTGCTCTTTGTATCAAACTTCATGGAATCCATTCAATGGAATTCAGGTAAATTACATAAGAATGTTGTTCTACTTGTACTTCTCTTTTTCTTTTGCAAAACTAAGTCCTGGCTTAATGTATTTAATTATTTTCAGTTAGAATTTCATTGTGTATTGATAAGAACCAATTGTGCACTAATTTTATCAACTTGGGGAACTGTATTTCAGTTTAATATTTATTCCTTACATGCAGAGAATAAATTGAGAATAACCTGTTTAACTGTACATGTTCATTTATACAACTTTTTATATCGTGAATAAGATTTTTGAATTGTTTTTCAATTGAAAATAAAATTTGTCTGCAATCTTAATATTATGTACTGGGCTATAAGTTGTACTATATATATATTCCTGTTTTGGACAGCTAATAAAAGGAATAAATAAAATACATGTGAAAATATATAAGCAGTTCAGGGGCTGCTCCATTGTAGGCAAGATATTTTATTGACAGCTAGTTCAAGTAGTTTTAAATTGCATTACTAAGAGGATTTTTTTTAAAGCCACTTGGTATAAGAAAATTCAAAGTAAATGTTTCCTGTTGCTTAAAACTTGAAAATCTCTAATTATATGTTTAAAATAAGGGCTACCTCTTTAAAGTTTTATCACATGGAACTAAAATTTTGCATTTTAAATTCTTATAATAGCTATAGTAATAAATTCTTATATTAATGATTTTTTTTAAAATGGAAAGTCATAAACATAAATAGGCAAGTAAAAAGGTACACAAAATGATAATAAAAATTTTCTTTCGAGGAATGCAATATGCCAAACTATTTTTGTGTTTTTCAAGCTGCTTTAGGAAAAGATTATTGAACTCTCCATTCTCCAAAGAGCTTGGAAAAAAAAAAAAAAAAAAACAACATAATACTATGCACCAAAGCAATGAATGACTAAACTCTTTTAATTATCTGAGAGTAAAATTGATCTGAAAAAAAAAAAAAAAACTGAAAGGCGTTCAATATATATATTTTATAGCGATAATAAATATCCTGAACTAAAATTGCTTTAATTGATTATTTTATTTCTTAATTTAACTTAGATTTTTTAAAAATTAGTTAGCTTCATTTTGTCAAATAACATTGGTGCTGTAAACCTGATGAATTTTTAAGTGAAGAAAAAATCATAATTGTAATGATAAACAATTTCGTAACTAAATGAGCTACAAAATGAAGTAAACTGAATTAAAAAAAATAAATTGAATTAAAAAATAAAATAGTCAAATATAGCTCACTCTACACAGAATATAAAGCACTATAAACGGTCACCCTGACGCAGAAGGGTCCGTCTGTGGACGACTCTAAGACGCCGTGAGACCGTCGCTTTAATGTGGGTTAGTACGCCCTAAGGCGATCCTGGGACGGCTCTGCGTCGTCCCTTAATAGTCGCAGACCGTCTCCCGGACGTCAGACGGTGCCCTTCTGGGAACGTCTGCAGGGTGAAATTGAACCCGGACATGGGGGCAGACTTAAGACGCCTGGGAGTGACGTTGCCGGGACGCCTCTATCATCAGCAGATGACGTCCCAGTGACACCTAGGCGACGACAGTATGTTGAGTGGGAAACATTCCCAGATACCAGCAAAAATTGAAAAGTAAATTTTGTTAGTGATTACAGCAGCTTCCCCTACTCTAAAATTTAAAACCTAATATCTCGCTCCTTTATGATTGAATTACTCTGGCTTGTGCATAATTTCAGATGGCTTACAAAAACTAAGAAAAAAATAAAACCAAATGAAAATTTAAAGATCAATTATGTTTTTCAACAGTTTTCACAAAGAAAAACGATTTGGCCTTATTATGAACGTAGACCCTAATAAGGAAAACTCTGAGCAAAGATTACTTCAAGCAGAATTGAAGACAATAACGTCAAAAAGTATTTTGAAACTAAAACTAATTCAAAGTCTTTAATATCAAGACATACTAAATCACATTTGATAACCTCAAGAACATTACCAAAAATTCCTTGCTTACTTCCATCGAAGGGAGAAAGATCAATCGTCATATCTGGGACCACTGATAATTCGTTATTTTCTGTTTTTTTTTCTTTTTGTCATTAATGGGCACAATTCGTGCATATATGTGCAGCAGATGATCATATTCTCAGCTCGATTATCCAGTGTCAGATTATAAGGACACCGGAGTGTTCAGAAGGCAAACCACGGCCTTAACGGCCAACAATATACTTTTCTAGGTTATGAAATCACAGGAAAAAAATGACTATACACAGCAACCTTTATCTTTGTGAGTTCTTTAACTTCATAAATTAGGCTACAAAAACTAAAAAGAATATTTGTACACATGAAGCAAAACCTGCAGAAAAATAATATCAGATTCTTTTTACATCAATCTTCTGTAATAACTTTTGCTACACTTTAGTCTGGTTAAAGACCGCTTGTTGATAACGCTTTATCATCAGTTAGACTTTCTGATAACGATGAAGTCACGATCTAGCGAATTTTTACTATGCTACATCAAAAAAGGGGGGAATGGCCTTATTGGTCTATTTGACATTATGTAGCAAACTCACCTACCATGAACACTTCGCGGCGCATCTTGCCTCTTTCTTCAGCACCTGAGGGTGCCGCGGCACCCAGTTCGAAAACCCTGGTCTATAATGTGGTTATGAGTTTTGAAAGAATACAATTCAACGATCGTTTATAAGAAAGACCTTTGCCATGACGGTCTCATTCCCAACCAACATGCTTCATTTTTGGATAAGAACATATTTTCGTTCAGTTTTGAACAATTTACAGAAACTGAACATGAAACTTGAAGCGTACGACATTTCTTGAATTTTGTATAAATACACTTTTAAATCAGTGGACTAGATTTATCAGAAAAAATTTTGTATGTAAAACCTGTATATATAATTTTATTCAAGTATTTTAATGCTAATTTTAACAGATAAAAAGTGTTTACATTAGTAGCTACAGGATAAATTGAAAACCTCTTTATCTATAAACCAATTGATACGTTACATTACATTACTACACCCCAGGATCCCCCGTACCTATCACAGATGTGGTTTACCAGTTGGGTAGGGCCCCGGGAGAAAGTTCAGCCTTAGTTCAAGTTACAGGAATTGTTACAGGAAAAAAATTTTACTGTAAAATATTCTTTTGTTTACAATACTTTGAAAGAATGAATATGTACGTAAATATATTATTATATATATTAACCAATTGATACAGGTAATAAAACATCTAGACTAAAAATCAAACACATTGTAAAGGTTCCGACTTAGTCTTCTATGAATAAAAACGAAATGAAAAAAAATCCGATTCAATTTACGAATTTTGAAAATTTTATAAAAACAATATTAATGTTATTTATTTATTTCAAATGGCAGAGAACTTGAGAAATTGGCAAAATACAAACAGAATTAAAACGAAGAATAGTGGGGAAAAAAGTCATTGTCTCAGCATTATTAAAGTAAGATTTGCAATTGACTTTATTCTTAATGCAGTAAATCTTCATAGAGCTGTAAATCTTTCTTTTACGTTAAAATATTAATAGTTTTAATTTCCTTAGCAATTATTGAAACGTGTAACATTTTGCTGTTTCTTATTAAAGTAAAGATTCAATATGTCAATTTGACCAATTTCAATCAATGACATATTGGTCTATTTGTCAATTTGACCAATATGTCAATTTGACCAATTTGACAATTTTGACCAAATATGATCAATTTCAATATAATCTTCCTAAAATTTAGAGCCTTCATATCAATTTTTGTTAAAAACATTTCTTACCTTAATATATATTTTTGTGTTTACTGAAGTTTTTTTACACTGAGAGCAATTTTTGTAACACACATCTACATTTTTCTTAACCTTTGTATGTATTTTTGTATTCAAAATATGTCCTTAATTTAAATTATTTGCTGTTCAAACATTGGAAATATTATGAAATTGCTGAAATGTGAAACAACTTTCAGTCTAAAAGAGTTGAAGTTAATTTTCAGGGTAGCAAATGCTTTACTTTTTTTTACTTAAAGAAAAAAAAGAAGCTTTGCTTGAGATTATTGTTTTAACCTTTGAAAAACTGTATTTGAACTAAATTAGAGCCTAAGCTCAGTGTGTGTGTGTGTGTGTGTGTGTGTGTGTGTGTGGGTGTGTGTGGGTGGGTGTGAGAGAGAGAGAGAGAGAGAGAGCGCGAGCTGTACAATATTATTAGTGCTACATTTTATTTATTACTACATACTTTACGTACCGTACTGCTTTAATTTTTGCCTCTTTATCCTATTGATTTTGTTCATCGTAAGAGTATTTTGTGTTGAATAACACAGTTTTTTTGAAACAGTAAAAATTCAGTTTTTTATGAATAAGAACGGTAATATACAGTCAAGAAATGGGTTAAAGCAGTTTGAGGGGTATTTACAAATGTTCAATTGAGTATGTTCATAAAAAATTAGTACACTTATCTTTTTCCACAACGCGAAATTTCGACTTATGGGATGTATCTCTCGCGTAAGTTGAGATTCAACTCATTCGACTGTATATCACTTCTGTACTTCTTTTGATGGGAATTAAACCCTGATTATTGGTACTGCATTGCAAAACATAGAACTGGAGTACAAATGTCTTATTTTGAAGCGATTACCTTGATAGTGCCAGTGTGCGCAGTGATTTCCCTCTTGAGATGAGGGAAGTAGTTCTGAAGTAAGAATACATTTTAATTTAAATGTATCTTAATTCTTAGAAATTTCAGTTAAGATACTTTTCCGGAAAGATTATTTCATTTTCTTTAATCACATTCATTTCAATTAACTTGCACTCCGTTAAATTTGACATGCTTGTATTAAAAAGTTCGCGCCGGGCAAATTGGGTAGTGTCGCACACAGGAATTTTTCAAAAAAAAAAAAAAAAAAAAGGGGGGGGGGGGGGACGGGGGGGGGGGGGGTTGCAACATTTGCTTGCAATTGTTCAGCGTGATTCATGATAAAAACAGATTATTTGCGAACGATCCCTCACGATTCGTCGCCTATCCAAAAATTATTGAAATTCGGTTCATTAGATCGCTGATAAATTTCTAAATTTTTAAGATATTGAACTAGAATTTTATTATGAGTTGAAGAATTTAGTTGGGTTTTAGACTATGAAAGTTATAAATTGCTATCTTTCGCTCATGTGCAGTGAAAAATTAATTGCTTTTAATGTTCATATTTTATCAAATTTCTCGACATTTTAATTTTAAATTTTAGTGTTATACTTCTCTTGCATGCTGTCAAGTTTTCTGAAAATTTGGTAAGCTTTGATGAAAAATTTTGCGTGTTATGAGCCAAAAACCTTCAAATAAAATTCATAGTTTTGAAAGAAGTGCATATATCTTCGTGAATATCAGTGATACTTTCTCAAAAGTATGTAAACTAATTTTACATAGTAATCTTAATAATTTCTGAAACTTACAGCTTATTCTCAGCTATTTACGATGACTGATGATCAAAAAACATTTTTGTTTTCCTCAATTTCCTTACTGATCCCCCGATACGCAAGGGTGATATAATTATTATTGGAAAATGACATCTGGAGCATACCTTTAATGTGACAAAAGTTACATAGCAATTGGTCTCTTATTTATTGAGAAATCATCAAAAACGTTAATTTTTGATAGGTCACTTAGTGTAGTTGTAGTTCCTCTTCCAGAGACAGTTCTTTTCCAATATAGACATAATCTTCAACAATTTTCTCTTGATTAGAATAGGTTTGTGTTTGCTCTTTGTAAACCATTTGGCTCGAAATTTGCGGATGAACTTAACTGATGTTGATATTTTTGGTTATTTTATTTTATTCGTACACGTTTTACTTTCAAAATTCTTTACAATTATGTAAATATCTGAAAATATGTTCCAGTTAATTATGCCTTTTCTCTATGTAAATTTTCAAGGTACTACATAATTGCTAAGTACTATTTCTTGCCAAGTATTCAGCTGAAACAGCTAAATAGCAAGCGAGGGCAGCGCACCAAAAGTATAAATTAATTTAACTATTTCGTTTATTATTTTTAACTGACTTCTTGATAGCATTTTTTTGACAGTTATTTAAAAAGAACACAAAACACACAAGGCATATTTTGAATAAAAGCATTTTTGTTTACTGTTTGCTAAAGAAGTGATACAGGCAGAGGCTGCAAAATACATTTAACTCACCAGTTTCGAATTCAAGGGAACGTAATATCGCGATTCACCCATTAATTCTTCTTTGATGAAATCAATAATTAACAGTTTTAAAAAAAATGTAGACGTGCTTAATAGAGTCATTTTGGATCCAAGAAGCTATTTGCGAATTAATAGATTCCTTTTTCAGCTTATAAAAAATGCGAAATGAAAGAAATCACATGGTAGATTCTTTGCAAAACCATGATATTAATCGAAACGGTGTGTAGTATCACAATATCCCCTGAAATGTATCACGGCTTTAAAAACAAATCTGTAACTGCTTTGAAATTCTCAAAGAAATAGCTTCTGCAGTCCCAAATCTATAAATTTGCCCCCCCCCCCCCCCCCCCCGCAAAAAATCAGCAGGATCCCCTAATCGCCCACTGGATTGCTTAGCTTCCTCCCCTTGAGGGTCCGACTAACTAAAAGTGAGGTCCAAGTCCCACAATTTGGAGCCCCCCTCTCTATTCTATCACTTTAAGTCATTGCAAAATAATGTTTAACTTTTCCATTGTCAATACAAACCCTTGTTCACATATGAACAATTGAGGAGATTTTTTTAAAAATCCATAAAGTAAAGAAATATTTTAAAAAAAAATTTGAAAAAAATCCTGGGTGCAAAGAAAACACTATTTTATCACGGGGACACTTTTACTCTGAGAAATTGATAATATTTTTTGAGAAATTAAGGAAAAAAATGTTCACGTGGGCCCCCCTTTCCCCCTAGTACTTCTTTAAATTCTGTTCAAACACGCCTAGCTTTAGAACTTTTGATGACTTTTGTTTCATTCTTTTTCTCGCTTTTTGAAACTGAATTAAAATCTTCTAGCAAAGAAGAAGAAAGCAGTGAGTCGTTATGGCTACCGCTTATTTAATGTATATTACTTATTAGAATAGTACTTATTGATCAGTTACTTCTATTAACTACTACTCAATAAAGTAATTAAGGTTTATTAATGTTATAAAATTTCGGCGTACTATTTGGCGTACGAAATCATTGGAATTATGACGAACTTATCGGTGCTATCTGATACTACAAGAAAAGAGAAACAGTGTTGACGTTGTCTAATCACTACTTCTTGAATATAATCTCATATTTACTTAAGCTAGATGTAGGCAAGTTTATTTTACTTTGCTTTTCCTTTCTGAAATATTCTATTGACCGCTAAGTTTTCTCATGCATAAATTAAATGCTAAACTTTGGTTATTGCCCGCTTGTGCATTAAAACTTGAAAGCCAAATGGAATACTGCTCAAAACTCTGTTAATGCAATCATTATTTGCTTCAGAATAATCTGCAAAAGCAAAATGTATACTAGATCTCAACAGTCGTCAGTTCCAAAAATAAAATTAGTAGAATTTATCCGTTAGGACGAAAAACTTCTTTTTTCTTTAAATTCTTAGTAAAATCGCTATACTTTTATAACATGAATATGTGATTACATTTAATTCATTAAGAAAAATCTACCATTTAAAATTCTTCATGATAGCTTCTTCATGAAAGTTTACAATAAAATAAATAATCAAAAATATTTTTTTTCAAATATTTAAAAATATATATGAATTTCCTTGAACAGATATATGATTTAACATTATGAGAGATAAGGAAAGTATGACTTGCATAAAAGCGAGTGTACTTTGCAACAATATTTGTTTCACTCACTCTTTCAAGGTTGTTTCAAAGAAAATAAAAGTGGTTGCTCAAAACGTTTCCAGTGAAAGTGATGTTGGTTTCATTGCCATTCAACACCACCTCAAAGGAAGCGCATATGATGATTAGTCCATTGTTGAGCTAACTGGAAGAAGAGTTATGTTCGCGAGCGCCTCAGGGCAGTTCTTTACTGAATTTCCATAGCTTAATTTTGCTTTGGAAATTCAGGTCACAACACTTGGGGTTTTCTCTGTGAAGGACGGTTTTATTCGTCTTAACATAGGTGATTCGAGCTAAACTATATTCAGACTCAAGAGTATATTTAGAAAAAAGAAATTACAGCTCAGTTTTAAAACGAAAGAGGGTGTTAGTGAGTTTCACAAGAAACATGTTGTTTTCCTACCTGCAAAATCTCAAAGCAGGCTTATTGCCATGGACGCAAATTTCATCACCGAAAGTGTAAGTAAAGAGAAAATCTTGATTAAACAGTCTTATTAATGCTCTTTAAGAATGCTGAATAATATGCTTATATAGATTTAAGTCTTTGCTAATTAAGTTGAACGCAGTTTTATCCATGAAGCAGTCTTATAGATAAAAATCATTACACTTTGAAATGGATACATAATTTTTATTTGGAAAATTGAAACATTCATTTTGAATTTTGAATTTTCATAGATCGTATAGTTTTCTATTTTGTAATACAGGGGTGGCCATTGGGGGGGGGGGGGGGGGGAAGGGGGTCATGGCACAGACTGTGCCATTGAAATTTTTAGGGAAGGTGTTTTAAGGTATTTTTCTCCTTTTTTTTGGTTGCTCTAACTTTTGGGCGGTCCATAATATTTAGGAAGGCCCTTGCTCTTGGGGGGAATGGGCACCCCTATATAATAAAATATGGATGTCAGGAAATTATAATTGATTTTGTTAGCTCAATTAAGGCTACGTAATTTATTGAAAGGATAATATTTTTGAAGGCACTACACAATTTGTTAAGGGAAATCAATATATATGAAGGCTGAAAAATTTAAGAAATTTCTCATGCTGTATTTTCAAGGTCAGACTCTTCAAATATCTCTTTTATGACTATCAAATAAATGGGAACTGTTAAGTCCTTGTTTAATAGTTAGAACAAGTCCATATCAATGACAGAACCAATAGTATAATGCTAGAAAAAAATTGGGGAGACGTTTACAGATACGAGTGTAATATAATGAAATGAAATATTGTAGGGACGATTGTGTTGAAATTCTAAAAGAGGGAGGAGACCAGTGTTAAATTAAAAAAAACATAGCCCCCCCCCCCATGTTGCGTCTCCTTAGAAGTCCTCATCTATCTTTCAATTGATGATTAATGAATTGATTCATTCAATTGATGATTGATGTCAATTGAGTATTAGTCAAATGATGAAAAGTTCTCTATAGGGCAGGCCCATTAGGTATTTGAATGCGAGTGGCTACACTCTAGGATTGGTACTGACAATCAACGCATTTGATTATTCATTTTATCACGAAGGTTGTAAGTTAGGGTGCCACAGGGAGAGACGCGGGATGTCGCAAAGTGTCCATGATTTCAATATGCATTTTTAATAAACGTAGCTTGGGTGCCGTGAAAATTTTCTTATTCTCCGAGAGGTACCACGAATTGGAAAAGTTTGGTAATCTCTGTTGTATTTTGTCTATATTTTAGTTGCTTTGTTTTAGTTTTGTTGCTATGTTTTAGTGTTTTATTAGTTTAGTTGCTATTTAGTTGGTGCGTATTTTTTTTAGATACAACAGCAATATTAGCATTTTAGTAATCCATACATAAAAGTTGTATCGTAGAAGATTTGAAAAAAAAAAAAAAAAAAAATTTGCAAACATTTTTTTAGTCATGACATCCACAACATAAAACAAAAGCTTTTTATCGAAAATTTCAGCTTTTTTCAAGCAAATAAAGTTTACATTATAAGTTGTCACTTTTTGTGGAAGCCAGATCCGTCATTTTTGGGGGAAGAGGGGGGTCAAGGGGGGTGATTGACCCCCTAGCTTTGATAAATTAATGTATTTGAACAAGTAGGCGTGGTTTTGGTTGTTTGTCGGTATAATTCTTAGAGCAGGAATCATAACTGGAGGGAACAAGTCCAATCATTGGCCTAGCAAAAGCTTGGGCAAAGAGCTCAAGTCACACGACTTAACAACCACAAAGGGTTGACACGTTTTGCGTGAAACTAGCGAAAGAAACCCGATTTCTTCCAATGCTTCGCTTTAAAATCTATCACGTGACTTGGTATCTTTGTTTCACGACTGAAAATCTTCACTCCCTCCATTTTTATCTCTTCTCGATGGTATAATTTGCATTGAGTATACATATTTTGATACCCCTCGTGGAAAAAAGTCGAAATGACAGGCCTGATGGAAACTAAAGAAAATGTTTGCATACTGGTTGATAGAAATGCAAGAAATGTGTCAATTTTATATAAATGAATAAAAACTCGACGAAAAATAATCATTTCATTGTTTTATTTTGTTCAACTATATTGTTACAAGTACACGTTGTTACAAGTATAACTTACTGAATATATTGTTACAATATTTTAGTTCCGCTTTTAATATCATGCTGGTTCACGAGGGTCAAAAGAAATAAACATTCAATTTCTTCGGGCTGCATGTGACCTTTTGCAGCCTCCTATAAAACTTTCAGAAAATACAATACTAATACGATGCATACTTATTCATAAGTTAAAATTACTATGTATACTACTGACAAAGTTGCTTCAAGTGTTTTAACTTAGGGGCTGACAGCAAAAGATGTAACATTTTTCTACAAATTTTACCCATACCCCCTGTGTCACAAAGTGTCACACTTCCACCTTACCTCCTCCACTTGTCAGATGTCAAGCTTTTTTCATAAATGTATTTATTTTAAAAAATATGTGACGCCACATATTCGTTACCCCTCCTTCCCCCTTGTCAAAAACTGTCACAATTCATGCACCCCTCCCTCAAAGAATGACATCATTTGTGGATGACCCCTTAGGAATCGAAAAGCAGAACAGCTCGATTTATGCGTCACATGTGCAGTTGAAAAAGAGGTATGCAACTCCAGGGTACCACTTATCACAGTCTAATGTAAGAGGTTCTTCATCTCCTGTAACGGAATTTAACCAGCAAGCACCTTCACTACTAATATAATCAGCAGATCTACAGCCTTGGGTATCCCAGCAAAACGACATGCACTCTTGTTGACTTTGAACCTTTTTGTATCCAGCATTAAATAAGTATATGCAAGCATCTTCCACTTGTCCAAAATGTACTGAAAAATAAACAAGGTTTTACATAGTTCCAAAATTATAAACTCATACATTATTTACGGCTAGTGTTTCGTATGTACCCCATGTAGGAGGTGTATATGTATAACACTTAAGATGTTGAAATAAGCGATAAGCTCCGATGAAAATTAAAAACTACTGTTGCGACCAAAAGTGTTCGTATACCCACGACTTTCCATTGGTTAAAATTAATATTTCGGGAATAGGTATTTAATTATAAGATCTATGATCAATTTTCAACAAAACTACATGAAAGTTTTTAAAAAAAATATTAAATTTTTTTTTAAAATCAAAAACCAAAAAGGTGCCAGAAATTTTATATCACAAAAGTCTTTGTACACTTTAAAAAATGTCTATATTTTATTGAATAACATAACTTTTATTAAGTTGTTATTTAGTAGAATATCATGCAGTATTAACAACACCTTTTAAACGTCTGGGAATAGATTTCATTCTTTTTAACCGACTTCAAAAAGGAGGCGGTTATCAGTTCATACCGTATGTATGTTTTATTTTTTGTTTGTCCACTCACAGCGTCTCACCTATTGAACCGATTTTGATGATTCTTTTTTTAATGGATAGGGGATGGCTCAACTTAGGTCCCATTACTTTGTTTGACCATATTTGTCCTTTAGAAAATAGGTTATGGGCAAAAAACCATAAATTTTATGCAATTTCCCTATTAAATGATTAAATTTGAAACCCATTGTTATGAAAGTTTGGTGCCATACGACAGTAACATTAATAGTAATTGTAATGATAATTTTGAATGAAGGCTTCTCTGAAGCAAGCATCAAGTTTCTTCAGGGGGATATTTCGATAATAATCGGGAATCTGGATCTGTCGTCTCATTTTTGGCGTAAATAATTTTATTTTGGTAACCTTGCTGATTTATAGTAACAATATGTGAATTATCGAAATCTTCCCTTCTTCAGTGCTATTGCTCCATTGTGGGGGTAAACCTAACCTGGAAGGAAGGTGATGCAGTGATTACGATCTTCTTAGCCTTCACAATGCTACCATTATGTTTGCCTCAACTACAGTAGTATTTTTTTCGTTATCATCTATGCCAATAACAAATGATGGGGGCTAAGTAAGAAAATACAGAATTGCATCATGAGCAAGTTAAATGCTGTGAAATGTAAATTAGTTAGCAAAAATGTAATACTTAAATGGTTATAATTAAATTAACGGCACATTAATTTCAAAGAGGAACAAAGATAAGTTTTTAGTGCCAATCACTTAAAGTTTAACGCGTGCTTATAGTTTTTTTTTTTAGAATGGAGCATTTTTATGAAAAAAATATGGTGAAGTTTCGTGATGGTAACTTCTTACTATTTCTGAAATACCTACATTTACATTAAAAGGAATGAAATAAAAAATTTTTGAAAAAAAAAAAAAAAATAGAACCGACTTCAAATTTGCTCTAAAAAGTGAAAAATAATTTTATTCTTTAAACACCATCGATAATGCTTTTAAACATAGTTTTTGAAGTTGGCGCAAAAACGATAGATAAAATCATTCACAGCCATAACTCAACTACAACTATAAATTTAACCAGGCCCAGTTTCTTCACTATCACTTAAAGTATGCATTGATGACAACATATTTGAATAACATATAAATGTTTCTTTCGTAACTTTGGATACTTTTCTGAAAAAAATATGAACGAAGCATGGTTACACTGGATTTTACGTTTTGTTTTTGCGCCAACTTCAAATTTTATGTTTAAAAGCATTATCGATAGTGTTTAAAGAATAATATTATTTTTCACTTTTTAGAGCAAATTTGAAGTCGGTTCTATTTTTTTTTCAAAATTTTTTTTCGTTCTTTTTTTTTTTCGTAATTTCTGAGAGTAATTTGTTCAACCACACATCGAGTTTTACTGTTTCTAGCTCTAGTTTCGTTTCAAAGCCGTATTTTAGTAATCTAGCCTCCAGATATCTCAAAATATGTTACATTAAGTTCAAATCTGGAGATTTAAGGGGTATATTCTAAACTTGAGGACAATTTTTGAGGAATTCGACGCAAACGTTGAAAACCGTGTGCTTCTTATCGTTATCTTGATAAAAAAACAAAGTTGTTTCTGATAACCAAATTTTTAGCTAAGAGTTTAAAATTGGTTTTTAAAATATTTAAATGAACAGCATGATTCATTATTTCATCAAAAAATTCCAAACTACCTAGTCCTGATGCTGATATGCACCCTCACACAAAAACACCTTCACCTTACGGATTAACTGGTCCAACTAAGTTCTTAAGATTAAGTTCCTATTTTTTCTTCTATTTACAATATTACAACAATTTATCAAAAAATGTTAAACTCATTTTTATCTGTAAGTAAGACGTTATTCCAAAACGTTTTGAGATTATTTATCATTGATTTTGCGACGAAAAGAGTAAGCTTTCTGCTTTTCGCACATTTCTGCGGGAAGAGGACTCATTTAATCCAGCTAATAAGAGAACTTGGCGAACAATTTTAGGTGAAAATTAAATGTAAAATTTTTCATTTAACTCTGCAGAAGCTTTTACAGCGCTCTAATATTTATTTCTTATAATTTGTTTTAACTGTAAATCTCCGTTCACGCTTTTTCAACTTTGCCGGTTGACCTTTTCTTACCTTGTTTTTGGTCCAATTCTTTTCTTTTAAGCATTTTATCAAGCACTTTACTATAGAATGGAATAAATTAAACTAATTTAGAGACACTTAAAACCAATTTACCGCTACTGTGAGGAAAAAATTCAAATTTTGAATGGTGTTTGTGGTTTTTTACGAATACCAGCCATTTTAAAGTAATAAGCACAATATTAAGGAATAAATAAACAAAAAATTAAAGCCAAATTACTTTTAAGGGTCAACATAATGCAAAAATAAAAAATAATAATAAAAAAAAAACGACATATGATAATTTTAATCATGAATTTATTCGAAAATGTTTGAGTGTACGATGACTTTTGTGTTGTATTATTTCTCTGTCTCTCCGTTTTTTGACCCATTTCAAAAAGAAGATCCTTCAATATCTTGAAAAACTTCAAGGTTTTATTTAGAATGACATAGGAATGATGTGAAGAAATATTGGATTTCATATTCGATTTCAGTTTCATGTTATTTTGGTTTTACTAAAAAAATTCTAAGTGTACAAACACTTTTAGGAGACACTTGTATATACATTTTTTGAAAAATGATGTACCGTGAGCAATATAAGTGTAGACAAAACATGTTCAAATTATAATTTGTAATACCAATATTTTTCTTTTCTTTTTTTTTTATTTCGAGCAGTTCATTTTCGTGTACATCCTATTGTTCATTTTCCTATGCGTTGCTCCTTCGTTCATTGCATAAGCAAATAATTCTGTCCAAGAATTGGAACATTTTAATTTTCACATGAAAGCAAAAATTTCGATGAGATTTTTTTTTTCAAAGGAAATAAAATGCCTGTAAGGAATAACCAAGAAGAACAAGGACAATAAAAGTACTACTAACTAATAAAAGAGCTAATAAATATTATTTAAAACATAATGAATCCATTATTTTTGCAGTATATGTAAAATGCAGCGGATGATATGAATTTTACATTAAAATTGGATGGTTACATTGAAATTCCTCTAAATTAATTTTTCTGAAAATAGGGTAAATAACTAGGAATGGACATGGTTAAGTTTTTTTTATTTTTGATTTGGATGCAAGTGTTGCAGTTTTAGTTCGAAGAAAAAAAAATATATAACGGTGTTAGAACTTAGAAATTACACTTCATAAATGTGATATTTTTATTAATTTTCAATTACGATTTATATATGCTTATTTAAATAAATTGGAATACATTTCTTTAATTAGTTATGGTCCTCCTCGTTCAGTTATGGTCATAGAGGGGGAGCAATGTGAGAAAAAAACTGAAAATTGTGATAAGAACATGCCACTTAGTAGGAATGTTGTTTAGAGCTGTATGATGAAAAAAAGATGGGGAGGTAAAGCTTGACCACAGAGAGATGGCGGATGACCTTGAAGCGAAAACATCATTATGCATCATTTGCAATAGGTAGAATCAGTCAGAAAGCATCATGTAGTAAGAGGCGTTTTCGCTGATTCTATTGATTACAAAGTAATAACAAACAACTTATTACAAATGATACAAATGATGTTTCTGCTTCAAGGTCATCCGCCATCGCTCCGTGGTCAAGCTTTATCTTTCAAAAAAATTTTAATCGAAAATGGTGGTGTTTCAAAATGGCTACCCATACTTTGATTTGGCAACAGCTTATTTGATACACATCTTACAAGATAGTCTTTTTATATCAATTTATGTTTTTCAGGTCAATGGTTTTGTTTTGACTGCTCAAAATAAGTAAAAACTTCAGTTTGATGTTGTTCATATAAATAATTTTTTAAAATTATTCTTTATAAATTTAGTTATTTATTTTTTTAAAGCATATGGTTTACATAAAAAGCCATTTCGTTATGATCATTTTAAAAATTAGTAACGATCATGTCAGCTGAGCTCAATTATTTTCAGAAAATACACAAAATAACTATTTAACAATGCTGATAACACTTATTTTTTTCAATATAATAAAATATTAATTCAATATAATAATTTAATCAAATATTTTCTATATCAGAACTTCACAGTATCCTGATTTACCTAACCGAGCAACATTAAAATTAAAATTTGAATAACTGACGGAACGCTTTTGAATGGTTCGTCTGAACAATTTACAAGTAAGTACATAATTAATTTAAAAAAAAAAAAAAGAGAACTATCCTACGGCTGCATTTTTACTTATCGTGTCTCGTGTGCCATATTCAGCTTATGTTTTATCAAAAGTAATTTTCTAACTAATGTGTTAGAAAACGAGCTGATGTGTGCATCACATGACTTCCTTTTACTCCAATTTAATGTCATTTCCCCATTACTGGCAATTTTAATGTGATTCAATAGTTTACTCTCTAAATATCACCAACAGTGGCCAAATTGAAATCAGATTAAAAAAAAAACGCCAAATTTGTCGCCAAAATGGTGACAAAACTTGGCAAAAAAGACACTGGCGATATATCGCCAAGTGTCCGCCAAATTATAACACCACTCGAGTTTACATCGAAATTAACAATGATTTCCCCGCAAAAGGGGCAAAAGACCCCTTTAGAAACACCTGAATGCAACCAAAGGAGGAGGTGCACAACTAGACCTCACTAGGAGTCTACGTACCAAATTTCAACTTTCTAGGACATACCGTTTTTCAGTTATGCGAGATACATATACACATACATACGTACATACAGACGTCACGAGAAAGTTCGTTGTAATTAACTCGGGAATCGTGAAAATGGATATTTCGCGTGTCTATAAGTTCTTAGGCCCTTATCCACGTGTGATCGAATCGAAAAAAAAAACTCAACATTCATTCGGTGGTGAGTAAAATGGAAATTAAGGTCGATTTTTGAGTGAATTTTTTTCGCGAATACAATACTTCCTTTTTTGTAAAAGGAAGTAAAAATAGCGTAATCGTTTTCTTTTGGGTAATAAAAATAAATAAAGTTTTTAACAGTCTTTATTTCCAAAAAACTGTCTTCAATTTGATTGAATTAAAGTATTGTTATCATTCACGAATAAAAATTTAGAGTAAGAAATGCCAAAAGGTTAATTATGTTCATATGTATCCATAACTAAAGTACTTACTTTTAATTGACTAGTTACGGGCACATTAGCTTAAAAAGATCTTAAATATTTTAATTGATGACAAAAATGTACCTATTTATGATGGAGAAAAATAAGCTCAGGAATGAGTAAGGGTGGTTCGAAAAAATCGATTTTTTTAAATTTTCGGAATCGAGTTACCTTTCAAAAATTGTAGTTTAGTATCCTCAATTGGGGAAAAATTAAAAAAAAAAAAAATTATTTGACATCTTCAATTCGGGCATAAGGCTGAAAATTTGAAAAAAATTTTAAAAATTAAAATTTTTAGAAAAGAGTAAAATTAGTTTTTTTTTGCATTTTTACTTCCTTTTACAAAAAAGGAAGTATTGTATTCGCGAAAAAAATTTCGCGCTCCAATTTAATGTCATTTTCTCATTATTGGTAGTTTTAATGTGATTCAATAGTTTACTCTCTAAATATCACCAACAGCGGCCAAATTGAAACCAGATTTTAAAAAAAATCGCCAAATTTGTCGTTAAGTTGAAGACAAAACTCGGCGGACAAAAGACTGGCAATATATCGCCAAGTGTCCGCCAAATTATAACACCACTTGAGTTTACATCGAAATTAACAAAGATTTCTCCCCCAAAAGGGACAAAAGACCCTTTTGGGGCATCCGAATGCAACCAAAATTGGAGATGCACTACTAGACCCCACTAGGAGTCTAAGTACCAAATTTCAACTTTCTAGGACATTCCGTTCTTGAGTTATGCGACATACATACACACATAACGCACATACGTACAGACGTCACGAGAAAACTCGTTGTAATTAACTCGGGGATCGTCAAAATGGATATTTCGGGTGTCTGTACGTTCCTAGACATATATCCAAGTGTGGTCGTGTTGAAAAGTGAACTCAACATTCATTCGGGGGTGAACAAAATGGAAATTAAGGCCGATTTTTGAGTGAAATTTTTTTTGCGAATACAATACTTCCTTTTTTGTAAAAGGAAGTAAAAAGAAATAAACATGTTTCAAAAATAATCGAATAAACAAATATTTCGTACTCGTGTATGACTCGTACTCGTTTTTGCGATCGTGATCATTTTAATGTAGGGAATTTCCATCAAAATTTTAATGATTGAAAAATCTCGTTTTTATTGAATTTGGTGGTTTTGATGAAAATTCAGGAGATTATATTTCTTTATTAGCAAGTTTGGGAGAAGATATCAAAATTCGGGAGTCTTCCGAAGGAATCGGGAGAGTTGGTAGTTATGGAGAGGGAGTGGGGATACTCAGAATGAGTTAATGATTTTATGAAAAATATAAATACTTTAATTATGAAAATTTTCCCCAAATCTTTTCTAAACTCATTAATTTATCGAATTTCAAAGAAAATGGAGCATAACGTTGTGGGCAGGGGGTGATTGTATATGCTTTAGCGCCAAATTTATATAAAATTTGTTGATAATTACATCACATAAATAAAAATGGAATAGATCCACTTTGTGTTTGTGCGAAAACAATAAAAGTTTGTTTTTTTTTTTGAAGGGGGGGGGGCTCGGAAGAAAGAAATTTTCCCTTTTCATTAAATCGGTCACTACTCAGAACTCAATTATTACTTCCTTTTACAAACGAGCTGATGTGTGCATCCTATGACTTCCTTTTACTCCAATTTAATATCATTTTCTCATTACTGGCAGTTTTTATATGATTCAATAGTTTACTCTCTAAATATCACAAACAGTGGCCAAATTGAAACCAGAACAAAAAAAAAAAAAATCGCCAAATTTGTCGCCAAATTGGCGACAAAACTTGGCAGCCAAAAGACTGGCGATATATCGCCAAGTGTCCGCCAAATTATAACACCACGTGAGTTTACATCGAAATTAACAATGATTTCCCCCAAAAAGGGGCAAAAGACCCCCTTTGAAGCATACGAATGCAACCAAAAAGGAAGGTGCGCAACTAGACTCCACTAGGAGTCTATGTACCAAATTTCAGCTTTCTAGGACATTCCGTTCTTGAGTTATGCGACATACATACATACATACACACATACGGACATACATACGTATATACAGACGTCACGAGAAAACTCGTTGTAATTAACTCGGGAATCGTCAAAATGGATTTTTCGGGTGTTTGTACGTTCCTAGGCACATACCCACGTGTGGTCAAGTTGAAAAAAAAAAACTCAACATTCATTTGGGTGTGAGCAAAATGGAAATTAAGGCCGATTTTTGGGTGAAAATATTTTCGCGAATACAATACTTCCTTTTTTGTAAAAGGAAGTAAAAAGGAAGTATTGTATTCGCGAAAAAAAATCACTCAAAAATCGACCTTAATTTCCATTTTACTCACCCCCGAATTAATATTGAGTTTTTTTTTTCGACTCGACCACACGTGGATAAGGGCCTAAGAACGTATAAACACGTGAAATATCCATTTTGACGATTCCCGAGTTAATTACAACGAGTTTTCTCGTGACGTCTGTATGTACGTATGTATGTGCGTATGTGTGTATGTGTGTATGTATCTCGCATAACTCAAGAACGGTATGTCCTAAAAAGTTGAAATTTGGTACGTAGACTCCTAGTGAAGTCTAGTTGTGCACCTCCTCTTTTGGTTGCATTCGGGTGTTTCTAAAGGGGTCTTTTGCCCATTTTTTGGGGGAAATCATTGTTAACTTCGATGTAAACTCGAGTGGTGTTATAATTTGGCGAACACTTGACGATATATATCGCCAGTGTTTTTTTCGCCAAGTTTTGTCGCCAACTTGGCAATTTTTTAAAAAAATCTGATTTTAATTCGGTCACTGTTGGTGATATTTAGAGAGTAAACTAATGAATCACATTAAAATTGACAGTAATGGGTAAATGACATTAAATTGGAGTAAAAGGTACACATTAGTTCGTTTTGCATTTGCATAGTACTGGTAAATTTATGAATTCACCTCTGGTGTGTACGTGTAAGTATGCCCGTATCTATGTATGTATGCAAACATACATATTATTTAACTTACGTTTTTCACAATTATGTCCACAGCGTCCACAAGGACAGGAGCAAGAGTATCCTCTCACAGTATCCACCGAGGTCGGCACATCGTGGCAAGTTCCTCCATGCATACATGGTTGTTTCGAGCAGGATTTCTGTTGAGAAAACAAACATTTAAATATATAGTGTAAATAATAGTAGGCTGAATGATAAACTTTAGCGTTCATGAATTTAGTTCTTCCAGATATAAGATTTTATATAATCGAGCCCACTTATTAGAGTATCGTTTAAAAGAGTATTCTTCTAAGTCCAATAAATTTTCAGAATACCAAACTATTGTAATTTGTCATTTTGATCTCAAAAAATAAAAAATCCCATTTGTTAGAATAATTTTTCATGAAAAATGCCTTTTCCAGTTAGCGCGCTCTACTGTAATATGCTACTTTTTTAATTACGTAAATGCAAGCAGGACAGCTACAAGAGGAAATTATTTGCCTTCGAGCGAGCGATATAATTAAATGAATCAATTAACCAACGTTTTGACGCACAAAAAAATGCAAATTGCTGCAGACACGTGTTTTGGTGTTACAAGGAACACCCTTTTCAATGCAAGGAAGTGTGAGCTTCTGGATGAAAAGTCATTCGAGTCACCAGTCTTTTCTCGTAATGAAAAATGGTCTTGCATTTTGACCTGTTGTTTGCATGAATATTTCATTAGATGTGGAAAATAGTGAACTATTTTGAAAAAAAGAAAAAGAGAAAAAGAGAAAGCGAGAGAAAGAGAGAGAAAGAAAGAGAGAGAAAGAGAGAGAGAGAGAAAGAGAGAGAAAGAGAGAGAGAGAGAGAGACTTTTTTTTAATTCTTAATTTTGAAGAAAAAAAATAATGCTATAAAATTTCAAATGCAAAAAGGGAGTTTGATTATAAAATTAAGATATATTTTGCATTATTTACTTAGGCTTTCAAGAATTTACTTCAAAAACAATCATAAAATTTCAAACCATCATTACAAAAAAGATGCTTTATTGCAGAAGAAAATGATATCCTGTAACAATTTTAAGGATTTACTCGAGAAAACAATGCTATAAACTTCAAATCATCACTATAGAAAGGATGCTTCCTTATAAAATGAAGTAATATCCTGTAGAAGTTTTAAGGGTATACCCAAAAAAGAAATGCTGTAAAACTTCAAATGATCTTAACAGAAAAGATGTTTTATAATAAAATGAAGTGATATCCTGTAGCAGAGTTTAAAGGGTTTACACGAAAAAGCAATGCAATAAAATTTCAAATCTTCATCACAGAAAGGATGCTTCGTTAAGGAAAAGATAGCTTGTAGCAGTTTTAAAGATTTACTGGCATTTAATTATGCATCATCTTACTTTCTTTAGAACTATCCGAAAGTTAGGGTCATATTCAGCTTTTGTTAAATCATCGGTATTCATTAATTGACAAGTTCCGTTTGTGTCTTCGTAGTTATATGCCCGGCAGTCTTCAAGTCGAACACAGTCATTAGCACAGAAAAAGGTTGATTTTGTGTAAAGAGTTTTTAATTCTTTGCCACTTAAGCGAAGGCCCATTTTTGGTAGCGTGAAAGCCGCCTGTTGAACGCTAAAAGAAGAAACAAGAAGGAATCGTATTAAAACAAGAAAGGACCAAAACAACATGCTCCTGAGAATGTCAGATAGAGAAAACACTGAATTCTCGGGAGTTTCTATTTATTTAGTGTCTTTCTCGTCCACTGAGTTATTAAGTGCTTTAATAGTTCTTTTTCCCTTCATAAACCTCAGTTAATTAGACTTTCAGAATTTACGGTCGATTTTTAGGTTTACACAAAGGCACCATCAGTTCAGGGTTATAAACTCACAGCTATGTACATGCACGTTTGAAAGAATTGCTTATGGCGGTTGTCCAGAAAAAACGCGTTTTATTTGTTTAGTTAGTTAACTTGATTAAATTTAATTACATAGTGGCAGTCGTTATTTAGTTACACGTCCGTGGTAGTTATGCGATTACGGTTTTCCTTTTACTCAAATTGAATCTACTGACGTTTTTTCTCCAGATTATTATTATTATTATTATTTTTTTTTTGAGTAGAGCCATTGTCATATGATTTATGTGAGGGATTCAGCTTTTATTCAGAAAGAAGTAACTTTGTTAGAAAGACTAGTAAAGAAAAACACTGTGCACTGGTTGTAAACCAGGATAACCAACCAACAACGTGTTTACAATGAAGCATAAATACATTGTTTACGAAAGAAAGGCTCAAATAAAGATTTCCATCGACTGTTTTTTTTTTATTTTATACCTGTAAAGAAAACTTTTACAATATCGCAAAAGTCAAACCCTGCAGCAATCAAATATCAGCGATATAATTGCTTTTCAATTGGGTACTTTTTAATCTGCGTTCAAAATTAGTGTGTACGATTTCTTAGATTAAAAAATTAAGTTTACCCTTTCTTGTAAGTACTTGTACTCTTTCTTGGTGTTGTTTCTCCTCATCCCCTACAAAATACAGCAGCACAGTGCTACATTTAAAATTCTTAATTATTGAAATGTTTCGACTAAAACACCCCTGAAACCTCGTTACTATAGTGCTGCACATGGATTAAGCTATTCAAAAGGCTAATTTTTAAGATTTTCTCACTAAATACGCGGTTTTGGTTAAATTTATATCTTTGGAATTCAGATGAAAATAAGCATTGGTCGGTCGTCCAGCAGTCATAGAAACATTTTAAAATTTACCTTTATCGTGAAGCAGAAAATCGGTGAATTTTTCGGAAGTAAGAAGATATCCGAGCAAAAAAAAAAAAAAAGTATCCAACAGCATCAAGCACACAACAGTCAACATCCAGCACACAACAGTCAACATCCAGCACACAACAGTCAACATCCAGCACACAAAATTCAGCACCCAGAGCACAACATCTAGCATCCAGTCCCCGGTATCAGTTTTGAATTTTGACGCCTTGAATTCAAATTATGTTTTCCGCAATCACGAATTGCAATAAGACCCTGCTCAATGGGTTTCCTGTTTCTACAAATACCACCTATATCAATCAAAAGATGCGAAAAACATAATTTGAATTCAAGACATCAAAGTTCAAACTGATACCGGGGACTGGATGCCAGATGTTGTGCGCTGGGTGCTGAATTTTGTGTGCTGGATGTTGAAGGCTGTGTGCTTGATGCTGTTTTTTTCTAAAGAGGAATGTGAAAAGTCGAGAGGCTCGGGGGAAAAAAAAAAAGACGATTCTGGGGGACGCCACCGTTCAGGAAGAGTACCTGCGCGCGGTGGCCGGTAAACCTCAAAAGTGACCCGGAACGCCAACTTCAATCAAGTGAGGATGATTAGCAATTCGCTTTGCTAAAATAAATAAATAAACAAAGAAATAAAATGATGGAAAACAAAGATAAGCGAAGAATTTTATGAGTCATTGTACTTATGCTGTATGAACCTAGAATTCAGGAATTATACTGAGAAAAAAGTGATAGAGAGAAAAGATACTTTTATAGTAAATTCCTAAAATTACTCACTTAATGAAATTTTAGAAAGAATTAAACAACAGTAAGATAAATCAACTAACTTTAGAACTACATACCTACTACTATACTAAGTAAAAAATATTGGTTCCCTTTTTATAATAGGAGATTTGTTGAGAAAATGAGAGGAAGCCTCAAGTATTGCTACTCAAACTACGCTTGAAATAGATGTTTTAATATTTTCTCTAGTGAACTCTTTAGTTTTGTTTTCCCTTGTGTATTTTTGTTAATGTATTTTCTGGAGCTAAGTTTTCATTTTCACCGATTGACTTCTTTTTCCATCCTTATGATGATTAACTAAAATACACAGTCCAGTCACATTAATGTGACCATCTGTCAAAAGCCAGAATAACCACCTTTCGCAGAGCGGACTGCTGCGAGACGTGCAGGAAGAGAGTCACTTAGGTTCCTGAAGGTGTTCTCTGGGATGTTGAGCCATGCCGACTCTAATGCCGTGGCCAGGCTGCGCTAGATTACGCGGTTGAGGATCCATGGCGCTAAAAACTCGATCGAGATGGTCCCACAGATGCTCGATTGGGTTTAAGTCAGGTGAGTTTGCTGGCCAGGGGAGGACGGTAAACTCATCCTGGTGCTCTTCGAACCACGCACGTACACTGGCAGCTGTATGGCACCTCGCATTGTCCTGCTGGAAGATGCCATCATCCTGAGGAAAAACAATGCGCATGTAGGGGTGGACGTGGTCCGCAAGGACAGATGCGTACTTGTAGTGATCCATCGTGCCTTCCACAATGATCAGTGAACCCAGAGAATGCCAGGAAAACATTCCTTAGACCATAATGCTCCCGCCTCCAGCTTGGACCGTTCCGGCAATGGTTGCAGGGTGGTTCCTTTCAGAGGTTTCACGCCTTATACGCCAACGTCCATCTGTCCGATGGAGCATAAAACGCGATTCATCTGAAAACGCTACCTGTCGCCACTCAGTGGACGTCCAGCTGCTGTACTGGCGTGCAAATTCTAGCCTTCGTCGTCGATGAACAGCAGTCAGCATAGGTGCACGAACCAGGCGTCTGCTTCGGAGGCCCAGACGCAGCAATGTTCGCTGAATAGTAGTTTGGGAGACACTTTTGGTAACTCCATGGTTCATTTTGGTGGTCAGTTGCTCAACGGTAGCCCGTCTATCTGCCCGAACGCATCTCCGCAACCGTCGTTCGCCTCTGTCATCTATGGCCCGTGGTGCACCACATTTGCCACGTCGCTGATTTTGGATAGTCCCATTTTGCCACTTTTACCACGGCGGCTCGCGAACAGTTCACAAACACAGCCGTTTCGGAAATGCTTCCACCCTCGGCCCGAAAGCCAGTGATCATGCCCTTTTGGACGTCGGATAAATCGCTTCGTTTCTGCATTACGCCAACGATTGAAATATTTTCCGAAGCCCTCACATACCCTTTACATACGCTCAACTGCACTGTGCTGCCACCTGCCTTCTGTGATTGGTTATTTAACTCTGACGTGGAAAGTACGTGGTGGTCACATTAATGTGACTGGACTGTAGATTTAACAGTTAATTCTACTGTCAAAGATTGCATTTCCGTAAAGTGAACATTTTAGGGTTTTTTCTTCAACAGTTTCAACCTCTTCTTGATCCCAGCATTGACTGTAAATGCATATTAAACCCCCTTTTTTTTGTTTATCTTACTAAAAGTTAATTTACTTCAATAATAAATTATGATATATCAAAATATATTTCATAATTATAACTTCATTTAAATAACATTTAAGTACAAATATTGTTTCTATTTAACTATTTATTACACGTTCAGATGGAATAACGTCCCTTCGTTAAGTTTTTGCTTTGTCGATGTTAATCTCTTTTTCTCTATTGCCAACACTTTATCCAGTACAAAAAGTATTACCGATCAAACAGAATCCAGCGCAACACACAAGGCAGTTTTTTTTTGTTAAAAAGCAGCGGGTTCTGTTTTCTTCTTAAAGTGTTTCAATTAAGATAGTTTATACTAATTTAAAGCTTAATTTTAAGTAATAATGAACCATAAGGATTTAATTTATCTTATCATACTTAGAATTTGATAACGTTCACAAATTTTACAGCTCCTTTCTATTGATGAAAATTTATGTTGTACATATGGAAATATATATCTAGCACCTTTTTGCATATCGTGATATTGCGTGTACACTTTTGGCTGTAATTCAAGATGAAAAAAGTAGTTTAGCTTAAATTCTTTTCCTTGAAAATTTCAGTTAATTACTTTTGGTGTTTCTAAGGAGCGCAGCTACGATCTTGCACAGTACTAAAACACAAAGATAATTATATCGGACAGCAGAGAAGGCTTTAAGAGGGTTTTATGAAAAGGGAATTCTAAATGCTATGCACGCACGGCGGGATGTTTTTCTGCTGTTAATTTTTACAGATAAAAGTTGTTCAGTTAAAATAAAAATCTAAAAATTTATATTTTGAAGTCTGCTCAAAGAAAAATATTTTGAAATGCTATTAAGAAATGTCACGAAATTCTGATCCGAAGAGATATTTTTCTCCGTTTTATAAAATAATTTGATGCAGTAAGACGGAAAAAATCAGTAAAAAAGGAAAATTTATCAGTATTCTTATTAAACTGCTTTTAAAATTTGTATTGATTATTTTTCGATAATGTGTCTCCCATATAATCAAGAGATTTTGATTTTCTGTTTTGAGAATAAAATATAAGTTGATTCTTATTGAGTTTCGTATTTAAAGCAAGAGTTGAATTTCAATCCCGAACTCCGAATGGAAAGTTATCTTGGATAAGTAATCAGATGAAATATTTGCAGAAAAACTGTTTTACATTTTAGCATATGTTTGTGTAAAAGTTAGAAAGAAAAAAAAAAGCATGAAAGCATAAAAAAAGTGCTCCATATCTCGTCAAAATATATTGTTTAGCAGATTGTTGGTCTCTTTTTTAAAATATTTTTGTAGTATGAGGTTAAAACAATAGTTTTGTTCGTCGCTGATAGTATTTACATTAACCTTTAAATATCTTTTAAATATTTCTTAGTTGTCATTGAATATTTGAGCAAGACTGATGAAAAAGTATGAGTTTCTGTAGTAGTGTTAACTATTTCCTACTACCGAGTACACATTATTTGTCAAATGTTAGTTTAAAAACTAAAATTGTTTTTGTTGTGCTACCTTTTTAATTTGACCGGATTTTTTTTTGTCTGTTACTAAGTCATAATAACAAATGTTTTATTTGAATGTAACACATTTATAAGATTCCCCCCCCCCCAGGATTAAGTCTCCAGCAGTTGTTAAATACCGTTGTATAAAGGAGACGTGATCATTTTACCTACATTTGGTTTTCCTTTAAAATATTTTATTGTGATAAAAAAAAAATTAAAAACGGCATAGCATTTTGATGGAAAAAAAAAACCATCTAAATACGCAACTTGGATACACGTACGTAACGTAACACTTTTAATGTGCGGAAGCTTCGCTCGCTTTTCGCAAAATAGCCACTTATTTTATACAATTCGAATCTTAATAAGATTCAAACCCGAAAGAACGGATTCTTTTCCAGAATCGTGTACAAGAGATCTGAAAATGAGGCAGTGAGAAGCAAAGGGATGCAAGTGGACATTTTGAAGTTTTGAGTAAAACGCGTTTAAAGATCAGATCCTAGGTAAGCTTACATTGAATTTTTTTTCTAAATCAAGCTGTATTCCGGAACCTACCAGGGCTACTAGTACTACATCTTGCCCCAAGATAGAGGAGGGGTTCACCCACTATTTTTTACTGGTTATCTCTAAATTTTTAATTTTGCCACTTGCATCCCTTTGCTTCTCACTGCCTCAATTTATCTTTTACTTAAGGAAAGCATCAAAATACTGAAAAATAAATAAATGAATTAATTAATCAAAAAAAAGAAAGAAAAAAAAAAGAGCAATCGCGGGACTGTCCTACTGAAGCTATGCTATTACTCAGGGTTATAGAATAATACGAGCTTATAATGTTGAAGATTTATTGAAGCAAGAAACCGAATTTAGCTTCAGTTAATACAATTAGATTTATCAAAATTATTTATTATATCCTACACAATTATTCAACATAAATAAACAAAACAAACATACATTATAAAAAAATTGTTTAAGTTTATCCAAAACTCAATTACCTCCAGAACGGTGAATCTCATAAAGTTTGAACTTGTTTTATCCCATTAAGAGCAATAAAAACATTAGATCCGAATAAAAATGACGAGTTTTGAGAATTGAACTTGCTTGACCACTATAAAACCGTTTTATAATGTTTGTTTTTTTCTCCACTCCGGCCGACACAGCGACGAGAAGAAATATAACCTCAAAAGTGTAACTTTAAATTTTTTAATTTAGTATAAAAAATAGGTGTTCATTTTACGGTTGATTTCTCAAAAATTTGAGGACACTAATTGCAAGTGCACTGGAGCGCCAAAAACTTAGAAGACTTCCTCGGTAATGCTTCGCTTCAGTGGCATGTGACCAAAAACGGTTCGGTAATATTTATTTGGTTTATGATATTCCAAGCTATTAAGGACGCCTTACAAACATAGATACGCGTGAAGAAAAGCATTTTCTAGGAGTAAGGAAGCGTTTAATGGGGCTACAAAAGTAAAACTTTGAAAATGAACGAAAAAGAAACTTGTCATTTTAACGAGAGTGATGTAATAATGAAAGGCTTTCGATAATCTCTCACGTGGATTTTATGAGATTTACATCTTTTCCAACATAATTTTGTGACTCAATTTAATTTTTGGGCCTTCATGATGCAGTTGTGAGTATACTTTAAAAATTTCTTTCATATTTAGATGTTTTGTTAATACTTTTGTTATTGGCTGTAAGTAAGTTTAAAATTGCATAGTTGTAATTGCCTTTGGTAAGTCCTACACAGAACGAAGAGAAGTACTTGATCCCTATTTAAAGCACATATCAAAGTCTGCATTAAAAGATTAGTAGTCAAGTGTGTACTAGTGCAGATGAAAATTTGAAATGAATTTAGCATCATATTGGATGACAACTCTTATTACATTGCCCTATAAGTCAAGTTCGTTCATCAAGATTGCCATTTAACAGTCATCATTTTTAATTTTCTTTTTGTATCTTGTACGCAATACAGAACTGATTTTAAGTTATTGTACTGACTTTCCTTCTTATTTGTGTAATTTAAAAAATGTTCTAGATTTTTAGCAATCTGAAAAGTTATATCTTATTCGTTATCTTTTTTGAATACATATTTGTGCAATTATCATACATATAGGATTGTTTCTTGAGAAGAGTAAATTGTAAAGACACGTGAGAAATTTCTTTTCTAAAATCATGTCTCTGAAAATTCAAACACTGTCGGTTACTAAGGTTACCAGACGCTTCATTTTCCCTATCACGGTAATCATTAATCAAAATCTTTCGCAATTCAGTTGCTAACTCTACCAGTTGCAAAGATTTATTTTCAGACCGAAGATAGATGCTTGATAGATATTATCTTTAAACTAAAAATTGAAACAAAATAAAAGGCTACGAAAAAGTATGAAATATGATGAAAAAAAAAGCGTGTATTGTGTGTATTGTTAACAGTCATACATTCGTTAATATTACATGAACAAATGAGTTCTACTCTGTAAAAACACCTTAGAGCAAGAATTAGTAAATGGGGGGAGCAAGTTCAATGATTGACTTAGTAAAAGCTGAGGCAAAAACGCCAACTCATGTGACCAAACAACGACGAATGATCGACATGTTTTGCGTGAAAGTAGCAAATGAAACTTGATTTCTTCCAATGCTTTGCTTTAAAATCTATCACATGACTTGGGATTTTGACTTTACGAATGTAAGTTTTTACTCCCTTCATTTTATCTTTTCTCAATGAAAAACACAACTATTAATTAAAAGAATGAAAAGACTTGTTATTTTAACTTGTAGACAAAATTTCTTTTAATTGGGATGATAGCAATTGCTAAGTAAGGGCTAAATAAATAAATTGATAACGTAGACTTAAAGCGCAATCATTAAAAGCTCAAATCATTCTGCTGATAATTTTTCTTACATGTTGCAGTTGCCTAATGAGATGTTGATATTGTCTGCCCAATTCTTAAACAAGAAAGAAATCGACAAAATGAAAAAAATTTTAAATTTTTTTTGACTTCCTTTTTATGAGTTAAGTTTTTTAGGGTACAGCACATTCGGGTAAAACCTGGCAGCACAGTTTTTAAGTTGTACCATTCAGTAATAAAACATCGAAAAAAACCGATGTTATTCTGCATCGAATTTTGATGTAGAATAACATCGAAAAAACTTCAGAACAGAAGACAGGAGAGCTCATCGACGAGCCATCCTCTTTTCTCTGACGTTAAGCTTAGTAATTAAAATAATAGAGTCAAAAAAAAAAAAAAAAAAAAAAAAAAAAAAACCCACCTATTTATGATTTAGGTATAATTTTTCTTTTATTTTGTTCCTTATATCATCATTTTTTTCCCTCCCTTGACTACAATACTAGCTATAGCCATGCAGGGGGCGCCAACATCGAAAAGTTAAAATGACGTATTCTCAGAATCTTTGGTTTTAGCGCATATTGCCACTCCTAAAATAATAATTTATATCTGAAAATAAATGTTACGACAAAAACTCACCCCCTTCCCCCGAAGAAAAATTCTGGCTGTGCTAATGCCAAGTTTAAAATCGTCCAAATCGTCTCAGAACTATGAAAAATGTATACGTAGAAGTACATTAACATTGTAAAAAGAAACTTTTTGAAATAAGAATCAAAATGAAACAAAAATAATTTTTTACATTTAAATCTGAAGTAGATTTTTTTAAAAAGAATTTTCTTTATCATTTCAAGACTTTATAAGAAAACAATATAAAAAATGAGTTAATATCAAAGTTCTCCCGTAGATAAAACAGGCTGATTCATTTAAATGGAGCAAAAATCGAAACTTGAAAGCCGTATATTTATTATGCAATACAAGAAAAATAAAACTAGGAACGATGATGAAGATGCGTCTATTTTTATCCGAATTTAATAAGGCTTACGGTAATCCAGTACCAATATTTATAATACTGTATCTCTTGCCACTTAATCTTTGATATGAATAAAATTAATAATAATAATAAATATTATTTAAAAAAAAAAAAAAAAAAAACCGCAAGCCTTGATGTTTCCGTCATCTAATCGAAGCTCTACCATAGTTTTTGACATTTCATTTTTATTTTTAACATTTTCTGTCTTCTTCTTATACTTTCTCCTTTATGTCTGTATCTTTTTTTCTTTTTATTGACCAATATCTTAATTTTTTGAAAAAGAAAGCAGAATTAGCAATATCCTTACAATATCCAATTCAACCGCTTTTGTGATATTTCCTAGAAGTAGTAATTTTGATGAAACTCGCAGATTATCCGTTCAATAAACAGCGTTCATGTCGATCTTCATAAAATAACGTTTATTAACTGGCATTCATTTTTGATTTACCATCAATATGTGTTTCCATAGAAGAAACTTTATTTAAAACTATTTGTAAAACCATAGTGAATCAAATTTTTAACTGAATAAATTACATAGATTACTTATTTTTATTAATCGACTTCAAAAAAAGGAGGTTATGATTTCGTCATGCGGCTTTTTATGTATGTTTTCGGATTATTCCAAAACTACTGGACCAATTTGAAAAATTATTTTTTTGTTTGGAAGGATATACCTCCCAGATGGTCCCATGGTAATTTGGTCTGGATATGATAAGGGGTCCTGGAGAAATCCTAGAAACTTTGAATTTCACACGCTGTGGATACATCCAGCTTACGTCACCAGGCGAAATACGTCACAGGTCACGTGGTGTTTCCGTGACCGGTGTATTTTCTCAGCAAAGGTTTTGCCTTCGTCTTCAACGAGAATTGTCGCGGCATATAGATGATTAATTTTCGCCGCCTGTTAATTTTTACCTATAGGTGTTACCAATGTCTTACTACGTAGCAAAGCAGTAAATTAAATATATTTTGCAATTTTAATAGCTGAATCAATTACCTTAATACTATTTTTAACTAAAATAATTTATTCACTATTTTTTTTTTTTTTTTTTGATAATTCAGTTTTCAAACATATTTAGTGCTCAATCCAAGGGGAATTGAATACAGAACACTCTTCCCCCGATGATTTAACTTATATTCTTTAATAATATTTTATAACTGGTGTCTGATTTCTCAAGTTTGATCAGTATTCTAAATTTAATTTTTCACAATGCCGCCAGTTTAATTTGAAATTAGGGTTATTCTAATTAGCAGACTTCAAAGCAGGAGGAGGTTCTTAACTCGTCGGATTAGTTTTTTCTTTGTACAATGTTCTATATATACTCAAAGACACCTGTACTCAGGGGCGTGTACAGGGGGGGGGGGTTAAGAAAAAACAGCTGTTGGCCTGGGCCTGAGAATGAAGGCGGCCCAATATTTTTAAAACTGGGGGTGAACTATAGGAGTAAACAATATGGAGAGGAGCACAGAAAAGTGATTTGTGACGGGCCCTAAAAATTCTGTGCACGCCCCTGCCTGTACCAAGTAGGAATTTTTTTTTTTTTGTTTTGTTTTGAAGCGGCATACTTCCCCGGCGGTTTAATGGTAATCAAGTTCGGGTTTGATGAAATTGACGGAGCTCTTTAAATATCATACACAGATTTAAAGCAATTTGTACTTTATTAATTTTGTATATCGTCTCACTTTGTGAACCGGTTTTTATGATTTTTTTTAGAAGAAAAGGGGTGGTCTAACTTTACTCTAAGGTTCCAAATCTTTGATTTACGCTATTTGTTGTTTAGAGAATAGTTATGGGTAAAAAACAGTAAATTTCATATAATTTCCCTCACGAACGATTAAATATAAAACCTATTGTAAAAAAAAATGCCATAAAAGAGAGGTATGTTTTTTCTTTACCTATAGTTAAAGAAAGTACTAAAAAACATTATTATTAAGAGTAATCATAATGAAAATTTTGAATCAAGGATTCTCTGCAGCAAACATAAAATTCAGTCTAATGAAATTTTTTACCTTCATCTATAAATGGGGGCACTTGAAGAACCATGCGACTTTTATTACGAGTTACATGACACGCGTTCTTGTGAAACATAAATTACAATTTATAATCTTAGAATTTATAATTCACAATTTTTACGACTTGCAATTTACAGTTTATTTGTAGTTTGGGAAACCGTAAATATTTAAACGGTTCTAACTAAATACTGAATCCAGTCTATACTTTTCATTAGAAATGAGATGTACCAATTGTCTCATTTCTGCTAATGCTCGTTTATTGTGAGGTTTAGTTAAAAGTTTAAAGGGTTTTAAATAAAATTGAGCTATTACTTCAAGTCTTAACTATGCTGAGAGCTACGTATACTGGTCCTTTCGTTCTATTTTCCTAAATCTATGACAGCTTTATCGAGAGTTGTGTGATACGTATTGTTGTGAAATAAAAATTACAATTTTACAATTTTGAACTTAAAGCGATTTCTGTTGTTTTTTTAGTGACTCGTGCATTTGCTTTCGGAAAGCGAACTTTGATAAAGTCGAACTAATAATGAAGACAAAATTTTTTGTACATTAGTTGTGCATTTGAAAAAGCCTTTCTTCACAGTCGTCGGAAATCTCCGAGACGCTGTGGTCTATTTTTTTCTCTATCGTGCTCATCTTAATTGTTTTCAGACTAATGTGCTCGACGTTTTCGTACTCGATATGCGCGTAAGAAAGGCCTCAGCGTCATGTGCCACATACTCTATCCTACGAACTTATTTTATATTTGCACCACTAAAAAGCAAAAAATAAGTTACTTTTAAATACAAAAAAACCGCCATCAAGAAACACCTAGGAACTAAAAAGCAAAAAAAAAAAACAATTACACTTAGGGTAGGTGAGGGTAAAGCCCCGCAGTTTATAGTGTATGTAGCACTGTGGTTAATAAAGAGAAGAATTTCTCACTATTTCAAATTAAAACCGTAGAATGGTTTATTAGCTATTGCCTCTCCTAATTCTAGCTCAGTCTGATCATTAATTACGGAGAAATTTACAAATGAACAGAAAAAAATAATTGCGGGGTTTTACCCCACAAAATGGGGTAAAGCCCCGCATTGTAGGGGTAAAGAACTGCAATGCGGATCCTTACCCCAGTCAAGGTAATTATGGATAAAAAAGGATGACTGCATAAAAAACACCTGATAATAACTCTTTATAACATTCTTTATTGGTTTAGATTTTTTAGTTGTATTTCCATATCTGTATTTATAAGTTATCGAATAAAGTGAAAAGTCTCATTATGATTCTTTTCTTTTTTTCTATTTTTGAATTTATTGGCTTTTTGGCCTGTTTTCTTTTTTTCTTCTCTCTCTTTCTCTCTCTCTCTCTTTTTTTTTTGTGAAAGTTAACTTAGGCCGTTTTGACTCCATATCATGCTCTTTTCTGTTTTTCGCACGCCTTTCCTCTCTTTTCCCATATCAAGCTGTTCTTTTTACATGACTTTTCCATTCATCCTACTGGACCGCTTCGAAGAAATTGGTGATTCTTTCTTTTTCTTGCATAAATAAATTATGGTGGGATGTAGTGCTCAAGTGGGTTCATGGCGTACGCAGCAGTACTCAGTTGCAACAGTTTCGCAATATTTCTCTTTTCCTTTAGGAGCAACGTCTAGAGGAAGTTTGTTTGGTGTCCGTCTGAACACCAATTTCATCCATGTTAAATATTTGGTTGGAGCCGAACTTTTACATTTTTAACGAAGATTCCAAATTGTCGTCAAAGTATTGTGAGAGCTAAGCCCTATTTGAAACCCATGGCTCTAGCTACGCTGGTTTTGCTTAGAACTCGCAGAGACAGCCTATTTCTCTTCATAAACTCACTTGCAAAATCCTTACCAGCAAGTTGGGATTGAACACAAAATTGATGATGTATTTTGTTTTCCTATGCATATTTATAAAGAAGAAACCTTAAAAATTTTAGAGTAAGACCAAAAAATCTCCGATGGAGAGTAATACAAAAAAAATTACCAAATCTTTTTTTCTTGCTCTAAAAGGTAAAGTAAAGGTTGATTAAATCTTCAAAGTTTCTCACCTAGCTGTTTTTTTTTTTGTCGATCCCCAGGTTTTAACCCAATTTTAACGGCTGCCATGCAAATTGATGAGAATTCTTCTATTAATCTAAGCGCTTCATTGTGTTAAACCTCCGTTATTGCTCTTAAATCTATTTTTCTTTTGCACGTCCTGGAGTAAATTGCAAAAATTGAAAATATGTTTTAACTGAAATGAGCATGAAATTTTATTGAAATAAAAAATACCCATATAATCATACTCAAATTAAAATTGGTGAGAAAATACGAACAACCGAATATTTTTTTAAAAATAAAAACAATTGCCCAAACACATTAAAAAGAAAAATAATAATGAAATAGTGAAAACTATCAATTTCGGATCAAGTATGGCAAATCCCCGCACTTTTGGAGCTGCGGGGATTTACCTCAAAACTCCTGCGGTTATTTACCCCATTTAGCCACTTTCTGGAAAAACGGGCCATGTTGTTTTTAAAAAGCCCGCCGAAGAAATTATTTTAACCCGAAAGTAAAGCTTAAATTTAGCAGTACCATCAAGGAATTCGCTGATTCTTTTCCTCAAATCCAGCAGTTTGTAGCGCTTAAATAATGTTACAGAAAAGTTACATGTAAGTAGTAGAAAACTGACTTTCCTCATTTTCTCACCTCGAGAGTGACTCACCGGGTCAAACTTTCATGGAACAATTAGTTTCAATAAGACAAAACTATCACCCGATGGTCAACGTTTTACTCGATTGATATCAGTCAAAAAACTCGGTGCGGGTTTTTACCCCACGCGGGGTTTTGCCCCCACCTACCCTACATACGATTTCCTACCCACAGCTAGAAATGAAATTTATTTTACAATTCCAGTACAAAAATCAACTAAACTAAACACCCAATTATAAAATAAACACTGATTTTAATTACAATGCAATGAATTATTTTAAATACCTAACTAATTATATACGATCTCTTAAATTTTTAATAACCTTTTGAAATCGGGGCCTCCTATAAACTACTACCTAACGTAACTGAGTAGGTTTAGTGTTAAAGACTAATTTCGTGTTTAGTTAAATTGGTGTTTAATTCATGATCGGTGGGTTGTCAGTTACGTTAGGTAGTAGTTTATATGAGGCTCCGACTTCCAAAGGTTATTAAAAATTAATTTATAAATAGTTAGGTATTTAAAACAATTCATCGTATAGTAATTAAAATCAGTGTTTATTTTATAATTGGTTGTTTAGTTTAGTTGATTTTTGTACTGGAATTGTAAAATAAATTTCATTTCTAGGTGTGGGTAGGAAATCGAATGTAAGTGTAATCGGTTATTTTTTGCTTTTTAGTTCCTTGGTGTTTTTTGAAGGTGGTTTTTTTTATTTAAAAGTAATTTATTGCATACATGATTGATCAATAGAGATTCATTGGACAATTCAACAATAAAAAATGTAGAACAGTTGTGAAAAGCCTCCAAAACATACATTTTCTGGTTCCAAATGTAAAAGGTTAGTAGTTTAAAGAAAAAATATCAACATCGCGACATTATTTTGTGTATTTTTCTAAATTACTTGAATATGCCAAAATAATATTACTTAACCTATAAACTACTTATTTGGTTGTTCTAAAACAAATAGTTGAATTTTCCATATTAAGCGGAAATTATCACGCCGACATTCCCTTATTAACCACTGAAAATGAACTTCGGATTTCAATAATCAACGGTACAAATACAACTTTAGCAAACCAAAGTTTTTCTTTTTCAGATAGAAATTCTTTCTCAAGTAAACTACAAAGAAATGAATGCGAATTGGACAGATTAGGTTAATGCAGTTTTCATGCTCTGATGAAGAGTTTTAAACTTCCTTCCTTTTACATTCTACTCATGATCGAGGAAGGAGAATAAGCGAACTTAAGTGTTTAATCAAAAGAAATGAATGTCAATGCTAATAGGGCAATGTTTGGGGAAAAAAACTTATAACTTCTCAAGCTGGTTAAAACTTCAAAAGACGAAATGTGAAAGAAGAACAGTTTGATGAATTCTGTGTTAAACATTATCTGTGCTCAGTGCTTATAATTCTTATACTAGTTTTTCGCAACAAAGATAATATTAATTTTCAGTTCAAGCTCAAGTCTGGCATTTTTGCTATACAATGGTAAAAACACATGAAAATTGCCTGTGAAAGGCCTAAATAATTTTGTAATTTTTCATCGATTATAGCAATTGTAATGATAAAATTAACAATTTGATACCGTTAAGACAATGCGAGAAGTTTGTTTATTAAATGACTGCAAAATACTTCATAAATTATTTCACGATAACTTATTTTAAGCAAAAATATTATCTACAGAATTAAAAAGATTTTTTTTCTTCTTGACTTAAAATTGTTTTGTGTATGATGAAGAGACACATATAAGTGAGCTCCAAATCTAAAACATCAAAATGACTAAAATAATAGCAGCTCCTTATTTTCTTGGCTTATGACTCAACAGTAACATACGCAAAATGTCTTAGGTTCTATTCTGGGTGTTCTAAAACCCGTTATCAAGCTTTATTGACTTATCTCTATTTTTTTCTAACTTAAGTGTTCTGCTGTGGAAATAAATAAACCGAAGTTACTACGGAAAATTGAGAAAAGAAATGATTTTCACAGCACCCGTTCACTTGAGCAGTTTTAAAAACCATGCCTTGGGAAAGAACGAGAAGTGTTTGCATCATTTAAAATTAGTGAATTCATTACCATAAACAATGCCATGTCTTAATAATATTCCATTCAGCAATCATTAGACGTTTTATAAAACATATTAGGATCGTATTTGCAACTTTGCGCTGTTGAACTAATACCACTCATAAAATTTCTAAATCATTATTGTACGTATTTTTAGGTTAAAACGGACAACTGGTCCACTTGTGCTACACTACACTATAACATTCTTTGCCTGCTATTTTTCGTTACCAAACAATTAAAAAAAAAATCATTTATGGGCTGAGTTTAACAATAAACTCCTCGAAGAAGTGAGTGGTTTCGTCACAGCACAGCATACTGGGAAACAATAATTCACAACATGAATATTTAGCAAAAGCTGGAAAATTCTCAAAGTTACGGCTTTTAATTTTTAATACAAATTAGCAATCAATTTTTATAGATGTATAAAGTTGATGTTTTAGATTTGCACAGCTGTTGCCCACTTTTTTTTTTTTTAACGATATAGTTGTTCCTTGTTTGTTTTCTTATTTAAAGCATTGCGAAGGAGCACGATAAGAAAATATTTTCTTTCCAGGCCACAAGTTTTTTTCAGTAGTTTTTTTAAAAAATATGAACCATTCAATATTTCTTTTCGAAATGAAATATTAATATGTTTTATGAAAAACTGTAAATACTAAATCATGTCTTTTGATTTCAAACTAGCAGTTTTCAAATGTTCTATATCTTATCTAAACAGCTTTAAGATTAATGAACGAGAGATCAATAGTTTTTGAACACAAATTTTTGTTTTTATCTTGTTTCTAATTGCTGACAAATCCTAATAGGAAAATGAATGACAATATTGATACTACAGTTTGTGTACTTCTTAAAGCAATATTTCAGTCAAAAAATCTGATTTCATATTTCAGTTTCAGTGCATTTTTTTGCGGAAGACATCGTACTCATTTTTAATTATATGTATGTGCAAATTTGTAATTCTCGAAATTGTATAATTTTCAATAATCTGTAATTCGTTTCATTACTAAAAGTGTTCAACAGCAATTATAAACATAACTATACCGGCGTATTTGTTAAAACTATATTTCGCTGTTTCAATGAAAAAGACTTCAATCAAAATTTGTTGTGGCAGCAACGGACGATTATAGAGACTGGGGTAATGGCAGTCACCTAAGGGAAAATGAATATAAAACTTTACTTTGAGTTAAATGTGAAAACGCAATCATGCAAAATTGCTTACATATAGTATATTTTACTTATTGCAGACTCAAATTGAGCCTTACTTAATCTTACATATTGGAAAAATAAAAAATATTGCAAAACCAGCTTTGACCGGTATTACCCCTACCCTGGGGTAATGGCAGTCAGGAATGTCATTTACTACTTAATGGTTGTAAAATAAGAAATATGAGGATTTTCAATGACATAAGCACTTTAAACTGAAATCTTCATGTTTTTTTTATATCATAATTCCATTTTTTAGATATTACAAAAAGGAATTGAAAGTAATGACATAATATGAAGTCAATGATTTAAAAAACAACTTTCCGTGGTAAAAAAGGGATTACAAATATAAGAGCAATGCCAATATGTTTACACAAGTTTATGAGCTTTTAGAAGCTCAAGTTAATTTTACTTTCCTGAGCACATGTCACATAAATACCTATTAAAGGGCCCCGCCATTACCCCGAGTGTGGTGACTACTATTACTCCAAGCGCAAGTTTTCATTCAACGGCTAAAAAAATAAATACCAATGCTTAAAACGTTAGTAAAGCACTACATGATAAAACAGTATGGCTTACCTTGCTCTTATGAGATCAGTCTCGTTCTAAGAAAGGTAAACAGTAAAAACTGATAGGGGATTAAACTATCATCTTTCTTATAAGGCGAAACGTCAAAATAATATTTCTTACACAACAGGCTAACGACGACTGACAAGATGGCCAGTGCTACAGTAGTACATCTATAAACTGCAGTGAAATGGCAGCACCAATCAGTTTAAACCTGAGTTATTCACTTTACGAGAAATCATAGTGACCGCCATTACCCCAGTCTCCCCAATGTACTACGGGCCTGAACTGCTCCAACCTCTTTATATTGCGCAAAACGAGTTGCTTTTACAACGTTTGTAGGAATACTTATTTAAGGCATCTGTTGTTGCGTTCACAACATCAACAACGTATCGTGGAGTATTATATTTAAATTATGCAAGCTACTAGCAAACTGGCTACGGATATTGTTCAGCGATGAATCCCAGCTCAGTCCTGAAACAGATGACTATTTTATCCAGGCCCTTAGGAGCAAAATTCTGCGATATCGCATTCGGGAAATAGAGGTGACACACAACTTAAAAAAAAACAGCTTAAGAGAAAAATCCATGGTTTATGCATTGCTACCTTTAAAATACATCACGTTTCTGCAATATGGGCTATCTGACGTTATTTATTCTTATTTTACTTTTTATGCACAAATGTATTTATTTAGCTCACATTTACAGCAGTTTATAGCGTGGTTTTAATAAGTTGAGCAATGACCTTGACAATGTTTACCTCATTTTGCAGAGTTGATTGTTATGGGCGCGAATTTTAAGTGGATGGGGTAGACTTTTGCAAAACTGAACTGGGGAGCGCCAAATGGCCTTTCCTGTTGCCGCAAAACTAGGCAAATATTATCAAGGTCATAGCTCAACGTATGAGAGCCGCACTATACAACTCTAACTAAAACCGTGTTTTTTTTTTCCTTTTATGCGGTTTTCGATGGAAAAGTTCTAAGATGCCACGACATTTCGACTTTATCCGAGGGGGGCAAAGGGTATATACTTAATAAAATGTATCGAAAAACAATTAAATCTGCGCTAACATATCTGTAAATAAATATATTAATTTTAAAAGTCTGCGAGAAGCAATTGCCCCCTTCGGTCTCCCATAAATTACGGACCAGGCTCTGGATTAAATGCGCATCCTTTTGGTTTTTGGAGGGGTCATTATCGGAAGGGGGGAGGGCTCAAAGTGCGATATTTGGGCACAGATAGGATCCTTGGGGCGAATTTTTCGAAATATGAATCGCCAAAATGCAGTTTTAGGCTTTATTTGGTCGCTTAAAAGGGGGAGGAGTCATGACAGCTACGACACTTCATCTCTCGGTTCGTGCTTTTCCTGAATACTTGACAAGTACCAGGAGTGCTCACCTAGGGGGGGGGGAGGGGGTCATTGCGCAGACTGCGTCATTAAAATTTTTAGGGGGTTGTTTTGAGGGGTATTTTATACTTTTCTGGGGGGGGGGGCTCATGCTTTGGAGGGTATTTGTACTATTCAGTGGGTACGCTCTAGCCCTTAAGGGGGTCGGGCACCCCTGCAAATACCTTGAATATATTCAAATGGTGTAATGATATAAAAATATTAGTGATAAATTAAGTGTAAAAATGTACATTTTGGCTTCGATTTCACAGAAAAAATTAGTAATTTTATGAAGTACAGAGCTACTCTGGGAAAGATATTAAATGGAAAAGCGAGCTCAAAACGCAATCCTCTCATTCATATGAAATAAAGAGACTCGTAATCAAGTCGAACCGCTTTAGAAAAAAATCGATAAATATTTTCCACGATTCATGAATGAATTTCCGGACATATTACATTCATGGACTAAACGAATAATTTCCCCCGGAAATATTGCATTTTGTATTTTTCTGGTAGCATGCGATGCTGCTACTCCGGACGTTTGCAGATTCTAGCAGCAGCTTGATATGACGTCATGCTCAGAGGGAGTGCGCGGATTGAGATGCGATTCCTCCTTAACGATACGGTATCGCTTCACAGCACATAAAATGCCGCTTCCGCTGTCTCAAATGTAACTGATCCGAAAAAACCCGAGGAGCGGTTACAACAACCAGTTTTTTATCCCGTTTTAAGTGAGTATTTCGTAGTTCTTACTAATTGGAACGCAATTTAGATGTTTCAGGTGCCTTTTTTTTAGCTGCAACAGAATATATTTATTGGTGATGCTTTTTATGACCTATGAAAACCAGGTCTTTATGTAACGACGAGAGCATGGCACATAATTGATAAATAACATTGACCAACGATATCTATTTATCTTGTCGGTTTTCTGAAATTTTCAAATTGCCATGCAACCATATAGATATCTTTACATAGCGAATTTAAAGTCCGGTATATTTAGAAACCCGAATTCATATTTAGGGACCTGTTGTTGTTTTCTGGCAGTGCATCCAGGGGTGCTTCGAACCTTAATTTCTGGAGAAAAGAGAATATTCCGATTGCTAAATGATAAAATAAGATCATGCTACTTAGTCAAGCGTTCTAAATTAGCTACTTAGAGTTAATTTGAAGATACGTTAGGCAATTATTTAAAAAATTGTAATACTGCACTAGCCTCGAAATTTTCGGGGTAGGGAACATTTTTGAGAGGTCACAGTGGCTCCTGTTATTCCCATCGGCGTGCTTCTGAGTGTCTCTTGTTGTAGTCTTGGACCATAAAGAATTTGATTTTAGGCCATTTGGCCCATTAATGAAGTAAAATCTAACTGAGGAAAAAATGCAACTGATTTATCATACTATCCCATTGTAGTAGCTAATTCAGTATACGAAATGTCTTTTTCGTGAATTTTTATATCTATTCCTTTATGCAACAAATTGTTTTTATAGTTGTTGTAAAAATGTTAAGCAGATGTTTAAGCTAGATAAGTGCATTAACTTTTTTTTTTTTTTTTTAAGTGAATCTGAGTAACACTAAGTGTAGAGTGAAACCACTCTTATTCATTTTTCTTCTCAAAAATCAGATTGCTTGGTTTAACATGAAATATATACATTTGGATATATCCTAAATTTTATTTTCTGAAGAAAGATGTTTATACTTTCTCGTTTCTCATAGAAATAAGTTCGCTCTTCCCTTTTCTAGACTTAAAAGTCTACTACTTTCTGACGCAAGAAAAAAAACACACAGTTTAAAAATACTTTTTGTTGCTATCAAATCATAAACAAGTTATACTTATCCTAACTAAGAAAAGTAATTCGAAGATGCTGCGTTCTGGTTTAAATGTTTAGACTTGTACATCTAGGGGCATGAGTATTAAAGTTACGACTGTTACTTTCGAGGTGATAATTTTTAATCTAATTCTTAAATTTACGACTTTCTTGGTGACTAAACCCAGATGTTTTGATATTTAGCGATACATAATTGGAAAAAATCTTGTTCGGAGTACATTTATTTACAAATACAAAATAGCCTCAATAAAAATTCCTGTGAAAATAGAAGCTTCCAGACTGAAGAGTTCGATAACTGATGAATTCAAATCTCAGAAATAACTTTTGAGTAAAGTATAAATATCCTCTTGATTCCGATAAGATACTTCGATTTTATCGAGGTTAACGTTGGAAAATGTATAGATTGATAATTTAAACTTAGATTCCAATCAGGGTGACAGGTACTTTATCAGAATGGTTTCCTTCTTTATTGATGGCCTTGGATTGATCGAATTCTATCTGCACGTGTGCACTTAAATTCAGAGGGCGGTCAAATTATTTTAAGTTTTTTGTTTTTTATTGTTACCTAGTTTTATTTGAACCCATTTTACAGTTTATTTATTTAAAAGTTGCAAGTTTATTCTAGCAACACTTTACTTTAAAAAATCATAATTTAAATATGATAGGCGTCAGTATCGGGTATGTCTTAAAATTTCTAGTAAAAAGCTTTTTCTTGTGAGTTTTTTTTTTTTGAAAAAAATAACTTTTATATATAGTACTAGGTAACTCAAGTAGCCATATCATACATTGAAAGCATGCCACGCCGAATCAAAGGCCTGATAATAGCGAAAGACGGAATTACTAAATAAATACTATTACCATTTTATAGTATCGGTCAGAAGGTACTCTACGATTTACTATTTTTAATACATTTTTTAAATAAACTTTAAAGAATGTTAAAATTGTAAACTATGTAACAACAAAAAAAAAATACAGAAAAGTTTAAGTATAATAATTTGGCAACCCTCTGTACACAAGTTAAGCACAAAAGGAGATGATTTCAAAAAAATCACTTTCGAAGCTACTGCACACATTAAAATGATTCGTAAATTAAAGAAAAAATAAAGTTTCCCCCCCAATGAAGTTAAATTTCATAAATATGAAATGTGAGCGCATTTTGAAATGCTCAATTATACATTCTTAGCATCGGAGTCTTCTCTTACGCGATATTATCTAACCTGAAATCCGGTGACACTTTGGAGTGCCACTTTCAATGGTTCGTAATGCTGCACAAATGCGTTCGTAGAAGTTTTCAGCATCGGGAGTTGATATAGTCCAGTCAATAGGTAGAAAAAAACGGGCTCACCTTACAAAAAATGTGGTCAAAGATTTTATTTTTTATTTGTGTATACTAGTGTCAATATGAAAAAACCAAGTTATCCAACACGAAAGACCTCGGGAGAAGTCTTGGGGGCCGAAAACCCCTCAAATTTGACTTTTTGCGGCATTTTCAAAATATCTCAAATGGTTAAAATTACAAAAAACTTCCACTGCAAATGTTAAAGAGGATTAAATTTCCTCCAACTTTTGTCATTACAACATTTTTGTAGCATGAAAAGCAAGCTAGTTAAAACTTCTTGAAAGTCACACTGTTTCTGAACCCCTCAGCAAAGTGAGTGAAAGCGCATCGGATAACGGAGAAAAAAAAGGAGAAACGCCGGCAGTCTGACTTTGGAAATGATTTGTCTTACCCTCAGCTGAGCGTAAATGCCTCCGTTCCCTTTAACTTAAACAAAACACCCCCATTCCACCCCTTTTTTTCTCCCCAAATGAGATGAATCGACTCAATAGCTACTTATGTTGGTCACTTCAGGGTTTGAACGAGAATGTTTTATCAATCTGTGTGTTCTGTATTACAATTTTTTTCCCTAGAAATGATTACGCCTGATCAAGATGTTTCTTATTATTTACGATTGAATGAATGCGAAATAGATTGTGAAGGAGAAGGAAATAGAAAATCTTCAAAGATGAAGCTCAAAACGGCAAAATGAAGAACATCAGCGTTTTTGAAGTTCTTAAAAGTGACAATTCACACTGCGTGTCACAAATGCTATATAAATGAGCAATCAATCTCTTCCCTTGAAGTAATGGTTCAACCTAACATGTTAACTAAATTCCTTAAGAAAGATATCTGGCAAGTTATAACAAGAATTGTCTTATTCAATTTCTTGAGACATATTTCGAAGAGTGGCATTGAAGTCAGGTAGACTCAAGTAGGTGCCGACTTGCTTACTGCTCTTTCAAAGGCGAAGGAAATTGAAAAGGTTGTTATAGTGGGCGAGAGGATATAGATCTGTTGGTGCTAATGACAGCTTTAGGACAGCCTTTCAGCAACTTGTTCTTTTTAAGACCTGGAAGAGAAAATGCTTGTGATTTGTTTTTCCCCCCACTAAGTCTTTTAAGTTTGCCCCAGCAATATTCTTTTCATCCATGCGTTAAGTGGGTGTGATACGACTTCGGCAATCTTTGGCCAAGGCACAATTAAGTTGTCTCCTGAAAAATAGTCTCCTGAAATTAACGAAGCTATGGAAGTATTAATGAACCTAATCTGTCATCATGATGCCGTAGCTGCAGCTGGAGAAAACATTTTGCACATTATACACAGGTGATGTAAAGTATTTGAACATATCTTTGGATACTTTGCAATTTAATCTTTTTATAAAACTAGTATACAGGGCTAAAATAAGTCTTGCAGGGCTACCTCCATTGTGCGGGGGGGGGGGGGGGATGCTGGACGTTATCACTCATATCGGTGCTACCACCAAATTCAAAGTTGGTTGGGCAACATAATTGATCCAGAGAAATAGGGCTTTGAACGCAGAACGCAAGGTCTAATGCATGTTGACACGAAAAGAGATTCAGTTACTCAGAATCTTTTGAAGATTGTACCTTGTACCTGCAAGAAAAATTGTACTGAAGCCTATTCTTGTCGAAGGCAGGTTTAAAATGCTCCAATAAGTGCAAACACTGCAGTGGCACAAATTGTGAAAATGTTGCAGAAATTTCATCTTTGGATGAGCGTGCTGAAGATTTGTTCCAGGAGCTTTTGAAATTGCCGCAACAAGGAGATTAACAATTAAAGGACCACAGCTTCCTTTCTACCCCTACAGATTCTGAACCGGGAGAACCTAAGCCTTCAAAACGGCTTCGAAGAAGATAAACAGCGTTATTTTGTTGTCCTTTCTATTTGCTCTAAGGTCGAATGAATCTCCCTGTAATTTAGATGTATGTATTAAACTTCTACAGTTGGATTTTCATTTTGAAAGGTAATTCTTTTGGGGTTTTTCATGCCTCAAAAAGTCAGTTTCTGCAGAATTTTTTCAAAGTGTTCATTACGTATTACTATTGTACCTTTATTTACGCATTATTATGTGTATTGTTTGCTTATTATCACCGTAATATTTATTCATTCACACTTATATTCGAATATTGCATTTTCGCTTGTAATAGATGGTACGAATTATGTGCTTTAAATGAGCGAGAAGATTATGTAATTCAATTACAAACTGCAATATAAATCATGTGTTATTGGAGTCTGACTGAAGACTACCTCTGTCAGACTAGAAATATTAGTTCGTGAGCGGTGGGGGAGGGTTTATTATTATTGTATCAGAGCATAGGCTGCATGACTGTGTTGATTGTTTGCTTATTAGTTGCCTAATATTCTTTCCTTCACATTAATATTTAAAAATCGCATCTCTGTTTGCAATAATTAGACTAGAATGTACGAATTATATCCCTCAAATGAATGTATATATTGTTTAATCCAGTTACAAACAGCAATATATCATCTATTATTGGAGTCTGATGAAGACTACCTCTGTCAGATCAGAAAAGTTAGTTCGTGAGCAGTGAGGAAGGGTTTTTTATTATTGCATCGTCGTATGTGCTTTAAATGAATGTGTATATATGTATTTCAGTTTCATAATACATCGTTTGTTTTTTGGAGTCTAGTGGGAACTAATCTGTCAGCCAGAATTGCTACTCTGTGTTCAGCGGGGGGGGGGGGGGAGCAAGAAACTCAAACTACTCTGTCAATAAACTCTCTGAAACTAAAGTTTCTATTAAAGTTCTAATGGTTATGACGCCTTGCTTTCGGTGTGAAAGCTTTTTTTTTTCGGAGTGGAGGAAAATTGCCTATTTTCAAGGAGCTATAGCAAGCTTGTTATTTGTGCTACAAAAAAGTTGTAAATACAAAAAATGTAGGAAATTTTATGTTCTTTAAACTTTACATTTAAAACTTTTTTCTAAGTTGAACCATTTCGGAGACACTTTGGAAAAAAGTCATCAATTTTTGTGGTTTTTCGGCCCCCAAAAGTTCTCCCGGGGTCTTTCGTGTTGGATAACTTGGTTTTTCCATGTCGGCACCAATATGTACAAATTAAAAAAAGAAAATCTTTGACCCCTTTTTTTTGCAAGGTAAAATGTATCTATTGACTGGACTAATCATCGGCGTTTTTACCGTAACCTCATAAAAGCAAAATAAGCTACAAATTAGATATTTGACTTTAACAACAGTCGCATATCGAACACTTATAGCAGAAAAACTTATATTTTAATAATATTTTTACTTTAATTTATGTATCACTTACGGTTATATGTGCAGTCGTTTCAAAAATGTTTAAAAGGAGTTCATAATTTGTGCTCAACATGTATATAACTGTACTCTTGTAACCTTATAAGTGTATACTGGCCAAAGACTCTTCCTTTTTTTACACGAAGATGACATTCTTTTGACTTGCAATTCCACTTATTTTAGTCAGTAATCACATAATTTTTCAAGGTCATACACATAAATTCACGGTTTCTGCTAATCAAACGGGAAAAATAATTCTGTAAATCTTTGTTGCCTCAATTCACTAACGTTACTGAGTATTAGGGTAGCCTTTATGCGAGTCTTGTGCGTCAGGGATGACCAACCAGCAGCACACGTGTTACATTGTGGAACGCAGATGTATCAGAAAAACTTAAAAATAGAGTAAAAATTTAGTTTGCAGGAACTTTGTCAAGCCGTGAAAACTATATTCGAAGAAATTCATTAAATCTTACTTGTGGTTTTATATTAATGAGAAACATAATGATGCAAATATTGTCTCGCGACAGATGGATAACATGGGTTAGGAGGGTAGCACACGAGTTGTTATACTGCAAAGTTGAAACTACGCAAGATTCAAATTGCATTGAATTTTGGAAATTTTTACGAATAAAAAGTTTAAAATTTACACTATTTGGTAATCTGTTATTATTGGTTAGTGTCAGTGGCGGGTATCAGCGTGAAAAATGTCTTCTATCATGAACATAATAAAATCAAAATAATTCAAGCTTAATCGATGTGCATCTGACATACTTAATTCAGCTAGCATCTTCAAGAAAATCTCAATATGGATAGATGAATTGGCCGAAGTTAAAAATTCGTGACTCGACTAAAGATTGTTTATAGAATATTTTCAATTTATCTCTTAAATGTTTTTAAGGTTTCAATCAGTTATTAGCAATAAAACTTAATTTTGCACTTCAGTTTCATTTTTTTGAATATGTATTAGTATTTTACATCTAAACTGTCAGATGTACATGGATTAAAAACAATGTGCTACTTGATAAAAACCACGCTATCTGCCTATTTTTTTCTTCACTTGCTATTCTTCAGTAAATCGGAAAATTAAAGTGGCACGAGTAACTTTTTTCTACACATATTAGCACTCTTCCTAAAAGACTGGCCACCCCTTATGTAGTAATTAAAATGGAGGGAGAAAGTCCAATCGTTGGCTTAGCAAAAGCTGACCCAAAGACCAAGTCGCGTGACTCAACGACGAATGGTTGGCCCGTTTGGCGTACCAGCACTTTAATGTATGCTACACGCATGCAAGAAATACTGTAATACCGTACATGTTCTCCACAATGGCCAGCATATTTAATTTTTCTTCTTTTAAACGGGTATTTGAATATAGTGTACGCATTTAAAGAACCTTGCGTATGCTGTAACCGAAAATATTTACTGGGGATGCTCTTCATGCATAAAACAATTCTTTTATTACTAAAAGCAAGAGGCTTATTGAATAATAAAATAACTTAATGTTTTTCGACAGCAAATAAGATTGTAAATAGTATGTATTGCAAGTTTTTGGATAGGTATCAAGTGAAATTTGGCCGATAAGCTTTACTGCTGAATAAATGAATAACTTATTGGAACTATGTATTAAACATCGAGCCGTAAAAGTAATTACAATATTTTGACTTGACTTGTAGCTAGTCATGGATGTAAGCTAGCTTGGATGTAAAAATATTTCAGTAGAAAACTCCTGTCTTAACTTTTTCACTATGCGTATAATGCTCAAAATAATTTTTATAATCTGAGGGAGCTTTGTCTTTGGGACAAAATTATATTCTGTAATAAAGTGCAATCTAACGGAACCAAAACTTTTGTGCACAATATCCTGAAGATACAAAGTGGACTTTGAAAAACAGTACTTCCCTATTTCCACTCTAGTATGAAACGTCGGAGCACTGAATATAGCACTGAAATGTGAACATAATCGAAAATTTGACTTGAATATGACGGGTAGGTTCCTTCTATTGAAAACTTTTTAGTTATGCTTCAAAAATTTTCGGAACCATCTTTTACAAAAACTGATCTTTCGCACAATTTTAAGCATGTAACGTGCTTAATACAGGCTTCTTGGTAATTTATTTTTGTTTTCAGCATGAAGGTTTTAATTCAACTAACCCTATCTGGGACAATTTTTGTTTTATTGCTATTGTATTCCCCGACGCTACTGGACTGGGAGCCTAAAGCCTACAGGTAATAAACTTCATGAAGTTATTTTTCACTTTATTTAAATGAAGTGCTATACTTATGAAAGTTTTTGAAATTTACCATGACTTTAAACTAAAATTTTCATGCTTTAAATTATGTAAAGTATTGCTCTTTATTTTTCAAACTAACCTAAAAATTCGATAAGATTAACAATGCTAATAGTATACTATGTTTTATTGCTAATAACGTCCAAGATTTTTCTTTCTACATAAAGTTCACTAAAAGATAATTTCTCAGCCTGCATTTACGTTAAGCTAGAAATTAAAACTTGTAGTGTAAACTCGACATAGATAAGAACACTTTTCCGTTTGAAGGAAAAGAAATAAGTACTATGGAATTACGATAGTGCAAATTTGTCAATGCGGTTGGCTTGGTCTCTTTATAGCTGATTCTTAAATGGAATCTGATTAAATTTCACGAGTCTGAAATCGCAAGAAATTCAAGGCAGGAAGTTTCAATGGCAGCGGTTTCTTCTTAGGGTTTAGGCCTTTATCAAAATTACTGATATCCAAACAATTAAAACAAAAGTTGTATTTTTTTCTTTCCTGAATATTTATGTAAATGCTAGCCGATCTTTCGCACTAGTCGGCGATCGAACAAAACTTTATTTTGGCTGTAAACTTCTACGAGCTTTAAGGCATACAATGATAAAGTTAATATGACGTTACTCTTTAATTGGAAACTTGCAAAAATAAATATAAAAGCTTCCTATTACTATAGCATAAGTTGCTTCCCTAAGAGATATAAATGATACTGAGGGCACTTTGTAGGTATTAATTTTCAGAGGAGCACATATATTTGAAAATTACTCTAAGGTTTGCCGCCCGAACAAGGACTTGAGTCTTGGACCGTTAGGTTAAAAGCCTAACGCACTATCGACTGAGCTATCCAAATACTCTTAAGTTTCGAAATATAGAAAAATATCATAGTTGCATCTAAATTATCAAGGAGTTAAACGCAATAAGAATTGAAGGATGCATAATTAAGAGTGATATTTGCATGCACATCCATACCAAAATACTTTTCGCGAAAAATACAGTCCTGTGTATTTCAAAATTATACGATAATTAGTATATTCTCCGTATACTTTTAATTCTCGTTGATTTATTTAACTAATCATAATTTATATTATACTAACAGTTTAATTGTATAACTATATTTTATACTAGTATTTATACTATAGATCAAAATACTTATAAAGACACTCTAAATATCTTCTAGTACCAAGAAAAAAATCTTCCCCATACAAAGACTATTCTTTGTCTGATTTTTTTCTAGATCTTTGAATTAATCTTATGAAGTTTGACGTACTAAAGAAGTTATGGGGTTCCTACGTAATTTCTTCGAGAAATAAACATATGCGTGGTTTAAAAATTTCTCTCAGTTGTTTAACATAAGCTGTGTAATTACTGCAGCAACGATATTCGCTTCAATAGTAACATTGTTTACTTACAATTTTTTTCTGTTGGGTAAAAGTCGCCAAATAAACAACGAATAAATGTCAAAATCCCAAATTTGTCGATAGTGCAGACTAAGAAAATGTTAACTTTATTTTTAAGGTAGCAAAACAAATTTCTAAAGTTTAAGTTGGTAAATTTCAAGAATCTCCTTTGCAATTTGTTTTCCATACTGTGTTCAATTGAGCAGTGTTTTGCTTTTTTGTGTTCGTAAACAAAAATTGAATTATTTTCAGTATACCTTTCCCTGCTTTCAATGGACCTTTAGCAGAGAATTATAAGCTTAGTGCAGCGGAAGAGTTGTTCAAAGGAGTTCTTCATGGGCCAGAATCTATAGTATTCCACAAAGGTAGAAACGTTTGATTGCTTTTAATAGCAAACTCTTTCAGTTTGCTTAGCTACCTAAATTAAAAATTTTTTTTTTGCAACTTAATGGCATTCTAATATTTTGAGAGCAATCAATGGTCAGTTTCCTTTTTTGATTTAAACAATCCTTTTAAAGTGATAAATCATGGCTTTCGATTAATTTTTTCAACGATCTCTTGTTTTAATCCTTTTGTATAAAATCTGTCTATGCATTGCAAATGTATTTTGAAATATTTGTTATCTCTAAATGCTATTTTTTTTCCATACTGATTTTTAATTAAGTGCTTTGAGAATACGAAGTCTCGTGGGGATATTTTAAGAGCCTATTATAAGCAATCTTCATCTACGTAGAAGCTAGATTGGGTCTGGCTGGGGTGAATTCGTAAGTTTTCCCGCACCAGATGGCAAATGAGAAATAATCGAATTCCAAGTCTTGAACAATTTAACGTGAAAGGAGATTTTTATTTTCCCAGAAAAGTACTGGAATGGCGTTCCAGCATTAACTCGTCCCTGGTCACAGGTGTCTATTTTTAAGTCGGAATAGACTACTTTAAGTAATTGATTCAAAAAATTTTTTTTAATACTACAACCGTGTTTAAACCTTTTGTACGAAGGGGTTAAACCTCTTTCTAGCTCAAAGTTTTGTGAATGCTGAGAAGTTGATCTAAAGACTTGATTGGAGTCTCCTTACCGAAAATTACTGTTATTTTATACCGTCCTAAAGATAAAAATGGCAGCATTTAATTTTTCTAGTTTCAAAAGTCGCATTGATGTATAATAAATTTTTCTGAGAAAATGAGACTTGAGTTACTGAAAATATCACGTTGGTATGAAGATATCTAGCCGAATTATGCTCCCAAATGCTGCTTACGCAAGAAGGAATTTGGCAATGCTAAAACGATTCGTTCTCGTAACAGATAACTTTAATGACTTCGGAAACACTTAATTGCTTTTACTTTAGTGCCTTAAGGGGGGTCTACCTTTCAAGCATTTTTTTTCAATTTAAGCTATATTTTTTGTTGAAACCATAACATGCTTACCTTGTAATCAATTTATTTTAAAAATTTTCAAAATATTGCTTACTTTTTAAAAAAAATCAAAACATTTGGGAAAATTTCAATTTTTAAAAATCCCTAAGGCTTTTTTGTTTCTAAAATATAAAAAACCTTTTTGCTAAACGATCACGGTCATAATCTCAAAATCTGTGCATTCATTTGCTTTTGTGTTAACTAGAAAATTTTCTGTGATAAATTACGTAAAAAATTTTGTTTTTAAAGATAACATGCTCTAAACATTTGAGTAATTTCTAAAATACTTATCCAATGCAGTTTTGCTAAATATTATCCTAATTGCAAAAAGTATTACTTTAAAGCTGTACCTTTAATAGAAAAAAATCCTTAGGGATTCTTATGACACGAAAACACAAACGATCATAGAGAAAAACAAAGTTAAAATGTTCTTTTTGCATAAGAACACATAACGAGCATGCCCTAAAACCACTCATAACTTTTTCAATATTTGAACTGAAGCAATGAAACTTTTCCCTGTGTTTGGACTAGTGTTTAGTTTCGAAATAAGCAATAAAATTTTTTGATCGTTTGGTCATTTTTGAGGTACTGTAACCCCTTAACTTGATTGCAAGCGTCATAATCGGGATAATGCAAAAGAATTGAGGGTATAAAGTAACAAATTTTCGAAAAAAGTGTAGAAAATTTGCTTTGCCCACATTTACTTTTCGAGCTACATAATAGATGTAAGTGTACGCAATTAAGGCTTCTTCACACAAGGCAACTTAGTCTAATAAACTTTCGAACGGGAGGTTACGGAATTGCCCAACATCCTTCACACGACAGTCTACTTGTCAGGCACATGAGCCGCTGCCCTTATTATCTCAATCAGTTGAAACAACTAAAAGGACATTGCCTAGGGTTTGCTCTACTACACACCAGTCAAGTAGTAGAGTCGACTCTGTTCAATTTCAACAGCGTTGCAATGGAAATATTTAAGATTATTTGGAAAATGTGCATAATTTGTCCTCCCCTTCATATTCTTCCACTAATCGTTGTAATCTGTTATTTTATGAATGTTTTTGAGCGTATAAAATAGGTGTATTTATCGAATATATTTTGAGTAACAAAGAAAATGAATTAAGTTCCAAACAATGAAAGCTGTTATACTTAAATTTTTTAAAGTTAATATTTTTAGATTTTTCAACTGTTCCATTGGTTCAGCGATTCTCAACCGTTGGTCCGGCGGAGGGCGGACCACCAGCTATTCACTCAAAACTTTGACCCGTTCTCGAATTTTTAATATGGTAAATGTATTTTGCCGTTGAAAGTTTGCAACATTGAAGTGCTCACATTTGCGATCTTTTGAAACTAGACAATTTTTTTTAAATATTGCTACGCGATTTGTTTTTCAGACTTTTCTTATTCATAGGTTATAAGAAATCATTGCTTGCCATTGCATTTATATAATAAGCATAAATGATTGGAAAATTGTACTGATTTTTTCGAGAAATATTGATTCAACTAAGTTGCATTGTGAACACAACGAAAAACCCCAGTCAACTTGAAAGTAAACAGACGCAAAATGGGTTTAAATTGAGCCACATACCTTTTTCAATAATGGTTTTTACTAGATCGCATATTCAAATACAATAACATGCAAAAGACGGACATAAGATGAAAAGAATCGATAACGAAAACTAGCGAAACCTATATATAAGTTCGAACTAGCGTACATCAACGTGGAAATAGCAAGGGCGATTTTTAATGTTACCGACTGGAAGTTTTCTGGCTTTAATAAAATTCGATTTCAAACAAGTTTTGTCAAACGTTCGGATTTTTACTTCGTCCGGTTTTATTGCCCGAATACCTCTATGTGCGTGACAGAAATAAAGCAAGGTTACTGCTGCAAAGCTAGCCTTCACAGTGCAAATTTTGATAAGAGATGAAGAACAAAATAGCTCTGCAACGGATTTAAAAGTTTCTTCGTTGCACTAATCTCTTATAATGCTGAGGTAATGTGTTTTTACAAAATGTTTTTAGTTTATGATTAGATATTTGAAGTGTAACACTTTGGTCTACAGTTTTATTGAGCAGTTATTTGAACCCTTAAACCCTTGAGGGGATCGTTTTGTTACGTATATAGAGAAGTAGGGAGTGTTCAACTTCAACATTATATTTTTATGCCACTCGGCAAAATTTTGCAAATTAAGCTTCCCAATGCTTTTGTATTTTTATAAATTAAAGGTAAAACAGTACCGAAAAGATACATGAAATATACTAGATAGCCCGGTTATCACATCCAGATACAGCAGGTTCGTTCTACTTAGAGCTCATCAGTCTGGATTAGTGAATAACAGAGCTGGGGAGGCAGATATAATCTCGTTGGAGCTGAGAGTGCCAACAAACTGGTAGATACAGAAAATTCATCTCACCAGCGAGTGCCTGCAGCATGGTGTAATCTGGATGTGATAACCGGGCTGTCTTGGTACATTAAAAGTAATTCTTGCCTTAGCCCTGGCTTAGCGGCGGTAACTTACGGCTAAGTACCGTAAATCACATGCATGAAGCCGTATGTAAATATTGCAAACTTTTGGCATGCAAAATCCAAATTCTTCAGGGGTGAGCGTCAATGGTTAAAATGACATTAGTAGTAAAATGATTACTACAAAAGTAGTTTTTAACTTGGATCTACAAAATGTTTTTTAGGAGACATGTACACAGGATTGGAAGATGGACGAATCGTGAAAATACAAGGCGACAAAATTACGACTATGGCTCAAACCGGTCGGCAATGCAGTAAGTAACTGAAATTCTTACCATATTTAGAATTTGTGAAGTCTTAGCAAGTGCGTATCCAGAAGGAGCAAGATAGGGGAGCTTGCCACCCTTCCAAAATGGAAATTAAAAAAAAAATGAAAAGTTATTTTTAGAAATTGTAGCTTTATTTGGAGATTTGGCAATTAAATTTAAATGGTAAACCCATGTTACTTGGATCTTTTGTTTTGCATGGTTAATTTGAACTAATTTATCTTCACTCATACAATTCATTTAATTTAGCCTCCTTCCAGATAATTGTATAGTAAAACTGAATAGGAGACTTATTTTTATTCTCCAACTGCACTAGAACTATGCTAGTGTACTTGGGATGTTTCAGGCATTTCGAGGAGTTTTAGTGTCTTACAAAATTTATAAGAACTTTGGACTTTTTCTCGACAACTCATTTTTAAATTCTAACGAAGCTGAGAAGCCAAAATTAGCGACGAGATAACACAAGCTAGTTTTTCTAGCTCTGGTTCTTAGTCTGCATTTTCACGATATTCTGTGGTCGGTTACCGGTACTCGTGCAAAACTTTGATGGTGCAATTCTAGGCATATATCTTTAAATTACAGTTATAAGCATTTCACTGGTAAGCTGAAGTTTAATATTCCTAAGATCTCTTCCGGAAAGAGATTGGAATTTTCGTCCAAAGATTGTTTATTCTTTAAAACATCGCGTGGCAACATTTTACAGAGAAATTTTCTCATTGAAATGCTTTTATGCTACAAAGTCGGACTACGTTTGCCATGAAAGATCGGCCAACAACCAATTACAGATATTCTATCTGAGTCTAGGATGTTTGCCTTTCCACCATATCTGAGGTCGAATAGTACTCGAGTTTCGCATTAACTGCGAGGCTGTCTAAAGAGCAGTAGCTGAGATGTCTGAGTGAGTCAAGTTTGAAAAACCACTTGATAACTGAAATTATTTTTAATTGAGGCTTCTTAAGATACCTTTTGTTTTTATTGCTGAAGAGATTGCCGACATCTACTGAGATTTTGACTCGTATACTTACAATTGATTGCGAGCCAACAGTGATGTAGACTGGTTAAGACGCTGGCCTCTCACACCCAAAGGCGCAGGATCAAACCTGGCTCCACTCGATGGATTTTAAAGATGCATAAAATCGACAGCGTCCATGTCGTATGATTATGAGGCATATGAAAGATCCCGCGAGTACTCGTTTGACATGGAGTATGTCTGGGCAAAATTAAATTCCTCGTGCAGTTTCACATAGAGTAGAGCCCAGCTGCCTCCATCTACTGGGGAAACTGGGAGTCGAAATTCTTGTGGCAATGGCATCCCAGCGATAGTGGTGCTACGTGAGGGTGTGGATGCTATGCCGGGGAATCGCACTATGTCTGCAAAAGGCAGTGCGTCTGCCGCAGCGCTTCCGAAACAAAAAAATAGCGAATGTCAAGTAATGATATTTGCGTTGATTTAACTTCGTTGGGTCTCCCCCAAGAGCAAGGGCGCACCCCCTTAAATGTAAAAACCCCAAAATAGAGCAACCAACAAAGTAAATACACCTCGAAACACCCCCTCTAAAAATTTCAATGGCGTACTCTGCGCCATAACCTTCCCCCAGGTGGGCACCTCGGAATATATTATGTATGCACACTCGAAGATTAAGTTTTTTAATTGAAATCTTTTTAAATTTGCAATGCAATCTCAGTTAAAAATAACTAATGATTGCATTTGCAATGTATTATATAAACTATTGCTTCAAGGTCTTGTGTAAAAAAAATGGCTATAAAGCATTTTTACTATTTTCAGTTATGCCATATGAAGAGAGATTATGTGGCCGACCTTTAGGGTTAAGGATAGGCAAGGATGGACTTTTGTACGTGATTGACGCATATTACGGCATTTTCACAATGAACTTCACTACAGGTGAGTTAGATGAATGTCTATTAAATAGGCTTTTGGCATTATTTAAAAGTAATATTCTTGGACCACGCATGAGGGTTGACTCTTTTCTTACAGGAAAGAGTAAAGTAACTAAAACACTAAACCTTAAGCTTCTAACCTAAACTTAACTGAAGATCTTAGTAAGCTGTATTTTATGCATCAATCGTTTCAGGTGCTTTAACCAAAATACTTGCTAGTTCAGTTCAAGTGGAAGGGCAGAAATTGAATTTTCCGGATGATCTTGATCTCGATGACGAAGGAAACATTTATTTCTCAGATGCAAGCACGAAGTGGGACCTTTCGACGATTTATTTTCTCATGACTGAATACGAAGGCGGTGGTCGGTACGTAGGTGTTTTAATTACTCCAATTATAATTTAAATTGGAAAAGATTGATTGGATTTGTTTGAATATTCCAGCCTTATCTCATTGAATCAGTTTAATCTAAATTATACTTTTAATTTTGCAATAACTTTACGTACTAGGTGCTCTTAACATATTTCATTATGAAAGAAATGAACACTCAACTTTAAGCAAATTAATGAAAGAATTTGTGGCTAGCTATTTTAAGTATATAGAACTTCAAAGTCGAAATTTTATATCCCTACCGCTTGAGTTCATTTGTTTGTACTAATTTTTTTTTACTAAACCTTCGTCGAAGAACTTATTTGAATAGTCAGAAAGTGCCGAAGCCAATTAGGATTGCTTCATTACTACTGACGTCTTTTGATTTGAAATAACTGGAATTTTTCTGTTAGAATTCCAGTCTCACCTCATTGAATAGGTGGCGGATATACATGTTTAGGGGCTCGTCGCGATGCATTTTTGGGATCTATTCGGGTCCCCTATGTTATCGCGGTCACTCACAATTAGCACATGACAAATACGTCGCTGCGTTGCATCAGTTTAATGTACATTATAATTTTCATAAGTTTTATATGAAGGCTGTTCTTAACTGCCTTTTGTATAGAAATAGCGTAATTTATTTGAATCTTTGCATGCTTCATGTTCGAAAATCTGTAGACCTTGAATATTTAGGCAAGTTAAACATTTAAAAAAAAGCATAAGGTCGGCAATTCTGTCCTGATGTCATTTAGTTCTTAACACGACCCAGCTCTAACTAGAAAAAAATATCTTATGTGGTTCTGTTTTAAAAATCAAACTTTTTTGGGAAGTTTGAAGGGAACAAGACTTTTTTAAATAGTCCAACTTTTGGATCCAACGACTTTATAAACTGTCCCGGTGACCTAATAGTTTTAAAACGTCAAACTGGATCGGGACAGCGCAATTTAGTGAAATTTAATATTTGACATATATACTAAATTCTTCCCTCAAGTTAAGAAGCTTTTTAGCTTTAAGTCATCACATTAGTTTAGTGTGAAAATTATCCCTATTTCTCTTCTAGCATCATTCGGTACAACATGAATACTGGTGAAACTGAAGTTTTGCTAAGAAATCTTTATTTCCCGAACGGTGTTCAGCTCTCCAAAGACAAGAAATCTCTTCTCATTTGTGAGATATCAAACAGAAGAATACTAAGGTAATTCATTTCTTACAAATTTAAGATTTAAAATACCTTGCGTATCTGAAAATGTAGCAGTTAAGGAGTCTGTCTAGTCTCTTTAATATTCTAAGTTATTATAACTTTTAACGCAACCATTCATAACATATTGGTTTCTTCAATGCATCTTAGACGGGAACTAAATATAAACTTCAAGTGCTCCATCAATTTAATGCCTAGTTTAGACGTTAATCGGAAAACTAATCCAAATATTCGAGAACGAGAGTTAGTTTTTGCAACCCTATTAGTGGCTTAATTATACTAAAGGAAAAAGAACTAAAATATCGTAGATTTTGTGTTATACCAGAAAATAGTCGTTAACATAGTGAGCAAGAAAACTAGAGCACACTCCGAAACGTACGCTCAAATTTTGGGAAGTTTTTCTCATTTGACAAAATGGCTTCGTGAAAAACGCTCACTCACCGAAAAATTGGCATGAGAGTTACTCACCCAGTTAGAAAATAATCGTAATAAATGACAATTTATATTAAGATTGGAAACATCCAGTAAAAAGCTTTGAAAGTGGGTGATGCAACTTGTTGTCTTTGTTTATCTAAGTTTGCTTAAGCAGTTCTATAGCTCTGATCGAATTAACCGCATGAAAGGTATGCGTTAGGTATATTAATGCTAAAAATACTAAATGGGCTGCGTAATTCTAGCAAGATTATTCCAAATTTTTACGCGCCGAAGCATTGTTTTGGAATTTGAGATTTCTTCAAAGTGCTCTTCAAGTATGACTAATTATAGCTAACTGAATAAAGTCGTATACTCGCGTTGCATAGCCAATTATTCATACTGCAAAGGAGAGTGACGAAATATAGCAGAAGTTTTAAATGAACGACTTCAATTATTTGCAAGTTTTTGCAAACTTTTCGCGGCTCACCAGTGGAGATTTCCCACTGCCATGGGAGCTACTGAGCAAAATTCATAATAGCTAGTGCAGCATATAAAGTCTCAATACTTCAGCAAGACAAGTTTTGGCTTAAAATAAGATTTAAGCAAAATGAGTGGGCCTTCAAATTTGTACGTTCCTCTTATCGTGCAGTAACTTATTAATGTCGCTGTTATTTTTTAGACAATGAAAATAGTTATATGAACATGTCGATGATTGTTGAGCAGTTTTCCAAGGTCCTACAAATTTGTATTTTGAACAAATCAAATCCTATGCTTACATGAATTTGGCCGCTTGGAAAGGACACGCCTTTCCCTAGTTTCTCACACATTCGAACTTTCTGCATTACAAAATATTAACTTTCGCTTGGTAATTTTGTAAAATTTTGAACTAAATGTAGTGTTCATACATTTTTTTAAAGAATAAAGTTAAAAAATTAAATTACGTGAAATCTCTCCCTTCTATGCACTGTGGACTTGAATACAAATGGCTGGCCTTTGCCCACTGCTCAAGGAACTTTCGACTAATGATGAGATGGAAAAGAGAACACCCGGTTTATAGGCAAGAAGACTAGTCTATTAGTTTGCACGCGTATTAGATCGCCAAATTCAAAGACAGAAATGGACGGGACATGCTCGTCAAAATTTCCTGGCTATTTTTTCTTTTCATGTTTCTAAATCGGAAGGAATCGGTTCGATAAACGTTACCAGAAGAAACTGAGATAGAACATGTATATACAAGGATTTTTTGATTTGATATACTAAACTGATTTCTGCATGTCTGAGTAAATTTCGAAGCTTTATGGTACAAAATATGCTAGAAAAAGCTTTAATCTTCGACCCCTAAAGTAGGAAAGTTAAAATGTAATCTACATAACCGTAACTATTGTACGTTTTTTTAGACTCGTTCCTCTTGGCTACAAGAACACAAAAACTTGAAAGAATTAAACACTAAAACATCGGTTGCAATGATCCTTCACGGTGACTTCTCAGTGTTTGGAAGATCAAAACTTTACAACGTTGAAAAAAGTTCATACGTAGAACCATGCAATATTTTAAATTAGTACTGTGTAAATGTTTTTCACACAAGCTAGAAAAAATTCTGTTTTACCATTTAACTTAAATTTCTCAATTTATGAACTAACCATAGTACTTTTAAGTGACGGTACTTTTATTTTATAAACAAACTTTCATTATATTTACATATTCTGAACTTAGATAAAACTTTAGCATCGGCAAGGCAGAGCTACTGAGGTCTATGGTAGAGCCTTTAGACACTATTACCATAAGAATATCTCAAGTCTTTCGGGTGTTAAAAGTTTCGGTATTTATACCGAAAGACTTTATGCGTAGTATTTGCACGAGTTGTTGTTGTTGTACTAAGAAAATTGTTTTTAGGTACAATCTCAAAGGACCCAAGAAGGGAAAATTGGAAGTTTTTGCCGATGTCCTGCCAGCAGAGCCAGATAACATCCGACCGAGTCCTCGAGGATATTGGGTTGGATTTACTTCTGCCCGAAACAGCACAAATGCTTTATTCATGGATAAACTGAATGCGTATCCTCTGATAAAGTTCATCTGGGGTCGTGCACATCATGCCGCCGGAACTTTCCTTACTGTTCTTGCCGATTTATCCACCGTTCCTGCATTCAAGGAGTTTGCTTATAGGGTAACATCTACATTCTTCTTTTTATGTTATTTCTTAGTTTTCTTTGCGAAGATAAATATTGTCATCTTTCAAAGCACACAAAGTAAACATTTCTTCCCACTTTAAAAAGAGTCATTTACTCGCGAACTGAGTTTTTTTAAAAAAAGGCGCTATTCTATTTGCAGCTCTTTTGTCATAATTACAGTGTGCGTATTAATACTTAAAATGCAGTTAAATTCTTTTTTAAATGAATACAAATTAATAAATGTAATTTCACAATTTTTCAACAGTAAAATAGTGGCATAAGTTACCAATTTTCCAGAACACGACATCGGTGTCTGCTTTTAGTTGAGAACGAAAGTCTTAATATTCTTAATCAGTTAAGTTTTTCCGTGCGTTAAAAGCTCCAGTTAAAAATGCTCTCCAAGGATTTTTTCTTTTACAATTTGAATTCCACAGCCCAATAAGAAATTTTTAGCGTAGATTCTGAAATTTTGTGCGCTTATACACATCATTACTCGAAACTGAATGGTTCTCAATGTTGGGAATCTGAATTTAGCGAATTTAAAGTTGTGTCAGTACAATATGAAATATTAGTTTTATATGTTGCACTGCGCATTTACTATCGCAGTTAATGTTAAATTGGACTCCAAATTTTCCCTATTCAAGTGACACCATCTTTTAATCCTGTGATTGGTTATTCCGCAACGGTCAAACTATTTTCATTCAAATTTCAAGGTCCCCGAGATTTTTTACGTATGTTTATGTATGTGTTACGTATGTTATGCTAGAATAAAGTATTAGTAGTCTGCTGGGCACTAATTTGTTCTTGTCAAACGCGTGAATGACGTCGCATAATGGCAAGTTTTTTGTTCACTTTAAGTCTAATTTTCCCTTGAACTTAGTATAGTGTGGCTGCAGTAACATTGGCCTTCTGACCTTGACAATACTTCCCCCAATTTCGGGGAAATTTAAGCGAAGTTGGATGACTTCCATAGTAATTTTGCAATAGTAGGAAACTCAAATCCTGGTTGATAACGTTTCATTTTTGACTGAAACCCCAAAAAGTATATATTGTTAAGGTAATAGCTGAACTTATCAGAGCAACATAAGTTAATTTCCTTCTCAAAAGAAAAGTGTAAATTCTCACTGGTCTCTTAATCCTAATGGAATGTTCTTTTCGTGGCGTTGAGGTGTCTATATTTAAAATGGATCAGTCGGTTGATTTTAACTCTTCGAGCGGAACGTGTTCTTCTGTTTTGAGGGACACGAGTCGTCTAAGACGGAGTTTTACTTACAATATTCGTATATTCAGTTTTTACCTTTTGTTCGGGTAAAGTTGTAACTTGTAGGAAAGAATATTTAAACTTGCAGGAATCGTTTAAAGAGTTCAGGTAGACTCTAATATCATGCATTAGCGCAACCTAGAATTAACTTCTGGCTCTTTCGTCAGAAGGGTTATAAGATCTTGCTTTACGAAACTGTTTTCAGTGGAATTAAGGTGCTTCATATTAGAAGGGCTCTTTGCAGAAAATTAATATTTTAAAATGTTGTAAGATTTCGGGCTGTCTTGCCGTGGTCTGAGTGTTACACCAAACGTTTCGGCCGCATCTGCGGCGGCCATCTTCAGTGTTGGCGCAGTCGAAGCTTCCAGGTAAGACTTCCTAGCAACTGATGCAGATATCGAAGTGTTGCCACTATTTATGTCATAAGAGCTAGCTCTCTTTTCGTTCTGGGCTAGGATTGCCTAAACGTTCGTCCTTGTTTCTAGTTGGTTGACTCTTGAGCTCTCTTCATTCTGGTTGGGGATTGGCTGCCACGGCCCAACAGCCCGAAAACTTACATCATTATTGACACCGACCGTGAAAGCCTTTATCTTAAAATTGATATTTAGTGCTGCCAATAAAATGTGTAATGCAAACTTCTAAATTTTCTTTCACAGTACAAACGAGGAGATTACGTACTACCACTTCTCAGGCGTCACGGCATCATAATAGAATTCGACGAAAATGGAAAAATGTTAAGGAGCCTCCACTCCCCAGATGGCAAGATTAGCGATCTGTCACAGGTTACAGAGCATGAAGGGTACCTATACCTTGGATCTTTCATAAACGATTACTTGGGCAAGCTGAAGCTATGAACTGTTTTTTAATCGGATCGACCATTTTTAATTTATTAAACTGTGATTTTATTGTTAATGATTGTTGTGACGATGCATGATGTGATAATTTTTAAACTGAAGGACATCGCTGTTACGCGTGAGCTTTTAAGCGCATAATTTTTTTTCTGTGCAGTGAAACTGTTTTTATTTTCGTATTTATTGAAATGTTTTTAGATGTTTGTATACAGTTAAAGTTTTTACTCAAGTTTAACTTTTATATTTCTGGTTCCGGGAACCTCATTAACAGAAACAACGAAATCTGTATAAAGAATTCATTAAGAGACGCAATGAATCTGTACAAAGAAACTTTTCAAATGTCTTGATGTTTTAACCACGGTTTCTAAATATTGATGTTTTAATGCCACAAGCACCTGAATTGCAACACTTGTCCATAATTGCTGTTTTGTAAAACATCGTGTTTGTACAGTTTCTGAAGAATAAAACAAATATTCTGAAATCTTTAACATTTGTCATAAACTGATTTTTTTAAATGAGAATAAACATTTCCTCGATTCTTAGCGTAACTTCAACGCTATGAGCAAATTTAAAAACGTTACCAGTTTTCGAGTTTTGTGAAGGTGCAATAATTTCACAAGTCTAAGATTCAAGACCAGGTAGACTTGTTTGTATTTGAATGAGTAGCTTCGAACGAAGTAAAAGTATAGGTTTTTAAAATAGTCAGAACCACGAAGCCCAGTTGAAAGCACGTATGACCGCTGAAACATTAGATAAATTTAGACTTGAAAATCTACTAGATTTCAAAATTCATTCCAAAGTTTTTAAATTTTGAACATATTTTTAAGAATTAAAATTTTTTGTTTAGAGTACGGAAGAACTCGCAAAATCTCTTTCAAATTCAGCACAGTTGAACATTATTTATTCGGTCTAAATTCAAAACTTAGTATGAAATGAGTTCTTCTGAGGTAGTTTATGAAAGTATTTTTGGTTTATCATTGACAGAATATGAAAAGCATAGTTTTCAATTCCTTCGTAATTGAAGGATTCAGTCGAATTTTAAAACTGCAAACTCTAGTCTGTTTTTTAGTAAGGTTCTCGCTTGTTTTAATATTTTGACTTTCAAATTCCATTCCTGATGGAAGCTTAATTAGATAAACTATATTACTTCAATTTGTTTACTTTTGCAGATGCATATTTTGGTCATATTATAAACACATGTCGAAAACGGTTGGCATGCTTTTACTAACTGGGGTAATTGGTCCTTTTTAAAATTTTCATTCGCTTGTTTTAACTTTTCATGAAGTACCGCTTCCTCCTCCCCTCCCCCCGAAAAGCTTAAGTGCATTTAAACTAAGATTGTTGGTTTGTTTTAAAAAGTTAGTTTTATGAACAAATATTAATCTAAACTAAGTTTGCTCATTTTGAAGTACAAAATTGATTTAAAGGCGTAGTGGTACTGAAAGAGTCGTGCATTGCACTTTTACTCTGAGAATCGATGTGGATTTTTCTGTTGAAAAATGTATTCGAAAGTGTAGAATTTCCCCAACTTAACCAAACTTCACTGCAAACTAGCTGAAGGATTTATAAATTGTATTTTAAAGGAATACTGCGCAATAAAAATCTCTAGGCACCCTAACAGTTACCCTGCTTCATTTTTAGAATCATAACAGGGCTTCTATTCCTCTTATTTTCTATCTGGTGTGATTACTCTAGAGCAATTGTTCACAACCGGTGGTACACGTATCCTTTGGGACACGCGAAATTCTGTACGAGCTACATGGTTAACTATCTAAAAAGTATAAAAGATTTGCATTGATTAAAGCTGAAGTTAAAATATCAGTCTAGTAGTATCGTGTGATCTTAAGAGTACATTTAAAAGTATTGCCATGGTTTAATTTCTAGACTGGTGTCGATAAAGAATACAAAGAGCTATCAGACTTAACTGCGAAATACCTTCTGGTGTTCACGTAACTTATGCGTATGAAAATTAAATTTTAGCTAAATTTAAATTAACAAGAATTATAGAAAGAGTTATGTATTCATAATTGAACTTAAACAGGTTAACAGCTAAGCGTGTGTTCTGGGAGTTAGACACAGGGTATCAGTAACAGACATGCTTAACACATCGCTCTCAGGTTAACTTAATTTCCTGAGCTTTTTAATGTATTTAGACTTTTAACTATTTTTCTCTCATGCAACTACAGCTCATCTAACGTATGGCTGTATCCTCTGAATTAGCCAATTCTATTTTTTGTTGCTTAATTTCGAAAAAAGGTCCGACCCTTGGTAACATGCACCGACAATTCTGTCCATTACTCATCCTATCTTTTACTGGATATAATCAGAATTCCCCTTTTCTCTTCAAAATGTGCAAAAATATTTCATTTTTAGATCTAAAACATTAAATTCAAATGGACGTGGAACAACGGCAGAACTCGTTATTGTTCATAACCTTCCACCCGTGCCTTATAAATACCAACTGTCTCACAAAATTCACAATGGTAACACTAGATGGTTGCACCGTATTCATGGGTAACAGCAATATCAGTTTTACCCGCATAAAATTCTTATTTAAATCTAAACTTACGACTGTTTGTTACTGGTGCCGCTACCCTAATGGGAGATGCACAAAAAGAGGTCACTTGATTCGAAAAAGGTTCAAAACCCCTGCTATAGATAAGTATGTTTCGTGCATAATACATTTTTGAGTTTTGCTTATTATGTGGCTAAAATGATTTGATCAATGCTTGAATAAACTTAAAAGGAATTATAACTTGTAATTTTCATTGCACGCTTCCTGGACTTTCAAACGTATGTTAAGATTAAAATAAAACTCAAACCTACAATCTTTTAATTTTAAACCTTGAACATGAGACAAATGTCCCTAAAAATTATCAAATAGAAATAAGCTATTTTTTCTCTTGTTTTTGAGAGAAATATTAGAAAAAAAATTGAAACTATAGTGTTTTTTGAAAACTCAACTTTGAATGTTCTATTTCAGAGCTTTTGTTCCTGAAAGGGTAAATAATGGCGCCTGCTTTAGTGCTCTGCAAATTTTTTGTATTTAGGTTCATATTTACGGAAATCACACATTAAATGTTTATGCACTTCAATGAGAGTGTAACTAAATCATGTATAAGTAGCTAGTTTATTTAGAAAAGGAAACTAAAACTCTTACAGAGCTCTTTAATTCCAAGTATAATGTTTACAAGCTTAATAATATAACGTATAGCTATAGAATTCACTCACCCATTGTATGTTCGTGTACTTGGTCAGATAGGATCCATTTATAAACTCACGTCCAATATGACATATATAGTACAATATAGATACATGGTGTAGTACAGAATTTACTTTACAGAGAAGGAAGTTACAGAGAGGGGAGGTGGGGCGGGAATCGAACCTTCCACGTCGAGATTATAAGACAGACCCGTTATCAATCCCTATTAGAGGCCCCTATAGATTCATACTGTAGATAAAATGATCTCATCAATAACTGTTCATTTGGGTAAACGAAAAAAACTCTTGTATACTGTATCAATGGTTAGTACTTTGAGTAATTCTCTTTTTCTGATTCACATGAAAATGATTACTGAGAACTCTCAGACTTTATCGCAATTCTCCGTTTTAAAAGGAGTTTTTGTTTTATAATTTTGACTACCAAAAACATTTGACGAATCTTGAACAAAATATTTTAAAACCATTCTCTGGAGACGGTCTGACAGTTTACGTACTAGTTTTGCACTTATTTATCAAACACAATCTGTTTTTCAATCTTGAAATTTGTTTTACATTTTGAACAATTTAATTTAAAATATCTATTTTCAAAAAAAGAAAAGCTATATCTTTCCATCTACGAAGGTTTTAACTTTAACAGTTGCGAAAACGCTGTAAAAATGCTGCTCGGCGAACCGCAAAGCAAGTGACATAGATCACATGTTAATTATATACTACCTTAAATTTTAAGCAAAAAATTTGCACTTCCAATGTTGGTCCGATTGCGGCCTTTTCGAGACAACTCCAACGAAGTTGGGAAAACGATTGAATTTGGCAGAAGATTAACAACACAAGAGTATCCAGGTCTTCAAGAGGCTTGCAGAGAATCTGCATTGCCTTACAGAACATTGACAATGAGTGTTGGCCACATGGAGCAGGAACTGTGGCTGATTTGCTCAACCGATGGGGTTGAGAAGTGAGAAATACTGTACCATCCACTATATACCGCTGATACAGTGCGGTGCAGCCGCCTGCCTTGTCTAGTGGTCAGAGTTATCTGACTCCGACAGGAAGGTCCGGGTTCGAATCCCGGCTCGGGCATGGACGTACTTTCTCTCTCTCCTGTCCTTGTCTTTTCTTTGTGAGAATGTGTTGTGCTGTGAATGGTTGCCTACCCTATAAACGGGTGCTTATGGCATATGTGTACTGTAGAAGTCGGACTTCACACCAAATACGGTGCAGTTGGAAAAGTAAAGCAGCGCACCCCGAATTGCCAACCTAGCTGGCACACGACAACAACAATTGTGCGACGCAAAAGTTTAAGCACAACCGAAATCTTTTGATAAAAAGAAAAGTATACACCCAATAGCTTTGAAAGTTTTACTGTATTTAAACAATCAGCTTACACATTCATGTTTTGAGTTTGCAAACAATTTGAAACATTAAAATAAGATTTCATAAGAAAAAAAAATCTACTGTCGCAAAAGTTTAGGCACAAAAACGAAATATTTACATTTAAGAAAGCATACAAGACTTTTAATAGTCTATGGTGTTACTATTGCATCTGATGAGCTCGAATACGCGGTTTTCCATTGATAGCACGAGATTATGGAAGGTTTCGGGAGTGAATCTGTACCAAGCTTCCTGGGTTGCTGATTTGAGCTCTTGTGCAGAGTAATATTGCTTCCCATTCTGTTATACTTCAGGTGAGAGAATTCCCCAGATGCTTTCTATTCGACTGCGATTTGGGCTGAGGGCTGGCTAGTTTATTACTTATATTATGAGACGCAACCCATTCTTTTGTGCTGCGGAAAGTGTGTATTGGAGCGTATTGTTTTACTGGAAAGTCCAATTAAGACCACCTAGGACTTCACCAAACGGTAACAAATGCTCGCATAGGGTATCTTGATACACTTCTGAATTTAGACTGCCCTTCATAAAGCTAAGAGAAGTGTGTCCGTTGAAGCAAAAAATGATCCGTACGATGAGCGAGCCACCACCTTGTTGCCTACTGAATATGCACTTCGGATCTTATCTCAAGTCACGCAAATACTCGTAGTAGGAAAACCCATCTGGAATGTCTAAATTCCATTTTTTTTCCGTCTGAGAATGTAACACTAATCCATTCATCGGCATAATGCATGTGGTGTTTTGCCCACTGCAGTCTTGCTTGTTTGTGACACTGTTCCAGAAAAGGTTTGCAAGCTAACTTTTGTTTTTTGATAAATTCTGATTCGGTTATTAGTCTGCTTATGGTGTCAAGTGATATTTTTGATCCAAGTCGAGTTTTTATTTGACAAAGAGACAAATTTCCAATTACAGCCATACTTTTACTTCTTCTATTCCCACGAAAGGTAGGGTTTTTCGACCTCCCCGAGCGATACGAAGGTTTGAATTGTTTTACACGTTTGAAAACATTATAAATACCATGTTTAGATCGATTTAAAATCACTGAAATTTCCATAACGGATTTACCTTCAGTTTCCGGCTTCCAGAGTTTCACAACTTCCTCAGGCGAGAACTGCAGATACTTTGGCCTCTTGATAACATATTAAGCACCATTGCAACACTTTAAAATTCGTTGAAACGAACTCTACAGGTCCTTCACGCATCACGTTTCAAGAGACATTTGCATAAAATCTTATTTGTGCATAAACATTTGCGGCAGTCAAAAAAAATGTCGATTGTCATTTTTGATTTTCGTTACGGTTATATTTTTCAAAATTTCAGACACATATTTAGGATCATTATAGCCATCTACAGTATAAATTTGAAAGTCATCCGTTGACTAGTTTTCTTTTTATCCAAAAATTTGCATTGTGCTTAAACTTTTGCACCGCCCGTATAAGCCTTTGTGACTTTCCTTAATTCCTAAGATAAAGTAAACAGGTGGCATTAGCTTTAGAATTATTCCTGAGAATCATTCCGCAGTGGACCGCTGCATTCCTGCTATCAACAGAACTGGTGTTGCTGGTGAATACATTGACGGACACAGTAAAATGTGTTGGTAAGTACTACTTTTATATGTAAATAAATAGTTGTCACTGAGATGAAGTTCCAATCCTCTTGTGTATGAGTCATTATAAATATACACGCAGATTTAAAGTCCTGTAAACAGGACCAGATTTAGGTACGGCCATATTGGGCACGGGCCCAGGGCACCTTGGGTAGCACTGTTGGTTGGCGCGTCATTGTAGTAATCCCGATGTGGTGGGTTCGATTCCCGCCCGTTGCCCTGGTTGTAATTTCTTTCTCTGTGCTATTAATTCTGTCCTACACTATGTCCCTGTCTTGCGCTATCTGTCATACTGGACGTTAGTTCATAAACGGGTCCTGTGTGACCAAGTACACGAACTCGAAATGTATGTTGTCAATAAACCAAACTAAACCCAGGGCAGAAACCTTTGGGGGGCACCAAATCTGTAACTAAAGTGTTAAAAAATGGAACTAATTGAAATTGCACCATAGCAACTAACGAGTCTAAAAAACGAGAAAAATTCTACTAAAGTTACAACTTTTTTCAGAAACCCAAAGTCTCTTCAGGCTTAATATTTTATTTTATTGTGTTTTAAAGGGCATATAAGAGAGAATGTTTTATATTCATGTCCTATTGCTACCTGGCTTAAGTTTGATAACGTCACTTATAATGTTTCCGTAATTTATAATGCAATGTAAGACATTACCACATTTAGCGGGGATGCACCAAATACTTAGGTTAAGTGCCATCCTTCAGGGCCCGAATGATTGCAAGATCTTCTCGGTTTGGTTTGCCCTGAACGACGTACGTGTTTATTTAATTAGAAAACAAAAACATAATTACATGATAAAAACATATAGAGACACATGATCCTGGTTACAAAAAAATTCGTGACTACATATAAACTGAATTCAATGGCCAAACAGTACCAGTTCTATGATAAGGCGGGAAAAAGAAGTTGCTTATTTTGGAAAAGAAAGTTAATAAGCGAAAGAGCTTTCCTGTAGGCCTCTTTATCGATGAAGATGAAACGCTTCCATTGCGCTCTTAAATTACTTGAAATCACAACATGGAAATTTGAGGTAAATCTGCAGTGGAAGAAGAAGTGCTCAAAGTCTCCAAGTTCCCCACAAATGCAGTAGGGAGATTCAAGGAGGTTTCTTGTGTGGAGGTAAGAATGGGTAAGCCCATGGTTAGTGGTGAATTGGTTTAAGGGAGAACTTTGGAGTCGAGACAAAGAGACAGTGTTGAAAAAATCATACGTCCAGCGACCATTGGATGAATGGTCCCAGTATGATTGCCAGTCTTTGAGGAGAAATTGATTGATGTCTTTTTTGAGTTGACTCATTGGGAAGGGAGTAATGAGGTCAGTGGCTGAGTTAGTGGCATCTTTAGCGAATTGGTCGGCAAAGTCGTTTCCACTATTGTTGGAGTGGCCTTTTATCCAGGAGATAGTGACAATATGACGGAGATTAATTAATTTAGACTGGAGTTGAAAAATGAGCATGGACTTGGGTTCATAGTTGAGGAGGGCTTTGATGGCCGATAAGCTATCGGACCTGATGTGGAATTTATTGTTAGCAAAGTGATCCATAGAGAAATGATCATTAATCCAATCGATGGCGATATGTATGGCTTGGATTTCGGCCTGAAAAACAGAGTTGTTTGGACGAAGGGTCTTAGAACTTGAAAATATAATGTCCATTTCCTTCATAGCGATGAAAGCGCATGCTGTACCTGCATCTGTCTTGGAACCATCCGTATAAACATTAATAGTAGAATCATCATTTGCCTTTGCATTGAAGAGAGAAGCCTGTAAGATGATCTAGGAACATTGTCAAACCAGATGCCACTTGCATAATCAATTATCTTAGAGATGACGTTGTTGTAAATAAATTTTAAAATAGTAGAAGAGAGATAGCCTTTATGACTTGAAACTCGACAAAATTTTTGGAGTGCGGAATGGGATTTTGTCCGTAGGTGATAGAGGTGCTGGATAAAATTAAGATTTTGATAAAAAATAACGCCCAGATATTTAAGAGAGTCGTTGAAACGAATAGAGTGTTCGCCAATCTTGATTGTAGGTGCCCTTTTAAGTTTTATGGAATGGTTATACTGAATATGATAAGAGTTGGTTTGTTTGCCGAATAGCAGGGCGGAGGTCTTTGAGTGTGCAATAGAAAGATTTAATTTGGAGATCCAGGAATTAAACAGTTCGAAGGAAATCTTCGCAGTGTCTTCAAGGCACTTTCTGGTGGTCCCGGAGACAAGGAAAGCTATGTCGTCCGCATATGCTTGGACATAAACATTTTGAGGAAATTGGTAGTTGAGAAGGATATTGGTAAGAATATTCCAGAGAAGAGGGCTCAAACAAGATCCTTGTGGGCATCCTTTCAGAAGCGTGTAGGAAGCAGATTGTCCTGGTGTCCATATTTTAAAATGTCTATTTGTAATGGATTGAAAAATGAGAGAAGTAAACGTAGGATCTATGTCATACTTTAGAAATTCTTCAAAAAGAGTGTGGTATTCTATGGAGTTGAATGCACCGGTGATGTCAAAAGTTATGAAAGCGACGTAATTGCCGCCGGCTCTGAGTTCAGTAATTTTATCCTTAATGCTTTGAAGTGCGTCCATAGTGGATTTCCCCTTCACGAATCCAAATTGTTTTGTGGAGAAGATGGGATTGTTTAATGTATTACTGTAAATATTCTGCACGATAATCTTTTCCAAGATTTTCCCAAAACAATTGATAAGAGAAATTGGCCTGTAGTTTGTTGCATCAGAAAGATCCCTGGCATCTTTAGGGATAAAGACAATCATAGAATCGTTGAAAATAGGATTGAATAACTTGAATTTTATACATGAATTAAAGATAAACTGGATGAGGTCCGGGAATTTATTGTAAAGGAAACGAATGATGTTGAAGTCTATACCGTCAAGTCCTGCTGCTTTTTTAGTAGAAAAAGAGTGGATAATATTAGAAATTTGAATAGGATGAATGTACGGCACTTGAGAATAGTAATCTTGCTCACTAGATGATGAAGGGAAGTCAAAAATGTTAATGGCACCCGTATTGACGCAGAAATTGCTCTTGACGATATTGTCGATATTGTCAAAACATGACAGGAAGTTTTGCGCTGTGAGACGGTTAAATCCTGTACAAAGGCCTTTAAAGGCAATTCTGAATGGCATACCGTAAGGAGCTGTGCAGGTAGCGCAGAAATTCTTCCATGCATCAAGTTTTGCATTGACAATATTATTCCTGTAGTTTGCGTTCTCTTTCTTGATTTTGATTAAGATGTCCTTCTTTTCGAGATCCTGTGCCCTGTTGTACAGTCTTCGAAGGGCTTTAATTTTTGATTTTTGAGTCTTCAACTCACTGTTCCACCAGTGAAGTTTCTGGTTGTTGTTTTTAATGGTGATATTCTTAAAGCATTTACTCATTGAAGATTGGATAAAGGGAATAAATTCAGAGATGTATCTGTTAAAGGAAGCTTTATCGTGAACAACGTGGAAAGGGTGTGCTAATAGCCACTGACGAATGAGGTTACCAAACTTTTGATAATGGCAGTGGGAAGTTTTGAATCGGTTGTAAGGGCTGGTGAGGAGATTAAAGTCGAATCTTGTACGAATGTATCTGTGATCACTTTGAGAGTCATCAGGTAAAATATCCCAGTTGGAAATGTCTTGGAGTAGATTAGGGGAGCAGCAAGTAAGATCGGGAAAACCTTTTCTTGTCTCGTCGTAAGAGATTAAGGTAGGAATTTTGTTTTCCGTATTAAGGACAATAATAGAGTACTTGGTAAAAAGCTCATAAAGTAAGCGGCCACGAGAGTCCGTCAAATTACTTCCCCATACAGTGTTTTTACCATTGAAATCGCCACCTATGAGAATCTTGTGGTGACGGTAAGTGCGGAGAAAGTTCTCCAAGTCAAAAAGAGCAGGGTTGGGGTCCTCAGATGGAGAGATGTACATAGAAACAAAAACAATGTCTCCTTTTTCCGTGGAAATGGAAAGAGCAATGAAATTCTGCTTAGCAGCAATAACTGTCGGATGGATGTTCTTGTTGGTAATAAAAATAACTGCTTTGTTGTTGAGGGAGGAGAACGAAATCCACTGAATCATGAAAAGAATTACACCTTTAGTGATATATGGTTCTTGGCAAAGAACGAGATCGAAGGGAGAATGAGTGTAGAACTCATGAAGCTGTAGCAGGGCAGGTCGGGCATGAGCAAGATTGATTTGGATGCAGGATAAGCGGGAGGAATGAATTGGATTACTCATACTTGATTGCCTGATAAATTTCTCAACAATGGAAGCATAGATTGGACACTTTTTGTCGTAAGCAGGGTGGTCGTAGACCGTATTATTATCATTGTAGCAGTTAACGCATGAAAGATGATCTGAGGTACAGTCGTTTGAGATGTGTTGAGACCCACAATGAACACATGTAGGCATGGTGTCCTTACATTGTTGATATGAATGGCCAAAACGCTGACAAAATGTACATCTTTTGATGCCATAGGTTTCTCGGATTTTGTAAGATTCGAATCCGTTCTGTAAGAACTCGGACTTCATTAGATGATTGAAGATCCCCGCTTCACATGCAAGAATGTAATTTTTTCTGTTATAGGTACATTGTTGTTTTGCAATAATTTTATAGGAAGAGTCTCCAGTGAAGTCTTGAAAAATAAGATTTGAAAGGTCTTCTTCTGTAAGGGAGTCAGGTACGCCTTTGATTATGACGCGAGGAGAGGTGCCTTTAGGGGATTTGATCCTGATATTGCGTTTAATCTCCGGCACTTCAAGGAGTAATTTTTCGAAGTTTAACTTGTCTGATAATGAATAGAAATCGATGGCCAGACCACCATGCTTGATAGGTCTAGGTAAGGATATACAAATATTGTGTCTTCTTGGATCAAGGCGTTGATGAAGAAACGATTTAAGTTTATTGGAGCTGGTGTTTGGTTCTATTGGGTATAACAGAAGAGTGTGCTTCTTTTTAAGATTCTTAACACTTACGGCATTGCTTCCTTTGAGATCATTTTCACAATTAACTTCATCTACCATTTGAAAAACGGATGAAGACTCATCAGAGTTGAAGGAATTCGACGCTGCCGCATAAGAGTTAGGTGAATAATCCTGATTAGGAGAATGAGGGTGAAATTGATCATCCGATGTTTCCGTGTTGGGCTCAGATAAAATCCTTTGTCTGTCAATCAGTTCTTCGATGAGTGCTGAAGAGATTTTTCTAAGTTCAGTGTTGAATAAGAAAATATTACTGTTCGGTGCCTTGGCATTAACATAAAGTTTAAGGCAATTAAGTAGTTGATAAGATGAGTGCGTATTAGATGGAAAGAGTGCTTCTTCGGGCAACTTACAAGTGAGAAAGTCTGACATGGGAGTGTCAGTGAAGGAATGTTGTTTATGGACAGAGAGTTCCTTTTCAGAGAATGAATCCGATTTAGTGAAAGTAAGGGAAGGAATATGATCTTGATCTGAAGTGATGTTTGAAGAATCGATATGCAAAGAAGCTAATTTTCTTGTACGGATCTTTCCTAAAGAAGTGAGATTACTTGCAAGTGTCGAAGTGCCCTTCTGATGTTGAAGAATACGCTTGGAATACCGTGCAGGAGAGTCCGACGGGGCTGGCTTGTTTCTCTTAATTGATAAGTCCTGGGTGGAACTCATCGCGAAACTGTATTTATAAAATGTCTGAAGGAGAATATTGTTCACAGTATGCAGGCGAAAGGTATGCTTAAGTGCCGGGACAATGAATACGGCGAAGTGTCCAGAGTCACTGATGAGCCACAGGGGCGAGATGCGGGACGAGCGATTTCACAGTGTTCGAAAGAAAGTCTGTATCCATAAGTAAATACAATCACACAAGAGTCTGTAGGCGGAATGTACGGCGAAGTCCTAGGGATGATGATAGCAAAGCATCCAGTTGAGCCGGAAGGAATTGGTGCGAGATGGAGGACGAGCGGATTCACTGGTTCCAGTTGGAGGTCGAAAGTTAATAGTCAAAATTATTATCAATAATATGCGAGATTGTAGGCGAAAGGTACTGCAAATCTTGGCACGACGTAGACAGCGAAGTATCCTTAGAAGCTCGTAGAGGCACTGGTGCGAGATGATGGTATGGGCGAAAGCAGGGGGGCGACCGCACAGGAATTGAAGATGCTAATACATGTTCCCAGTCATTGAGCAAAGCACTAGTAGATATTACACAGGTCCACGAGCATGCGCTCGAAATGTACCCAAGTATTATATAACAAAGTTCAAAGGGGGCGAGTCACAAAGTAGAAGGTATATGGTCCCCGGTGGTCATGGCAACCAGTGATGACAACGGTGACGTGGCGACAGTACTGCCCTCCTGCGAGAGCGTGGGTGAAATATGATCAAACTTTGTAATTAAAGCAAATCCGGTACGAAATTCAAAAATCCACCACCAAAATCTTCGTCTCGATGAGATCTTTTAGAAAATATCACATATGATGTCGATCGGAACAAAATGACGGTATCGGGGAACTACCGCACGGGAGCTCGAAAAAGCACGTCCGATCACTGCCCGGCCCAGACAAACTCGTAACCAAATACTTAGGTATAAAAATTATTAATATAAAGTAAAATTGAGGAGGGGCACCAAATAAAGATCGTGCCTTGGTATCCTCAAAAATCTTAGTCGTGCCCTGCTTATAAAGGAATTTTTACAAGTAAAGTATGATGCACGTCTTTACCACTTTTGATATAGCTTATTTGTTATTAAAAAACAAAGAAAGTTTAAGTTGATATACAACACAGGACAAAGAAAGAATTAAACAATAAAGTACTGATGTTTTTCGGCTGTCATAGACGAAAATTTCAGTAAATACACTGTTTATTTCGTAGTAATGTTGCTTTTTTGTTCCCATGTCTAATCATTTGATTGCAATCGAGGATGCTATTATGAATACAAGATCGCATAAATTCAAATCTCATCAAAAACAACCCTGTTGTAACAATTTCCCCACCAAGAAAACCTTTAACTTTTCCGCACAAAAAAGAAAACCTGCATCCTAAACCCAAAAACCCTCAGCCATAAAAAGTTATGATATCTAGTTTGCCCGCCAAGTATCTGCCAAACTATCATCCTCCCTCTTCTCCTTTTTCATCACAGCTACTTCCATTACAACCTCCTCCCACCTTCAACTCCTCAGAAATATGGATAGATCTTTTAAATTGTTTATCTTGTTTGGCGGGAAGCTTTTTGCTCACCAAGCAACCACTTCACTTTGAAAAGCTTCCCGCCAAACAAGATAAACAATTTAAAAGATCTATCCATATATGTGAGGGGTGGGAGAGGTTCTAATGGAAGTAGCTGTGATGAAAAAGGAGAAGAGGGAGGATGATAGTTTGGCAGATACTTGGCGGGCAAACTAAATGTCATAACTTTTTATGGCTGAGGGTTTTTGGGTTTAGGATGCAGGTTTTCTTTTTTGTGCGGAGAAGTTAAAGGTTTTCTTGGCGGGGAAATTTTTACTACAGGGTTGTTTTTGATGAGATATCACATCTTTTTGCATTGATATTTTTACTTTGTATTTTTAGAATGGAGAATATCAAGTCAAAAAAATTTCAATTGAAACAACGCTGTTTTGTGTTTTTAATGTGTCAATAATGGCTAGCCTAATTTTACGTCAAGTTATTTTCTGACTATTAAGATTCTATGTTCATTTTGCGAGAATTGGGCGGATTAAATTTTATTACAATTCTTGTATCTTCTCTCTGTTGCAAAGAAAATTTCTTGGATAATAAAATACTATATTTTAAATTATATTGCTTTCGAGTATTTTACAACTTCGCAATAAATTCAATTACAGTTCTTTATTTGACAGATTATTCAACATTTTCATGAATGTTTCTTTAAATGTTTTACATCTTGAGGGCTATTTTAATCTAGCTTTTCACTTTTTGTTTGATTGCATTTTTTCTTAAATCGTGGATTATTTTACGTTTTATGGGATAATTTTAATTGTTTCGTGATTTATCTTTTTCTTGATAGAAGTCTTTGTCTTGTTTAATACCTAGTTTTGTTTAAAAGTTCATTTAAAAAATGAAATAACGCATGTTATCACCAAGCAAAAAAAAAAAAAAAAAACTAAGCCATTAAGTATTTTAAATTTGAATGTGTCAGAAGATCTATACAACTTTACTCGATGTCAAATCGCGGATATCCCAAAATTGCCATAGCGAATGCGCATGTTGCGCGCGGACTAAGCTCATTAAAAGTCTTGCTTAAATTAATTGAAAAAAAATTTTCAGCTCACAAATTACTGCAAAGCTCGGATATCCACACACGTATTTCATATATTTTCAATTCATTATGTATTGTTTGTGAAAAATCCATTAATTTAAAAAATAAGCAAACCAATAAAAAAGTGCTATTTTTCGCTTTCAATTAAAAACTTATATGTGCCGTATTCATATGCGTACAGTTTCATATAATTTGTCACGTAAAATATTGTAATGGTTTAACCCCAGTTTCGCGCCGACATTTAAATTTTTTTCCCTCCATAAATATATCAAAACTGAAAAACAGGAAGAAAAGAAATTTTGTATCGGCGAAACTGGCGGGGGGGGGGGGGGAGGACAGCATTCTAATCTCATTCATTAATTTGTTTCTCTGCTTAAGTATAAACAAACAACATTGAATCTGAAAACAGAAAGCCCAATGAGCTAAGTCTGCGCGCATGCGCAGTCGCTGTGGCAAATTTGTGATATCCGCGATTTAACGTCTAGTGGCAACTGTTGGATATGTTTTAGTCTAAATTTAATTTCATTTCCTGAGACAACTTTGGAATAACTGTTAGATCTGTTCTAACATTGCAATTGCAGTCCGAGATAAACAAACCCTATGAGCTGAGAGTAAGTACATAAGAGTTTAGGGAAAATTAGTGATTTTCAAACTTCAATTACTCCGGCCCATAATGCTCCTGGGGGTTGAATTTTTGTATATGTACTCAATGGCCCCCCAGGAATATGTATACAAAAAATCATTACCGTAGCCCCCCGGGAGGCTGTGATAGAACCCCGGGAAGATACAATTTGGGGGGTAAAAACGAGGGGGGAAGGGGAGGGGGGTCAAATGGCACAAGAGGCACATCAGTAGGGCACAAGGAATGTATGTGCGAAATTTCAGCTTGATTCCTTTTTTCGTCTGGGCTGTAGGCCTGTCAAAGAAAGCGAAAACTTTTTGGAACAGCGATTTTATGACTTTAATACCTCCTCTCCCTGATGGTCTAAGGGATTGTATTTTGGTTTACGGCGTCAGGGGCCACTAGAAATTGAGTGTACCAAAAATCAACTCCGGGGGTCTTCATGGGGCTGAGATACAGAGGGGTGAAAAGCCCCAAAAACCCCAATTCGTTCTGTCGCGTAATCTTGTTCTTGGTCGCTTTATTTTCTTTCGTCTTTGGCGGCGGATTTGCTTCTGTTGGCTGCTGACGTTTGGTTTCCTTGGCGGGGCGGGGCGCTCCCGCGTCCCGTGATTCACCTCTTTTTCAACTGGGTGCACTAGGTTCCCTAGGTTCCTAGGCACCCGAATTCTATAATGTACTTAAAATTAGGCCCGCAACACGTACAAATCATTATTTTTCTGAGTAAAAACATATTTTCAGAAAGTTGTTACTAGTTGTTGTCGTGTGCCAGCTAAGCTGGCAATTTGGGGTGCGCTGCTTCACTTTTCCAACTGTACCGTATTTTGGTGTGAAGTCCGACTTCTACAGCCACGCATGCCATAAGGACCCGTTTATAGGGTGGGTAACCATTCACATCATAACAACACATTCACACAAAGAAAGGACCAGAGAGAGAAAGTACGTCCATGCCCGAGCCGGGATTGGAACCCGGAACTTCCTGTCACAGTCAGACTTCTCTGACCACTAGACAAGGCAGGGGCGGCAGTTGTTACTTTATATTATTATATATACTGGTTCTTTAAACTCGAATATATCATAAGTAAAAGTCAAAGTTTAAAATTCCGGGAAGAAATGTCAAATTTGTGCGTAAAAACTTCACACCCGTGTAAATGGATTGAGCAATGTATAAATGAGTGCAGCTTAAGAAAACATGGGCGCTTACCAGTTACTAATTAATCATTTTAATGTAAACCATTACAGAACACTTGCAAAAAATATCAAATTTAGTTAACTTATTTTCCTTTAATTGAGGTGCGTGATTTTTCGCTTAGAAACCTGTAACTGAACCAAATAAATAAAATAAAATAAAGATAAATAAATAAGTAAAAAGTGCATACTATGCACGATTAGAAAGTTGTTCGATAAATGGGTTTACCAAAGAATACTCGCAGAATTATTTTTTTACTTATAAGGAGGCGTTTTACTTGGCTTTAATACGAGTATATAGCAGCACCAACTTCGCAGTTTGGAAGGGGGGAGGGGAGTCTGGGGAGTCTCCAAAAACTAGCGCTTATGGTATTTGCTTTCTACCTACTTACAGGACTAAGAGGTCCATTGATTTAATGACCATATGTATCTAATGTGCCAATATGTGTAGTTAATCTTTTTATATCATCGTTTAAGAATGGCGTTGTTGTTAGAGAAACACTGATTGGATCCAAGGGACAGATAGCCACCCATCAAATACAGAGAAGCAACGTCTTAAAAAGAAAGAATGACCCCTCTAAAGAATTAGATGCCCGAATAAAGAAAATACCGCGGACGTATAAGTTGCATTAGTTGTACATTGCACAAGCATTACACACATTCAATTACTTTTCATTACTTTTATTTTGCTCACATAATGTTGGGGTTGTACCAGGAGATTTAAATTATGATCGTTAGCAGTGTTGACTGTAGAGCAAAAGAACTAAAAAAAAAAAAAAAATCAAAGAACGCATTAATCACAAAAAAAAAGGTGTTACGATTTAAAAGACACAAGATGAAGCAATTACAGACATAGTCATGAGTCTGAATAAAATATATTTAAAACTGGTTATTTTTTACAGAAAAGTATCTCGCTGCTAGTTCGTACAAAAGGAACGCCGATCATTAACAATGCATCGTTGCCAAACAGGTAAAAGAAAATGCATAGGAGAATTATGACGTTAAACAACTTAGAACTCATATCTTATCTTAAATCCATTATCTATACTAATAAAATGTTAAGCTGAAGAGTTTGTTTGTTTGAACTCGATAATCTCAGGAACTACTGGTTCGAATTGATTTTTTTTTTGTGTGTGTGTTGAATAGTTCATTTATTGAGGAAAGCTATACGCTTTTTTTAAAAAAGAAATCAGATTGGCAGAAACATTTGTAATTGCAAATTAAATGTTTAATTAATTGTTTAGTTAATTCCTGATAGATAACGGGATAAGTTTAGTTCTATGAATTCTTTATAGATGGTGGGGTAAGTCAACTCATCCAGAGGGCACTGGCCGACAGTGTTGGTAGCTGCGAGGAACCATGCCGCGCTGCTCAGACGCGTGGTCGGCACGCTGTTGTGGTCAGCTAATTGATCTTTGAATGCGTTTTATTTTCGATATTTAGGTACATAATTTAATTTTGTTGGATTTTTCTATTTGGGGGGGGGGGGGGGGGTTGTCTTCCTTATGTTATAGTTGACGATAGTTACTAATCAAAGTAAATTGATTTGTCTTATTATTTAACTGTGATTGTTCTTTATAACGTTTTTATTATGGTATTGTTTACTTGGCGAAACATTTTAAATTACAGAAAAAAAACTGCTTCACATGCTAAAGGGCAGGGTTACAGTAGCGTGGTTACTTGGCGTGTTAAGCGATGAACTATAAAGTTGAAGGATTATTTTGAATTTTAAAGCTACAGTTACTCTTTTTATGTGTTTTGGCGAATAGTTTTAAATTCCAAAGAGACTTCAATTGGTTTTTGAAAAGGTATGTATGCATTTTAGTTGAAGAAAAATAATAATTTTGCATCATAAGGGGGGGGGGGGAGGCGTGGATTTTTTTAAATTCAACGGACTTCTTTTAAATTCTTACCCCCGGCATCGCCGTGCGGGTACTACTAGTAAGAAATAAAGGTATTGTGAAAGGTTTACTTTAACAAAAAGAGTCAGAAAATCTAAAAGAGCCTTTGCCATGTCCTTCAAGGGATCCTTTTTAAGATTTCCAATAGGGTAAATGAATAAGTAAGTGATTTAGTAAATGGTTAAATGAGTAAACAAAATGATTTAACTTCACTTTGCTCCGCATGCACTAAACTAATTGAGGAAAATATTAAAAATACAAATAAGCTATATTAACTAAATAAATACTGCATCGAACTTTAAGGTCCCATTAAATGTCTAAAATGTTAATAACAAGAACTTCATCATTTGATTATGTCAGAATAATTTTTGACTTACAATGAAATATTACAATTAGAGTATCAATTTTTGGAAATTGCTTGTATTATCATATGCTCTGATTTTTAAAAGCAGTTTTTTCTTGACTGAAATAGACTAAAAATGTTACTACATAGTTAAAATATTTCTCGGTAAGTGGCGCTAAAAGTGTAGTAAATATTTCACAATTTCACTTTGCCCGCTTCACTTGCCACTTGGCCCCACATTCCCCTACTATTGAGGAAAACAGACTGAACGGGTTTGTCATGCTAAGCATTCACTATCAATGGGATTTGCAAATAGGAAGCGTATAGTTACAGCTGTAAGTTCCACAGTAAGTAAGAAAAAAACCACTTAATTAAAAACTAAGATTGTTCGAATCTTAGTTTTTAATTAAGTGGTTTTTTCTTATGTTTTAGTGTATTTTTGTATTTATCCTATACACCACGAAAATGTTTAAATTTAAATCTCATTCAGTTTGAGTTATTACGCCCTTGAAGGTAAATCAAGGTAATAAAGCTCAAAAAGCACTTCCCTTTCCCCAAATCCTTCATAAGAAGTGTTCGTTCTTTTGCAAAGGTGTTATAACAGACGATACACGCACCCTCCTCCTCCATACACTGTGAAACAGTTTGAATTCAAAAAAGTGTTTCCCTCAGGTCCGTCGTTTTAGAATTTTACGGGGTGGGGGGAGGGGGGAGGGACAAAGTGTTTGTATTCAATGCATTTAATAGATAAAAAATAACAAAATCAGGCTTATCACTAGGAGGTTCAGGAATAGTCAATTACTCCCTCCAATCCGGTTTTGAAGAAATCATGTTCTTACACAGGGAAGTTTTTGCTGTTTTCCGATGAAATTTGCATTAAGTGTTAACTCCTAGCTCCCCTCCCGCTACTGCTGGAAACATTTGAAATAATGAGTTTGAACAAAATACACACCTAAACAAATGCATAATTACATTGTCTCCAAAATCTGGGGCGAGTGCGGCAATTGCCCTCCCCCCATTCCTCAGACTGCCTAAATGAGGAGTCTGCTCTACCTTCCATTTTGAGCTGGATACGAACTTGACATCGACAAAAGAGAGATAAAAAGAATTGCGGAACGAAATAAAACTCTCGTTTAACTTCTTCACAGTAAACATAGATGGCGATACCATCTTTAATGTATCTGAAGTAAATGTTGGACGAGAGATGTCGAAATAATAGTTATTATTTTTATTTCCTTTTTCAAAAAAGGAAGTATTGTATTCGCGAAAAAATTTTCACTCAAAAGTCGGCCTTGATTTCCATTTTGCTCACCTCCGAATGAATGTTGAGTTTATTTTTCAACCCGACCACACGTGGATATACGCCTAGGAACGTGCGGACACCCGAATAATCCATTTTGACGATCCCCGAGTTAATTACAACGAGTTTTCTCGTGCCGTCTGTATGTACGTATGTATGTACGTAAGTGTGTATGTGCGTATGTATGTCGCATAACTCAAGAACGGAATGTCCTAGAAAGTTGAAATTTGGTACGTAGACTCCTAGTGGGGTCTAGTTGTGCACCTCCTCTTTTGGTTGCATTTGTGTGTTTCTAAAGGGGTCTTTTGCCCCTTTTTGGAGGGAAGGTTAAATTTCGATTTTTTGGTTAATTTCGATGTAAACTCCAGTGGTGTTATTATTTGGCGGGCACTTGGCCATATATCGCCAGTCATTTGGTCGCCATGTTTTATCGCCAACTTTGCGACAAATTTAACGATTTTTATTTTAAAAATCTGTTTCAATTTGGCCACTGTTGGTGATATTTAAAAAGTAAACTATTGAATCACATTAAAATTACCAGTGATGAGGAAATGACATTAATTTGAATTAAAAGAAGTCATGTGATACACACATCAGCTCGTTCAAGTGATGAACATATTTTTCCTTGTTTGTAATAGAAATATGAAAAGTTTTTTGTATTTTGTTACGCTTTCTCAATGAAATTTTCTTAAAAAGAAATGCAGGGATACCCGTAAGGAGAGTTTGTATCACGGGAGGTCACTGTGACCGATCAAAAATTTCCTTATTTGGCACAATTGTCATCATTCGGCGAAATTTGAAGTTTCATTCGGCAAAACTATCATCATTAGGCAAAATTTTTAGTTCTATTCGACAAATTGAGAATTTCTTCCCTCCCGAAAATGTAAAGCTAGAGGCACCCCTGTTTGTTCCCATTGCCATGGGTGCCGGCAGGAGGGTGCAAGGGGGTGCACTAGTACCCACCGGGCAATAAAATTTTTTTAATAAAAAAATTCTCGCTGCAGCCCCTAATATACGAGTAACTTGGAAAACTTAATTAAAAACTTAATTTTAACAAACGCATATTCCAATGTGCAGAGAATGAGAGCTTCTGATGATTTAGCTTCTGTTTTAGCAGGGATAGTCATATTACTAGACCTAGTAGTAGCAATATAAATCTAATCGTAAGGATAATATTCAGTCAGAAGGGCTGTCGGAGAGTTTCCTCTTGGCATTGTTTCGAAACTGAATATATAAAAACGCAGTTTTAGACTATATTTTAAGTTGGGGATAAAGGGGAGAGGAGGTCAGATAGCCTCCCCCCTGATAATCCCCCCCCCCCAATTTAAGTTTCCAAAACACAATCGTAAGTTATATTTGACTATGTTCGGGCAAGGGGTTCCGGGGGCTCTCCCCCGGGAAATTTTCAAGATTGTGAGATGAAAAACACAGATTTAGACGACCTATAGTGATGTTAAGGGAGGAAGAGACTCGGGATCATCCCCCGATAAATTTTCGAACTTCAAACTCCAAGAACGCAATTGCGAATTATTTCTGATTGTAAGAGGAAACGAGGGGTCCGGGTCCCCTCCCCGGAAAAAAAATTGAAAATTGTAGTTCGAAAAATGCTGTTTTAAACGATCTATGGTAATATTAAGGAGAAGAGAGATGCGGGCGCCATCCCCCCGAATTCTTTTGAAATTGAAGACTTAAAAACGCGGTTGTAGAGGCTTTTTTGTTAAAATTGAGTACATCGCCAGTTTCTTGAAATTAAAGCTCCGAAAACGTAATTTAAGCCAATCATCACTGAGGGAAGGGGGGAGGGGTTTGAAGGGTCTCGCTTACAGAAATGTTTCTTAATTGAAGCACTAAAAACGAGATTTAAGACGTTTTTCGACGATGTTGGCGAGAGAGAGAGAGAGAGGGGGGGGGGAGAGCATTTTCTCTCGGACAAATTTCCGCTCTGTAGAAAACGCATTTTTAGAAGAATTTTGGTAATGTTAGTGGGTGGAGGGATTGGGATCCCTCACCTGGCAAATTTTCAAAATTGAAATTCAATTAACGCAATCGTAGGCGAATTTCAATACTGTTGAGGAGTAGAGGATTTGGGAGATCTCCCCCGAAAAATTTTCTGAAGCCTTACCATTGAAATTTTTGAGGATCTTCGGTAATATTAGGAGGAGGGCAGGTTCGAGAGACCTCAGGTGTTTTATTTTAAATAAAGTCCAAAAGACGAAATTTATTCGACCGTGAATGATGATGAATGATTAATTTAGAGGTCGTTTCTCGGGGGTTACGTTGGGAGCATTCTCATGGTTTTCGAAATTGCAGTCCTAAATACCCATGTGTAGGCCATCTTTAATGATGTTTGGGCAAGGGATGGGGTTTGAGAACATTTTCCCATAATTTTTTCAAAACATAAGTTTTAAAAATTCAATTCCAGACCAGCTTTAGGGACGTAAAAAGATAGAATTGAAGTTCTCCACTCTACTCTCAGTTTGGCTACGTCCCTATCTTCATTTTAAACTTTAATTATTGATAAACATGTTGTGGTAATACTTTCTTCCAATTTTCCTTTGCCAAACACAATTATTTGCTTGGATTTTCCACAGTAAGATTCTCAATTTTTAGCCTAATATTTTTGTTTTCTTGAAATACAAGGGTCTGCGGCCCCAGAAAAAGAACTTTTAACATTTTGAACGGATGTGGTAATTTTCTGTGATACCTTAGGTCTTATTTATTCCACTTCCTTTTATTTTAAATGTTCCTCCTGCATCTCTTGATTAAGCTTTGATTTACTTACGATTTTTACGTTCAAACATTTAGAACTTTTGGTGTGAGAATTCATCATAATGCTTTAAATCTCTCTTGCATTAAACTGTTTTTTTTCTCTCTCTCTGTTTCAAATATACAGGGTGTCCAAAAAGTCCTTGACACATTTAAAACATTCATAGAAAACCAACAAATTGTCGTACACTGTTATAACCAGAGGTTCCAGACGAGTGAATATATTCCCCCTAAGGTGAAAGCATGGTGACCAAGGGTGCCATACTGGCCAGGAAGTAAAGCAGAGGTGCGAAAGTAGCAGACAGTCGTAGACAGGGGTGCCAAAACAGCAAGCAATCGCTAAATGACTTGCTGGCGCATGCGCTTCCGGCATACATTCACCATTCAACCACTTCAATATGGCGGACGAATGATAGGTTGCACTACGCGCGGCTTCTACGTCTTTCACATTGAATGAAGTACACTATTGGATTAAATCTCAACTTTTGTAGGATAATTCTTTAAAATAACAAGTAAGTACAGCTTTTGATCACTTTGTAGCTTTTAGGGCTTTCAAACATAGTTAAAAGTACGTTTAATGCTTTTCAGTTACCGTTAGTCCGTTACGATACCGTAGTACCGTTAGTTGTTTATTTTCAGGTTACCGTTACTATCGTGAAAATTCCATCATTCACACAAAACGCTACTAAATGTATCTATCATTATTTTCTTGAGTACTCGATAAGCAACATTTAATCACCGAAATAGTAACTGCAATGATATTTTCAATAACCAACAAGTGAGAACCTAAATAAAAATGATTCTTGTGCTTCGTGTAGCGAGCGCAAAAAATAAAAAAGAAATCTCTCTCCGTCTATCTTTTTCTTTTGCTTTTTCGTTCAAGTGTTTGAATCATTTCCTGTTAGCGGTTATTCGATAGTGTTAGGAGTTTCTTTAAATTTTTAACTGTCGAAAAATTTTATGCGCATTTTATTTTATTGTTATTTTGATTGAAATGTTGAACATTTGAGAAACGATTTTGTTTTATCGTAACTTGAATATCCCAGAATATTTTTGGCTGTTCATGTAAATAATTCATAAGTACATCTACACTTTACTTTCGGTGCGGTTATTTCTCACAAATGATCATTAACTTAACTATGATTATTCAAATAATTACTTGTCTTTAACTTTAAATATATTTGTGACAACTCTTTGATACCAAATAAAGTCTGTAGATATTTATTGTTTTATTCATCTTTAATATTACTTTGTAAAAAAAAAAAAAACTCATCAGTACGCAGAATTTTTTCACAAGTTTTTTACCGCTCCGAGAGTTATTATAATTATTATTATTTATTTTTAAGAAAAGGATAAAAATTTCACAGGTCCGCAATGTTTTTCATTTGTTTTTACCGACCCGTGGGTCAAAAGAGGTTGAGAAACATTGATGTAGAGAACGATCAGATGAATTAAAGCAATGAGCACTTCTTAACTATGTTGAAAACTCTGAAATATGTTCAAATGCTGTAATTACAAGTTTTAATCATTTCCAGTACTGAATTCATGCAATGTGAAAAGTGTGCAAAACGTAGACTATCATGAATCAAAACAAAACTATTAAAAAAAGAAAAATACACAACTGTATTCAAAAACGCACACAATACGGGGGAGGGGGGGAGGATCTACAGTAAGGGTGCCATTTCTCTCTCCGAAGGTTCATTCTTTTCACCCCGGCTGCCTACTTTTTGAAAGGTGCCTGTTTTTCACCCTAGTTAGAGGTGAAATTTCGGCTCCGTATTGGGTGCCGCTGGTGAACAAGCGTTTCACCCCTGAAAGGTGCCGAATGCAACCTGTAGTTTTAACAGTGTATGAATTTGCGGTTTGCACCATAATACTTCATAGGTTCATGAGTTTTTATGACATCGAAAAAAAAAAAAAAAAAAAGAAAAGGGGAAAAAAGAAGAAGAAAAAAGGCATTTCGCAGCCAGGGTGTCAGTATATGCTATGGGAAATTACAAAAAGGAATGAAAATTACTAAACGAAGAATTACAAGCATAGCATATACTGACACCCTGGCTGCGAAATGCCTTTTTTCTTCTTCTTTTTTCACCTTTTCATTTTTTTTTTCGATGTCATAAAAACTCTTGAACCTGTGAAGTATTATGGTGCAAACCGCAAGTTCATACGACAATTTGTTGGTTTTCTATGAATTTTTTAAATGTGTCAAGGACTTTTCGGACACCCTGTATAATTCGGCGACCCATGCATTTTTCTCCACTTAGCAACGATTTTCAAAACAATATTTTTCATCAAAAAAAAAAAAAAAAAAAACAACATGGGAATGTTTCGACGGCCCCTATGAAGCCATATTAGTTAGTTATCTATTTTTTTAAACTGAAGAACCATGAAGCATGGTTTTGTATAACCAGGGCCGCCGAGAGACAAGGCATGCACTTTTTATCGCCGGTCCTTCATCCCATTATTCTAATTTTACTCTACGCACATTACTTTAATTTGAGCCGGGCCCATAATTTCCGACTAAGCAGACATACTCACTCTGCGGCCTAGTGAATAGTGCACTGAATACTTTTTTTTTTGCGTTAAAATAATTTTTTTAAGTGTACATTTCCGCGGCCTTTACTTAGATAATTTTAATAAAAGAAAATCATGGATGTTCCTAAATTATATTTTGAGATTACATTTTCCATTCAAATTTTACAGAAAAAATACTTTTTGTCAATATTATTTCAATTGTTCATTCATATTTACTATTTAAATAGTTTAAAACAACGAAAAGCTTCCATTTTTCTTTGTTTGTTGCATCGCTAAAAGGAAATTGGCGGCCCCACTTCTGAAAAACTGGAGGGGGGGAGCCCCCTTTGGGCGTCGGCCCTGACTGGGCCCTCTTAAGGGCCTGGCCGTTTCCAACTAGGCTGACATGATCTTTCGTCAGCCCTGTATATTACGTGAAATGAAATGAATCCAAAAGATTTATGTAATAATTAAAATAAAAACTATTAAAATTAGTTTTCACTAACTGTTTTCGGGCAACATGAAAATTGCTCGCGCACCACCATTGGTACGTGGACCATAGGTTGGGAAGTACTGATCTATACGATACGACATTGTAATATATCACAGGAAATATCCAACGTTATTTAGTACAAATAAACAGATTAGTACGTATTTCGGGGTTTTCTGGAACCCCTTCTTCAATTCAAAGTTGTGAGCGTTTGAATGTATAGATATCCGGTAAAAGCAACGAAATGGAACAGCAGACAGTTTAAATAGCAAAGTAGCAATTAACAAAAACAAACAAGACAAAATGGAACTATCGTAACATATCGTTTCTTCTTCCCTACATCGTTTAGTTTAGACTGTATAGTAGGTCATCATTCCGATGACACAAGAAATGACGTTTTATGTAATTGCCTGAATTAGTATTATTTGATTGCCCTACCGATATTTTATGAATAAAATTGAAGAACATAAAAAAAATGAAGTAGAATAAAAAAATTATAAATTTTCAAAAAATCTGTTTTTTTCATCGTACAGTGTACAGGCTATCCGGAAGCCCTCACAGCAGTGACATAACCGGAGGGGGGGGGGGGGATTGGGGAATTAGATAATCAAAGTTTCAGATACTTTTTACACGTGTCTGAAATAAAAAAAAAAATAAAATAAAATCATAGTATGTATTCAAGTGCAATGTCGTGAATTATATCACTAAAATTTGATAGGATTTTTTAAGCGAAAAGTTGACCTTGATACGTTGATAAAGTGCCAAAGTTAACAAAAAGTTTCTTACTGGTATATTAATCAAGAAAATATCCTCATGAAAATTTCAATAAGACAATTTACAGTTCTTTTTTCAGTAAAATGTCGAAAGGAAAGATTTTTATCCCTCTGTCATTTTTAGAAATAGAAAAAAAAAAAAAAAAAAACCAAATAAATAGAAAATAAAAGAAACTACTATTTCTCTCAATTGAAAAAATGCAAAATAATAATATTTGTCATAGCATGTATTCAAGAAATCGTATTTTTATTCGATAGAATATTTTTATGGCTAATAAGCCGAGTAGTTCTTCCAGAAAAGACATAAATCAAAAGTTCTCTGTTCATCCTTTGTGCATCCAAGAGCCAACAGTTGACTTTTCGATAGTCATAAGAATGTATTATGAATGGTTTTCCTTTCCAAAGAGTAGAAATGTGCACAGAGGAAATGCTCACTAATTGAATGTACCGTCGTAGGACAATATACAAACAGGTGTAGTAAACAATTCAGGAGATTGGAATAGAGGAAGAATTGAAATAGAGTCTAAAAATAGTTTTCAGAAAGACAAAGGTGATAGTTACACGCGAAAACAAATAAATATGATTGTATTTATTTCTCTTCTCCTGCAATACTAATTTCTCTCAAAGCACTAAAATTTGAGAGTAATAGATGGAAAAATACGCTAATCATTCCACACAGTTTCTGCACGCTCACAAACGTATTTTAAATACAAATATATTTTGTTTCTGCTGAATATGAGGTATTCGACTATAATTTTTACTTTTAAGTTCTTTTGCAGAAACTTTTACATCAAGCAATTCATTTCTATGGAATTTTTTTTTTATTTACATCAAGTCCATCATTTTGAATTTTTCCAGGGTGGGTGTGGAGTAGGGTGGGGCGAAAAATAAAAAGTTTTTCCGATCAACTAGTAATAGTTGCCAAAAGTTGTCTTTGGTGATAATTAGCAAAAGTGCAAAATTTGATGAAGATCGGATAATATCTTCAGGGGGCGCTGTGGTCACAAAGTTTTATTATAGATTTTTTCCCGGATTTCATGGTTAAAATACGAAAAATAATGCTGTTAACTTATATCATTGCATTTTTTTTACTCATAAGATTTATTTATGCACTGAAAGCATATGAAATAACCCATAAAAGTTCTTTTATGTTATTTATTTATATTTCCAGCATCTTAAAAAGAAACAAAAAAGTAAAAAATAGTGACTTTTAGGACAATACTAAGTAAAAACTGATGAATTTTACAAAATGTGACACAAAAATTATGAAAATGCAAATATATTAGCAAATAAAATTAAACAGCACTATTGAAACAATAATAAACAATTTTAAAAATCTGTAAAAATTTACACTACATACGTGATACAAATTTATGTGTCACAGTTAGAGCTTTTACGAAAATAGTCTTTTTTACTTTCAAAGAAAGGCAGTTCCTTTCGAGCCTCTAAACGTGCACGAATGAAACCATCCCTGGCTTCTATTCCACTTACGGCCAGAGATGCATCCGTCACCAACTTTACGCAGCGCTCCACAGATTGAGTATGATAAGGAAATTTGCACATGTTTTGAAGAAAATGAGGAACATCTCCGGTTTTCACTAAGTCATGTAGCTCGTCCTCAGTTAGTATATTTGTTATAGGAGGTTTTGTTATAAGCACTTCTTCACACTGCCAATTGATCAAGTCGACATAGTCGGAAGAAGAAAAGTTAAGCTCAGGGATGGTAAAAGTATGGATATCATTATTGTTCACAGAATTAGTGTCTCGTACTCTCAAAATCCGACGAGCAGCCAACTGCCGTACATGCCTTCGATCATCATTTAACATCGCCAGCAAGATGTTTTCAGGATGTGCAAAAAAGGCGTTCCGCTGAATGACTGCATCGATGACATGTAACAGGTCGTCTGGCAAATAACGCGACAGATAAATAACGTGCCACAAGTTTCGTGCACCATCCTTGCATGCTGAGTTGCACTTAATTAGAAACCAGCAAGGTGTATAAACTTTAATAACGAATGAAACAAGCATTTTTAAATTTGCTGTTGGATATTCTGTGCCGATGTACAAACGCAAAATCCGACTGGCTGTCGTGAGCCATCTAGAATGACTCAAGGAACCAGGTACTCTTTCAGAAAGGTGTACGGAGCAGTTGCCACTAATAACGGCTTCAAATATTTCCAGTAGATATTTCTGGTCAGTACTTAGGTCCCCTCGGTCGATAGTTGGCATGTTTTGAATATTGCACTCAACGGCTTTATATTTCACTATCGGTAGTGATTCGCAGCCTATCAACATTTTGCCAATAGGACCGCTGAATCCTCGGGGATTAGTACTTGGTCCATCCAAGTATTCTACTAAATGGCGAAGCAGCAATTCGTTGCCATGAAGCTGGCATATTAACCACTGCAATGGTCTGTGAAAGAATGTTTCAAGGCGTAAAATCACGCCACTTTTTCTTCGGTATTTACTGCAGTACCGTCACATCCGACGGCGCACAACTGAGTAATATCAATTTTGTTTTCGACAATGAAATCCAGTATGCCGTTTGCAATTCCTTCTGCGTTTGATCGATTTGGCGAAATATGCCCTAAGTATTTATTATCTGGCAGCATAACCAGTGTTACATGTTCTTCAATAATTATTTTTCGATGATAACTGCCGGACACAGATTGTTCCAAGAACAATGTACTATCCTTTCGGCCATCAAAGTACAGACCTTGTACATCAGCACATTTTGGCCCTTGGTGATGAGCTTGCAGATTTTTTTTCACTTTTTTACGCTCTCGTTTCACTTTGCTTGGATCGATTATATTTGCAGATGTTTCAGGAGAAATTAAGTCCACGTCTTCTAATATGGATGATGCCAACGCGGCCGCTGATCTATTCGAAACACCGTATCGGTCACACGTTTTAGAAAATTTGTTCAAACTGACTCTTGCTTGCGAAGTGCTTGCTTTGTAATTTATAACTATAAATTCAGAATCCTTTTCGTCCGTACCTTCTATTGAATATTCTTTATCAATTTCTGTTTCTTCAGAACCTTCTTCACGGGTATTAACTATGCTTTCCCTCTTCGCTCTTGATTCTTCTTTCTTTTTTCGTTCAAAACTCAGTTTGAATTTTCTTGTGGTTTGAATATCAATGTTTCCAATAAACATTTTTCTATCACCACGCTGATCTAAAAGAAAAAGTTGTTCTTTGGAAGGAACTTTGCGAGTCTTGTCGCAGTTACACGCACTGAAACGGCATTTACAACAAGCGATGTCGAAAAGTTTTTCTCGAGCTTCGGATGAAAATAACTGCATCTTTGCGTTAAACGCATTTGTTTTAACAGATTTTTTGTTCATAGTTTTCTTCAGGTTTTTATATTTGCCGTGAAAATGTCGAATCATTTGAACGATTCGTTTATGTGAAACTATAGGAATAGAGGAACGATGCCATATCTCTTCTAACTTCGTGGCTACGTCTTCTGCTATCTCAGTCACTGTGGGCTCTTTGGAAGAACTAAACTGTTTCTTTTCGTGTGCAAGAAATAAATAATACTTAAATACATCTTCATACGTAGGTAACACAGAATCAGACAAATTTTTTGGTGTTCCGAAAATGGAATCTTTTAACATTTTCCTTGTTTTTACTTTCGATCCAGCACAATAATCCTTCGAATGTTTTCCGCTCATTATGGTGTTAGAGATGGCGTTTCAATGCACTGAAAATATAAACATACACTGTGCTGTGCAATCGATGCTGTAGAAATGCGTCTGGAACTTTTCTCGGTTAGAGTTCAAGGTTGTATGACGTATTTAAATGGCATTTCACATGATTCTAAGAGCTCGACGGCAGTGTCTCTTCAAATTACGGAGTTTTTACAACAAAACCATGCATTGCTTTCTTTTAATGCTAACGTTTAGTGACCAAATTTCTCTTGGAAGCTATTCTATATGTTCTTAATACATACATGTCCTTTAGAATTAAAAAAGGTGAAATTTAAGTTAGAAAAAAGCATGATTTTTACATTGAAACCATGATATTATAGGAAAAAATCAATGTTAAAACTTTGCGATCGCAGCGCCCCCTGAAGATATTAACCGATTTTCGTCAAATTTTGCACATTAGCTACCTATCACATAAGACAACTTTTGGCAACTATTACTAGTTGATCGGAAAAACTTTTCATTTTTCGCCCCACCCTAGTGTGGAGGGGGGAGGGTCTGCTCAAAGTTAATTAAGCCAAAAACCAGCAAAACTACGCCCATTTACATGAATGTACATTTATTTCCCGAAACCGGGGAGGTGGGAGGCAATTGACACCCTGACCCTCTTAAATGACGGGCCTGCTACACTGTTAAAACTACAGGATGCATTCGGCACCTTTCAGGGGAGAAACGCTTGTTCACCAGCGGCACCCAATACGGAGCCGAAATCGCACCTCTAAATAGGGTGAAAAACAGGCATCTTTTAAAAACTAGACAGCCGGAGGGAAAAAAAGGATCCTTCGGAGAGAGAAATGGCACCCTTACTATAGATCCTCCTCCCCCCTCCCCCGTATTGTGTGCGTTTTTGAATACAGTTGTGTACTTTTTTTTTTTTTAGTTTTGTTATTGGAAATTATTAAAACATGTAATTACAGCATTTGATCATATTTCAGAGTTTTCAACATAGTTAAGAAGTGCTCATAGCGTTAATTCATCTGATCGTGCTCTAACTCAGTGTTTCTCAACCTCTTTTGACCCACGGGCGCGGTAAAAGCAAATGAAAAACTTTGCGAAAGGGTGAAATCTTTATCGTTTTCTTAAAGAATCATAAAATAAATAATATGAATAACTCTGGGGTCGTTAAAAAACATGTGAAAAATTCAGGGTTCTGATGTTTTTTTTTTTTTTTTTTTTTTACAACAAGTAATGTTAAAAATTAATAAAACAATAAATATCTACCCCTTCACTTGTATCAAAGATCTGTCACAAATACGTTATAATTTAAAAACGAGTAATTATTTAAAACATGTGAGAAATTATACATTTAACTAAAACGACGTATTCCGAAAGTGAAGCATAGCTGTACTTATGGATTCTTTAAATGATGAGCCAAAAATATTCAGGGATATTACAATTACGGAAAAACAAAATCGTTTCATAAACGTTAATCAAGAGTAACAAAAGAAAATGCACATAAAGTTTTTCAACAGTTAAATAAAAAACCAAAAGAAAGTTCTATCGCTTTCGAAGACCGCTAACATTAAATGATTCTAACACTTGAATGAAAAAGCAAAAAAGAGCTAGACTGAGAGAGATTTTTTTTTTCGTTAGCTTTATGTTATAATCTGCGAAGCACAAGAAACATTTTTATTAAGGTTCTTTTGGTGACTAATAAAAGCTGCTTATCGAGTATTCAAGAAAATAATGACAGATATTTTTAGTAGCGTTTTGAATGATGGAAATTTCACGATAGTAACGGTAAACGGGAACTAGAAGACTAACGGTTACTGAAAAGCAATAAATGCTCTTTTAAACACTTAACTATGTTTGAAAGCCCTAAAAGCTACAAAGTGATCAAAAGCTGTACTTACTTGTAATTTCGGATAATTAATCCTAGAAAAGTTGGGTTTTAATCCAATAGTGTACTTCATTCAATGTGAAAGACACACAAACGCAATCATCATTTGTCCGCCATATTGAGGTGGTTGAATGTATGTCTAAGGCAAAAAGCGCATGCGCAATGAGTCTTTCTGCGATTGCATGATGTTCTGGCTCCTCTGCTCTATTTTCTAGCCTGTGTTGCACCTTCAGGCACTATGCTTTCACCTTAGAGGGAATATTTTCACTCGTCTGGAACCCCTGGTTTTAACAGTGTACACACATGAAGACGCTTACCACACTATCGAACTTGAATTAAAAAATAATTTTCACATGAGTTTTAGGTACAAAATATAGCTCAAATTCCTTATTGTTCCTTGTCGTTGTAATGGTAGTTTTTTTTTGTAAAACTTTTATAGTGCGTCAACCTACTTTTTTCAATTAATACTTTTTATTCATTATGCGAAACATTTGAACTGATAAAAGTTGTGAAATTTCAAAAGCAAAATTTATATTATTGAACTTCGTCTCTGAAGATTAGAATCCTTACCGTCCCTTATGTTAATATTCCCTCAAAGTCACATTATCTAGTTTAGCTTGTTTCAGATTTATTGCACAGCTATAAACAAGATGGCTGCAACTTACAAGACAGAAATTTTCCCTGTAGTGTGTAAAAGAAGCATATGGAAGTGTCAAAGTGTCATCTTTAGCAGCATTGCTTTATTGGTGATGATGCCGCTCCAAAAGTTTACAGCCAAACTTTCAGAGGTAAACACAAAATTATATTTTGTGGTTTTGAACGTAAATAACTTCTGAAGAAAGTAAGATTCTGGTTTTGCTGTCTCTAAGCGTAAGTTAAGGGATTTCAGTAATAGAGTGAAATTTTCCTTACCATCCTTTCCATACTTGTTATCTATCTTAATCAAATAAAAACCTTTTACCAATGACTTTAACGTTGTGATTACTTTTTATTTATTTTTACCCTAATGAATTGTTTGACAAGCATACATATATTAATGTTCTTTAGTAAGTTTAGTTTACCGAAAATTTTGTCACCTGAAATGTTAAATTTATGGTAGTAGCCTATGTACCGTTATCAAGGCATTAGGAAATGTATTGCTGAAAAAAGTTTTGAGCTGTGAAGAACTAAAAGTTCTATTGCATTTTTAAACTGAGTTAACATTTTCTATAGTAAGTCGGGGTTTCAAGTCCCACCTAAGCAGATTATATATATATATATATATATATATTTGCAAAACATAAAAGATACTACCTCCTACCTCTCTTAATGTAAGCCGAGATGGTGTGTAACATCTATCAGGGCAAAAAACTAAGTGCTAAATTTTTTATTGTAAAGAAAAAAAACAACACAAAAGTACAGCCTTGTGGCACATTACCCTGACAGGCAATTCGCCCCACTCCGTCAGGTTAAATGCCTCAATTGAGGTAATATCACCAAACGTGTTATAATATGCAAACCGTATTTATAAAAATTAAATTAATGAAAATCAATACAAATCGTAATATGAGCAATGAAATAAAAATAAATAAAAACAATTTCATTCTCGCAAAATAAAAATATAAAAAAATTCAACTGCTTTAAGAAGTCATTCTTACCTCTCACTTTATTATAAAGCCGTAATTACTTCTAAAAAATTGCTAAAAACGGCTGTAATGTATGCGTAAAACTTCTTTATACGCAAATTCTCTTGAAAAGACCAACACAGGAGCACTTTGTTACTGGAATCGTGAAATACAGTTATTGGGTCGTTTTACCGCGAGGCGTGATACTCCGACTTACTCTACAAGTTTTAACACCTTTTAAAATTTATTTTAAATAACTCAATGAAAAAAAAAAAAACCCCAATGGTTTTGTCCTTCTTCATCTGTAGCTTAGTTGGAACAAATACGGGTGATCCTCCGAATCTGTACAAAACCTGCAAATAACATGTCAAAACCTCTCATGGAATGTATTTAACACAGAAACATACTTCACTTAAAAGAGATCAGTTTATAAAAGTTTACAGCATTCTGCTCATCTAAGCGAAATTAAGTGATAGAAATGATAAGAAAATCCGCAAAAATACCGAGGAAAATTTAGGATTATTTGTATCAAGCATCCAGTATTTTTAAAGAGTTACATCAAAGGGCGTTATTATTGGATGTAAAAATAAATAAACAGAAATATATTCGAGCATTCACAAAAATTGATGTTTTTAATGACGTAATTCAGCGACGTAAAAAAATGACATCTATTAAATCTTTAATTATCGACTGTTTGAATGGCTGTTTAATTTTTTTGCACGATTTTTTTCCATCAAATATACTTAGATTTCTGGAAGGATTCGTATTAAAACTAAAAAATTACAAGTGTTTCTTTATAATTATGTAACACTAGAAAAGCTGGTGCGAAGAGAAAAAGGTTTTGCTCCTTACTTTTATTTCTTTGACGCTTTTTTTTTAATTATTGGATTTAGTAATTTTTGGGAAAAAAATCAAGTAAGAATTTCTTTTGATTTGATTTTTTTTTTCTAAAAGACACTTTTAAACTCTGCAAGTAAACACAAATCAAAGTGAGACTTGTTTCAGGACTAGTCTTGAACAAGTCTTGTCCTGATTTTAATGACATGAACATGATTTATTTTAATGACATGAGTTATCTGTATGATTAATATGATAACTATCTAATAGCATAATATGTTTAGGTCTGTTTGGGCTCAAACCAGTTCATCAACTTTGCTGTTATGCAGAGTTTAAAGTTAAAAATTTTGAATCAATGAAAAATACACGAGGAATAAAATCTGTGCAAGATGAACTTTTCGTCAAATTAAATTTATTCGAATAGGTCAATTTCTTAAGCTGTTACAAGTGACATAGATGTTTAGGTGTATAGAAAGATACACTAAATGATATATTATTTATTTTCAATGATCTAATTTCAACCATTATATGCACATTTTAATTTAATTTGTTTATAGTGTATTTTTGTTGTTTATTTTACAGAGTTGGCTATAAGTATGGGATTTTTTTAGATAGTATGCTTTCAATAAAACTTAAATATTACAGCTTATTTTCTACTATATTTTGCAATAAACTTATTAAGTAAGACAGACAAAGGGTTTATCTTATCCCTTGCAGTGATGAAGAATTTAGATTGTTTGAAATTAGATTTTCCTTTGCGATAATCCTTTGAACTTATTGGGGATGAGCACATTTTCGCACACCTTGAATGTAAGAAAAAAAAATTGAAAAGAAAAACATACTTGCACATGCAATACACAGTCATCCCGGTTATCACATCCAAAGACTGCAGTTTCGTCCTTGCTGTGGACTCATCAGGCTTGAATAATGAATAACCGAGCAGGAGGCCGATATCATATCACTGAAGCTGAGAATGCCAAAAAACTGGTAGATAAGCTAAATTTATCTTACCAGCGAGGACCCGCCGTCATGGTGCGGTTCATCTCGTAAATTGAAGGCAAATCTTGTGTATTAAGCAGTAAGTTACACTTTGAAGTCAGGGTTAAGACAGATCTAGCAGTTTGTTGGCACTCTCAGCTTCAATGAGAGGACATTTGCCTCCAGCTCGTTTATTCGCTATTCCAGACTCATGAGTTCATAAAGGCGGGGCTGCTCTGTATGGACGAAAGTGTAGTCTCTGGATGTGATAAAGGGCTGTCGGTAAATTAGGGCTGCACGTAGTTCTGCCTTAGACCTGGTTTAAGGACTGTAACTAACTATTTAATATTTGCACAGCTAATTTATTTGCATCAGTTAAACATGCTGTCAATTGTTTGCATGCAGCAGCTTCCCATGTACTAAGGAGGGAGTCCATCCAGAATTAGATGAGTCATTTCCCTTACGTCAACATGAATTTTCTATTAGCAGTATATCCTTCTTGATTATCTTTAGGATCCAAATTATTTCAAATATACCTTTTTAGGAGTTCAAGCAATTTTTGAAAAAACAATTATGATTTCTGTGAAACGAACAATGCTTTATGCTACTTTGCAAAGTAAGTAAATATAAAAAATGATTTTCTTCACCTGTTAGGCATTATGATTGAGTACACTCAAACTGTTATTTTTAAAAAAGCATGAACATTTTAAATTCGTATACAATCTTATTTTCCAATATAGAAGTTGCCAACTATAAGAGAAACAAAATTTACAAATGAACTACAACAAAAACTCACACAAAAATAAAATTTCCTATTCAAATAATTTAAAAAAGCAGTCAAATAACATAAGAACAATTCCTGCACAAAAATACTTCACAAAGAAATTGAAACTTTAACTATAAAGGGTATAAAAATAATTTTATTTTATTTTATAACCATTGCTAAAAATAAATAGATGAATACACTTATCAATAAATGAAAGATAAAAATGTAACAGACAATTATTAGAACATATTTTTTTTTTACTTTTTAATCGTTACCTTAACAAACATGAATGGTAATAATTTAAGGGGGTTAACTATGAAACAAAAGATTTTACGTACCACTAATCATCTATATAAAAAAAGAAAGCATTTTCAAATTTTGCGTGCTTTCAGCTCAATTCACTTTGATTCAATCAATCAAACACTAACTTTCGTCACTTTTAAGTGTGTGACAAACTGCATTTCTGCTTTTATTTAAAACATTTTCCTATTTCTTGAGCAAATAAGTAAACACAGAATCTCTGCCTTTTTTTCCGCTTTTCGAAGCTAAAATAATTTTAGTGTTGTTTGTTTTATGGATACATATAAAAAGGTTTGAATTTCTCCGGAAGTCGTTAAAAATTTTGAATTGGCCAAAAAATCTACTAAATTAACAGGATCGAAAAACTATTTTTTGTACACATTCTTCATAAAATGCTCTTTTTAACAATGCTTGTTCGAAACAAATCGACTGGTTATAAATCAGGATCTATTCAAAACAATTATACCAGAAGCCTAATGTTAAAATTTTTTAAGCTATTCGAAAGTTAAAAAAAAAAGTGAAAATAAAATGTGGGAATGTTGCGCTTCGGCAGATATCTTTCAAACAAAAAATGTTGTTATCAAATAGGACTATTATCTGAAAAGTCATTGGGGGGGGGGGGGAGTCGACCGACAGATAGAAGGAAAGACCGACAAATAGACTGATAGACACATTTACCTACCGCAAAATACTAATTGTTATTTTTGAAGTGATAACTTTTTATGGGAGGGTAAACCGATTTGTGACATAACGCGTAACGGCGTAACTCTCGTCTGGCATTCCTTTCATTCGCGCATACGACAGAAGCCCACATGCTCGGGGAAATTCTGTTTCTTTACTCTTTGGATCAGCTTTAAGCGTTAAGTGATAGTAGAAAAAGTAATGAAACTAACAGAAGATGAATGATCGTCGCAACATAACGCAATCTCCTAACGAAAGGTGAGTTTAACGATACAATATAATACCAATAACATTGCAAACAATATGTAATCAAAACAGCATTTAATCTTTAAATTTATTTTCAAAACAAAAATTTTTGCAATTAGTTATACTAAAAATATCACGCTTCATTTAGGGTTTTGAACTGTGATAAGGTGTACATATTTTAAACGAACTTCATCCCCGCAGACTCCGCAATGCGGGGGTTGGGGACGGCCGAGAAAACAAAAAATAATAAATAAACATTTAATCTGTGCATCACAGAATAAAATCTAACCTGACTTTAACTTTAAATTAATCACTCGTTAAAAAGTTAGTTACTTGGGGGGGGGGGTCCAATAAAGTGTGCGGTTAGGGTCCCTGGTGATTTTTGCAGGGGAAAGGGTGCAAAATATAGATTCTAGCCTGGTCGTAATAATATACCAATTTTATCGTTTCAGATTTAAGCTTAACCGTGTGGTTTGTTAATGGTGATAACATTTATTTACAATTAGCATTTTAAAACAGTATTAAATTTTTAAATTTATTTTCAAATCAAAAACATTTTTGCGATTAGTTATACTAAAAATATGTCGCTTCATTCAGGGTTTTGAACTGTGATAAGGTGTACATATTTTAAACGAACTTCTTTCCCGCAGACTCCGCAACGCGGAAGTTAGGGACGGCTGAGAAAACAAAAATAATAAATAAATATTTAATTTGTTCATCACAGAGTAAAATCTAAAATGTTTTGTAAGTTTGAGTGTTTTTTCTGATAAACGAAGTATTTAGAAACGACGCGTCATTTAATCGATTGTTTTTGCGCCGACATCAAAACTTGTGTTTAAAAGTAGTCTGAGTGGTGATCAAAGAATAAAATTATTTTTCGTTTAGAGCAATTTTGAAGTCGGTTTTATTTATTATACAATTCCTTTAATTTTAACCGGAGATTTTAATGTTAATTTTGCTTCTGATCGAGCTAAAAATTCAGTATCGTTTCTACAATCCAAATTACAGTTACAAATGATTAATAAGCCAGAAGAAGCCACTACAAGTCACGGATCTGTATTTGATGCAGTCTTTGTACGATGTTTAGATAACATGAAATGCAAAAATTTCGTTACTTATTATAGCTACCATAAGTCAATTGTTACTTTCATAGGATTAAATAATGATAATAATTTAATCTTATGAAAGTTATCACTTCTGCCGAGCGTCCCGTGACGCACATTTTTTATTTTTCAATCTTTATTTTGTTACTTCATTCATATTTAATTTTTTGTATCGATATTTTTTGCAATAAACTCGGTCTTTTCTAATGCTTTTAAAACAGAAAGCTGGCTAGAAACCACTTGACTGCAGTTTCATTAACCGTATTTAAACCGTTCGATCTAACTTATTTAGGGAGCTAGTCAGAAGTCAAAAATTATTAACATCTGATCCACGTTCAAGGATTAGTCGGAAAATCTACACAAATTCTTGAAAAGGTGATTTGATTAATTTTTTTATGTCGCATAGAAAAACAGTCATTGATCGAAAAATATAAATAAATAAATAAAAAAAATATGCTTTGTTTTTTTTTCACTTTCATCGAACCCTCGAGCACTCATTGAATAATTAACTTAACAAAATGTTTCAGAAGAAATTTGCGAAAAAGCCCGTTGATTTGTTTTGTTACTAAAATAATCATGTACTCATAGAAAAAAAAGGGCGAACTTGTTTCTAAGCATCCAAAATATTAATATCTTTTGACATTCTTCGCAATTCTATTAGTTAGGAAATATGTTTTATGGTGAATTTTTTCCATTTTTTTACGCTTGATTACTAAGAGCTCCTAGATAATTCCTTGCACTGATGTTTAATAATTAGATCAACAAGATTGATTGTATTTTTTATCATGCTATTTGGCATGTAAAAAAACTGTTGCAAGTTTTTTATTAAAAGGATTCATGATTTGCATCTTATAAGGATTTGCATCAGAAGCATGTTGGAAAAAAAATGCCTTGCAGCAACTAAATTATTTTGAATAAATTATATAAAATAAATTATTTTGAATTTGGAAAATGCACAATGACAAAAACATAGCTATTTTCAGAAATATTTATCATTTTAAAACTTTTCCAGCTGTCTGCAGGGGTTGTCTCAAAAAAAAAAAAAAAAAAAAACTTTGTTTGTCTTTTGATACAATTATGCAGATAGTGCAAGACGGATAGGCAGAAAAGATTTGCGACACACAGAGGTATATCCAGGGCTAGAGCGGAGGAAAAACTGTTTTTATATCGTCAAAGCGTGAGCTTGAAATAAACCTGCCTTCCAGATTGCTTTGAAAAAAAAAATACATTTAATGAGAATATTATATTTTATAGTTAAAATAATTAATAAATATCTTTTTCTCCAACTAAGTACAAAACCAAAAATTTTAAAGAAAATCAGAAGAACGGATCGAAAACCCCAGAGTTGGGGAGAAACCTGATGTGAACTTTCTAGCGATTTTTTTTAAAACCGAAATAATTATGTGATCTTTAGTGACATAAAAGAAAAGGGAAAAGTTCGGGAGAACTCTCTCCAGAATTTTTCAAATGCGATGCTTGAAAAACGAAATTTTAGGGTTTTCTTTTTTGCGACTTCAAGAAAATGGGAAAGGTCCGAGGGTTCTCTTGAAAATTTTCGACGTTTACTTTTTCGAGAAGCGCATTTGTAGGCTTCATCCGAAAGTGAAGCCAGACTGATCTCTAATGAAAAATATTTGAAATTCACATCCTGAAACTTTAGGACATGACTTTTGCTTTTCTTGGTAAAGATCAGAGTAAGAGTTCTGATCGCCATCATCATTTCAAAACTTAGGACGCGCTTTTCTAGAATTTTCAGATTTTTGAACATTTTTTTAGATGATCCTGCAATGCTCTTCAGGTTTTCCCTTTTCACTGCTCCTTCATGATTTACACTGACCATATATGTATTTCAGTTACATTATAGTAATAGGTTATCATGTCCTAATACTGTTTATAAAAGTGGGTTTCATATTAGGAACCTTTCCCCTAACATCTTTTGCATTGATGAATCTTTTAGTTTTTTCCCACCACTTTGAGAAAAAAGGAACACTAAAATCTATCTGCTTGGTGAACCGAGCATTTTTAATGATTTAATGTTAATTTGGAAATACTTATTCATTTGACGTAAAGAGATTTAAATAAATTGAAAGCGAAGTTTTATTAGATCGTCATTAAATTTTTAATAATCCTACACATTCCTTAATTAGAACTAGTTACTTAATTTCAAGTTTAGGGAATCCATGTAAAGATGCTTTCCGTTCACAAGGTGGAAGTAAAATTTTTTTATCCCGATCTTTTATTTAGACTCACCGTTTGCAGGGAGATCTTGTATAAGCTCAACGTTTTTCTTAAACTTAGATTGTTTTTCTTTAATTTCATTTAAAGCTCAAGTTAAATGTCAAATTGCTGGCAAAAAATTTTTTTCTGAAATTTATGAACTAAAATGAGTCAATTTTTGATCTGAGTATCTCAGAAAAGATGCTAAGTCTTTCTTTCGTTATATACTTTTCAAATAATTTATCTATTATTTTACACTGGTGTCCAAAAGTTAAGCATAATTGCTATTTATGTGAGTAATGAATGAAATATACATCAAAATAGGAGTAAACGTGATATGCGAGTGCAACACGATTACAAAACAATGAAACTACTAAAAAAACTGTAATATTTAGTTTTATTATTCAAAAGAATAATTTGAAAGAAAATTGGGCGTATGAGGAATCTACTCTTTACACACAAAAAAAAAAAAAAAGAATATGATAGTGGAATTTAAAAATGTGTATGACCACCTCTGACAGCCATGCACGCTGCACACCGATCACTCATGCTTTCTATGACATGGTGGATGAGTTGTGGGCTCAAACAGTTCCAAGCATGCTGGAGAGCTCTTTTTAGCTCCGGAACGAAGCTTGGCGGGGAAGAATGGGCTGCAAGTTCTCTCGCGAGAATATCCCAGTTATGTACAATAGGGTTCAAATCAGGGGAGTTCTCTGCCCACGTCATTCGCTAGATATTTTCTGATTCAAGGAAGTCATCGACCACAGCTGTACGGGGATATGGCGCATTATCACCCATGAATATGAAGTCAGGACCGACAGCACCTCGAAACAAGCAAACATAAGGTTCAAGAACTTCGTCTCTGTATCTTTTACCAGTGATAGGACCTTTCTCACACATAAGGAGGTCGCAGCGACCGTCCGACATAATGCCCACCCACACCATTACTCCCGCTGACGCAAAGTGATGTCTTTCTCTTATGTTTCGCGGTTGGAAAAGAGTTCCCTTTTCTCTCCATGTTGTTACCTGATGAGAATCACTCTGTAGAGTAAAGCGGGACTCATCACTCATCATCAGATTGGCCCACTGTCCCCACACTCCAATGGTGATGTTGCAAGCTCCAGTTTAAAAAAAAGCGTTTATGCGCTGACGTGAGAGGAATGCAAACTGCTGGTCTTCTGGCATACAGACCAACATGATTGAGGCTCCTGTAAACAGTTTGTCTCGAAATTGTTATTCCTGCGGCGGCACTGAGCGCCAAACCCAGTTCTCTGGTACAGCTGTTCCTATGACGTCACGCAGAAATTGCCAGAAATCGATCTTGGCAAGCGGTTTTGACTCTTGGTCGACCTGGTACTGGCCGTCGGAGAAAATCTCTCGTATTTTGAAACCTCTGCCACAGTCACAAGATTACACACTGAGGCACATTAAGAATACGAGACACTTCGGATTGTGATTGTCCAGATTCCAGCATTCCAGATTCTTTCCTTCGCAAACATGTCCATTTGACACCTTTGGACCACTATTAATGTTGTTTCACCAAAAACAATGTTTCTTGGTACAGCAATTGCATGAAACGCGCCTGAACTCTCTAAAATGTGAGAGTCGTTTTATCCACATTCCGACATGAGCACCTTTTTCGCGAATGATGCCATCGACTATGATATTTTGCATAAGCATAATGTTTCTTCTTCAATCAATGAATCTCCATAAGTAATTTTATATAATTTTATGAACATTTACAAGAGTTTTCTCACATTTTATGAATTATGCTTAACTTTTGGACACCAGTGTACTTATTTCCACTATGTGAGCAACAGTTTTACAATACTTTTTAAAAAGTTTTTGTATTGATTGGTGAAAAAATTGAAAAACTTGGCATTAGAAAATGTTATTTTGTGTTGATATTTTACGAAATAATTTTAAACTGCATTAGATTTTATGGCAATGCTTCTGAACACTACTGCTTCTAAACGGATAAACGAAATATACAAAAAATATATTTTATTCACCGAGGCATCATACATTTCTGGAAAAAAAAATAACTGCTGATAGATAGCCTGACATACAAAACGTGCATCTTCATTTTCTTTCGAATCGTGACAGAGTTTCATTTTTCAGATAAGATTAAGTTATTTACTTTTTTGACATAGATGAAATAAGATTGAAAAAGGTAAGAAACATCCCTTGGGGATGATTTGGAATGAGAAAAATGTCTTAACTACTACAATAAAAAACCGATTTTCTAGAAGGGATGAATGACTGAAAAGTTCCGAAACTAAATAAGTTCATCTCTTTCAGAAATTTTGGTAAATGGCTTCGTCTGCTCTACCAATCTATAAAAGGAAAATGCTTTCTGTTTCGCTAATGACAACTTCTTGCTACTAGACTCGAAGTAGATATTATTTTATGGATTAATGCTACAAATGAATCCGAACTAGATATTGACTCGATCTTTTCATCCAAAAGTAATCATTATCTTAAGAGACTCATTGAGGAATTCGTGATGCATTCGTGAGATTTTTATCAATAGTTTTCAAAAATGTGACCTTTTCTTCAATAATGTGAAAACAATGTGCTATTCAGAACTGAATGAGTTTATTAGAAACTTTCATTATTGAAAGGAATACTTTATCATAAAAATTACAAAAGCGTCTTGGAAAGAAAATAAATGCAGAAGATAAATAAGTTATTTTATTTATATTTTGTTAAAAAAAGTAAAGAATTAGCATTTAGATTTTTTTTCACATGTGGCAGCACATATACTACTTAATTAAAAATAATAATTTAAAAGTGCAGTGGAGCAAAATTTTTCTGCTTAATAAATAACGAACGGTTTCTTAAGCAGAAAAAAATTCTCACACGAATACACAAAGCCTAGTCTTTTCGAAGAAATAGGTAAAAAAACAAATTTTAGCATATGAGACACAGAAAATTACTGTAGGTACTTGGGTTAGGAATTCCACTGCATTACGTGAAAACTACTTGAAGCTTTTCACTTTACAAGCATCAATCACTTGAAGTACCTAATGTAAAATGAGAAAAAGTTCATTAAAATACAATTTGTTCGTACAGTATAGTTTTTTTCTACAAAAGTGTTTTTCATCGAAGCCTGTAACAAAATGTTTTAATGTTTTTATTTGCAGATAGAGATTAACAATCGTGCAACTAGTAACTAAATTGTAACCCACAATGAAATGCTTAATCAACCAGAGGGTTTAATGTAAATCTCAGGACTGAAATGTTCTCCGCATGTTACGTCTGAGGTATTAAATGTGTCATTGCAATGCAATGGCGCCGCAATCTCTATTGGGGATGAATATACTAATTTGGAGAAATTATATATATAGAAAAGCTGTCTAAACTGTTTTGATTAATCGTTTTTCATTGCACTGCAGAGATGCGCTAGACGGTGAGTACAACAGATTCCTGAATGTTTTCGAGAGAAGTTATTCCTTAGGTGTTATTCAATTGATTACACCAAGTAGCAAAATGAAAAATTACTACGCAGTGTAATATAAAAATAACCGAACTTTTTGGTGATAACATAAAACATACTTGATAATATGATTTAAAGCTAATATTTATTCAAAATAGAATTCACTTAACTCAAAATTAAATACGACGTTTTGAACAAACAACCAATTTATCCACAGAGTTTTAATTTTAGTTTTGGGAATATAATTTTTTAGCACGTGTGACACGCTGCAAGAAAGGCTGGAACATCATCGTGAAATAGCTCCTTTCATTGCATCTTTCAGTTTCGGGAACAGAAAATAACCATACGGTGCAGGGACACAAATGTATTTTTTGTTTCCGAAACTGAAAACTGCAATGAAAGGAGCTTTTTTACGATGATGTTCCAGCCATTCAAGCAGCCGTGAGACATGTGCTAAAGAAAAGTCCCAAAACCAAAATTAAACAGTCTATGGATAAATCTGTTGACCGTTCAGAACGTTATATTGAGTTAAATTGATCCTGTTTTGAATAAATATTAGTTTTAACATATTAAGACTTTTATTTTATTCTATCACTAAAACGTTCGGTTATTTTTAAATCACGGTGTGTTGATATTATTTTGAGTGTATGGAATTGGGTAAAACGGACATAAAACTATAAATAGCATTGGATAGGTAGTTGTTCTTAATTTCCGTAAAATAAATGACGAAAATTCGGTACAGAGATACAGTGAAAAAAAATAAATAAATAAAAAAGAAGAAAATTTGAATTTTTGACACCGTGAATGCAAATTATGCTTTTCGCAATCACGAGTGTGTGTATGTGTGTGTGTGTGTGTGCGTATATGTGTGCGTGTGCAGGCGTGTGTGTATGTGTATGTAGGATATGGACGCAACCTGGAGACGGTGCTCGCTGGAGGATCAACTTCGGTCAAGGTGGAACCACAGACGCGGAAACGGTGGAGCTGCAGAGGGAGACGGGGAAAAATAAAATCAAAGGACGGACGGACGGACACCTAAAACGGTCAAGTGAGAGCAATAAGCAATTCGTGATTTCGCAAAAAAATTAAGAAAATAAGAAAAGAAAAGTAAAGAAATAAAAAAGAGAGGGGAAAAAAAAGAACTTTTGATGAAACCTTTTAATTTTTTGTTCTTGCTTTTGTAACTTTTTTTATTCCAACTTGATGCTATTGACTGTCTGACTACTTCTAAACGTAGGCTTATGTGATATAATTCAAGGTCAGTCATGAAATCGAAAAAAAAAAAAAAAATCTTTGGGCAGCAGTAAATAGCTTGCTTCATCAATAACGTATTTGTATGGGAGGAAACAACAGGCAACATTTTCTTCGCAATATTATTCGCTCTAAAAATTGATTGAAGTATAATCATTGTTTCAGTTTCAGAAGTTTCAGTTTGAGCCAAGCTACTGGTATAGGAGGTTTTTCCATCCTTTAGGTAGGCCTTTAAATTCTTAAGTTAGAAGTAACTGGTTGGTTTTCAATTTATTACAATTTTAAGTTATGAATTTTTACAGTATATTTGGTTAACTCTGAAGTACAAAAAAGTAAATAAACATAAAGTAAGAAAAATATAACTTAGAAATTCACTATGAGTTTAAATGGAAACTTAAGACTGTATAAACTAAAATCATTAGCAATATACAATTAAATTTAGATTCTTTTTCGGACAAAAATAATATACTTGAAATTAAATTTTTCAACAGAGCCTAAACTGCTACTTGGATTATAATTTTACTATTTTTTTGATGCTGCTAGGAAACAGACAAATGTCAGTTGGCACTATTAGTGCCAGATCTTTGATTTTCCTGAGTGGGGGCAAAAATTTAAATCATCCCCCCTGACCTGTCTTCCTTCGAGTTTGTACATAGAGTTTCAAGGAAAAAAACGCAGAAATGTTGGACATTTTCCACTTCCCAATAAAATACCACTCGGGGCAAGGACCTTGGTTTATTTCTCCTGGATCAGGCTCCTCATATAAAGGGATGAGAAATATTCTGTTTGCTCTCTTAAAATTCATCGTACAAAACAGACTTGCACGTGCATTTTTTCATTAAGTGACACCGAGTGTTAAAATCAAGTTTTGATCAATAATTTTAGACTTCTTCCACTGTTCTCTTGCATGTTTTATTTTTATTTCTCTGTTTAAATTTATAAACTTCATATCTATGCTATTTACTATTTTTTAGCGTATTCACTTAAGCGCAGTTTCATTTTTAGAAATTCATTGTATCGTTAAACGTAAAAGCAATATAGCATTTGGCAAATGACATGAAAACATTTTTATTGATATTTGCTTCCATTTGAAAAAAAAAAAACTGAAAAACCTTTTACGGATCTTCTTAAGGAATGTTTTGGAGGTTGAAATGAAAAAAAAGTGCAGCTACTAAGCAAATGAAAACGATCAACCAGTGAACAAATACAAAATTTAAAGTCGGTTTCTCTTTGAAATTGTATTGAAGGAAGCTAGTCTTACCATAAAACACAAAAGTAAAAGTTTTCGAACTCATATTTCAAAAACACGAAAACAAAAAGAAGAAATAAAAATAACTATTCCATTCACTAAGGTGCATTTATTCGCCGGTTGAACTACACTTTAATACTTAAAAAATCAAACTAGAATTATAAAAGGTAAATACATTGAAATAATTGACATTGCATAATATTTAACTTTTTTCTCTGCTTTTCATTTTACGTAACGTTAAAATGAAAATCAGAAATAAATTAAGCAGATGTATTTTGGAAAAATTAGAGTAGGGTTTTAATGCGGATGCTTGTAGTTAGTGTTCAGGTCTGTCAGGTTATCTGTTGTCCTAAAACATTTGAGGGAAATATTCAACTTAATTACAAATTCCCCGTTCCAAAAGATTTTGATAAGACATCTCAGTCTCTTTCTTCATTTTTTTTTTTTGATTTCAACAGTTTTGAACAGTTAATACGTTAAAACCACGTAAAATTCATTCACATTAATGAATGAATATGTATCCACAAAAATAATAATCATAGCATAAATCGTGAGTTAAATTTAGTTCCGAAAGGATTGTTAACGTCTGCTTAGCAACTGTTAAATTAAGTCTTAATGAGCAATGATTTGCTGTTGCCGCGAAATAACGGATGAGCATTAAGTGTAATATTTAGATTTACACAGTGCTTCAATATGGAACTTTTGTTTTCGGTCGTCGGACTTTAAATAAAAAATGGCACTGAAATTATAAAAAATGACAGTTTTATTTTATGACGGAAGAATACAAATTAAACATGAATTAAGATGTTAAAAAAATAGCACAATAATAAAATTTACGATATCTGTTTCAAGTTGACGAGCCAAATCACCCAGAGTTTAACCGGTTTGTTTTCTAAATAGGCTAATGCTTATGAAGCGGTCCGATTCACTAATACTTACGTTTGAATTGACAGGGTTTAAAATTTAAGACAGTACAAGTTACTATGTTCAACAGATTTGTAATCTGTTATCAAGCGTAATTACATGTAAATAATGATGCAAAGACTTAGTGCGCGATATTTGATTAATTACTGTTCTCAGAAATGAGGTTTAAGTGAGATTTTGTTCAATGATTGATGCTGATATTCACTGGAGCAAAATCCATCTTGAGCACTTATCATACGATTTTATGCATAAAACACTTTATAGAAATTGAAAGCTGTAAAACTAAGAGATGGAACAAAAGCTTAGTAATGATAGTAAATTCATAAAAACAGCGTTAAAAAGCACAAAATGTTATAAAAGTAATGGTGATTATAATATATATTATCCTTTTGATTTAATGATAATAAACTCTGTAAAAGATCACTAACTAGTTTTTCCAACAGCCCTTCTAAAAAGAATTGGATTTTTTAAACCATTCTTTCTTTCCGTCTGTTATCAAGCTTCTGAAATTCTTAAACTCATAAATCCACGTGATATTCTCTCCAATTAATAATCTTACGTTGTTTTCATTGATCAATCTCTTTCATCGCCAAAACTGCTTTGATACTTACAAAACCCACTGCCATGGTAGTTTTCTTACATCAAACAAAATAAACGTGATCTAAAGTTTAGATTGAATGAGGACAATTGAAGCAGTGAAAAGCAAAGGGATGTAAGTGACAAAATAATAGCTTGGAGATAACCTATGGAAATGGTAGGTGAACCTCCCCTCTGTCTTGGGGCAAGAGATAATACTAGTTGCCTAGGTAAGTGGTAAGTGTTGCTTATACATCATGAAAGCCAACCTAGGACCGCAACTTTAAGCGCGTTTTAGTCGTAACTTGACAATGTCCATTTATATCCCTTTGTTTCTCACTGCCTCTATTGCTACGTGCAAAAACAGAAGCATTGAAGTGCTCAATATTAGTGAAATTCCACCAAATAATTTGATTTCAGTTCCAGTAAAACTGTTAAAAAATGTTTATCCTCTTTAATTCTTTCTTTTATTGAAAAGTTTTACCATATTCTTCTAATATGGCTAGTAATTTTGTTCCTTGAAAGTTTGGGTTCAACGTATGTAGTTATTTAAATAGTAGTGGTTACTCGCTCCTCCAGAGCAATTAGTCATCTCTATTATGTTAAATGAAAAAATATACATTATTTTTGTTTTTACAAAACGCCATTTTGTAATAAATAGGAAACTAGATATTGCAAACTTTTCCTTTTTTCCACAATGGATTTATAGTATTTCGTTCACACATCGTTTATATGGAAGATACATAAAATACAACAATTAAACACTTGCAAACACTTATACTATAATTCACTACAACATTAACATTGTGCAAATCATAAACTATCCCAAGAAAAATTACTTTAATACGTAAAAGCAACTTAAATAGTTTTTAAGAGCACCAAACATTACATTTAATGTGATGACAATGATTAATGATTTCAACGGACGTTCACTTTTGCCTTGATTAGATGACAACAATCAAACCGGCGCTTTATTTCATCATTGAAGATAATATATTATTTTTGAACAAATATCTAAAAGCAGTTTACTATTTTTTGTCAATATAAAGAAAAAAAAAAAAAGGCTGCGGTAAAAGCATGAAAGTTTTTAAAATTATTGCTTTCGACGTGGAATAACCGGAGATTTAGGTCAATGTTGTTTTAGTGGAAATGAGCGACACTTATGTATCTCCGCTAGAATTGAAAACGTAGCGTTTTGGTAAAAATGGGAATAAAAACTAAACAAGTACTTAAAAATTTATTGCACTATTTCGTACGGAAAGGAATCAAGTTTTATTTTAAGTATAAAATGTTCTTGATTCATCTTATTAACAGTCAACAATCGTTAAGCCTCCATCCATATACCAATGGTAAATGTCCAGAGTGACATTTACCATTCAGTAAACCTCATAGCTGTTTTGTTGTTCTTATTAAATTTTATGTTTTTAAATGCGTATGAATAGATTGACTTCAAATACACTGCCTTAAATATTTGAAACCGCTATTCCTAGCAATTGGTTTTGTTCCAATTCAAAGTTCACTTCAAATAAAGTAAAAAGTATAACGGATGAAAAGGAAAGGTGCATAGGGAGATGGTAACAAAGGACTTTTCAAATGTGACCGTAAAGGTTTCGCAGAAGACCGCTTTTATGAATAAAGTGCTGGAATGAGAGCCGGGAATGCAACTACACCGTGGAAAACTCTGACGTCGATTTCTAATAACTTAAAAGGTTCACGTGTGCAAGTAATTTGAAGCGAAACATAAAAACTAAATTGACTTGAAATCTTTCTCTGCAGGATTTCAAAATTATGTGGCTTCCAGAAAAGTAAAAAAGAAGCAGTTTGCTGCATATCTGTTGACAGCAGTAATTTCTATCACGATAATTGAAAACTTTAGAGCCCTTAAAAATTACTGTCAGTCTGTCAGTTCGATTAATTAAATAATGTAAATTTGAGAAAAAACAAGAAATAAATACAAAAAAAAAAAAAAAAAAAAGCCGTGGAAAAGCAAATTTAAAGATATTTATGTACTTTTATTGTAATATAAATTGAATTTTTTTTACAAAATGTCATTTTGTATTTAATAATATTCTAACATTTTTCTTTCAAATTGAGAAATCAGTATTATATTTAATAACGTGCAATTCAGAAGCAATTGCTACAAATAAATGAGATAGTTAGAAGATTGACAAAAATGCTTATTAGTGCTTTTGACATTGAAGAAATCGTGCTGAGTAGCTTTCGCAGTACATCGCTTAGAGTCACGTGCGCCATGGAAGTTTTACATATGAGTAACTTCATGCTGACGCTGACTAACGATTTCTTGGATTTCCGCATTCATTGATTGAAATCTTTTCATAATTTTATGATTCGTTTTAAAAATGTAAATGAGTTTTCAATCATAGTTTTCATCGTGCCCCTTAGCACTTTTCATAAAATTGTAATGTAAACATAATACATTTAAAAAAAGGTGCGTTGTCGCTGAAATCACGCTTTAACTTTAACTAGAAATCTGCTCTAAAACTATGAAGATTTTGTTTCAAAACTTAATAATGAATTTACACAGATATAATTAAATAGTAATAGTCTAGTTAAATACAAATTTTCTCTGTTGTTTAGTTAAACATTAAATGTGAATCCGTGTGTTAATTCATAAAACCCCATTACTACAGTTATAAGAATAGTTTATATGTTTTCTAACTATTGTTGTACATTGCATAATATTTAAAATATTTAAAAAGAATTCAGAGCACAAAGTTACTACTCTCATATAAGCATGTAATAATTTAAATTGCGATAGCGAAGCATCGAAATTTCACTCGGGAAAGAAACAATGTTATTGTTTCAGATATTAAAAGAAAAAAAAAGGAAACAAAAGTAACGATAAAATTAAATGTAATATTGGTATAAAAAGTCTATTACGTTTCAGATAATATGTAAGTAAGGGAACACTAAGTAATGTGTGTTTTATATCCTATTATGACACACTACTATATTTAGTTTTTATTTTCTTAAAGTAAGTTAATCATTTTTTCAACATTCATTTCGTTATGCTCTTGTCCCCCTTTTACAGTTATCGTTATTTTAAGAAGGCACCATTCATATGGTTGAGAATTGATGTTTCTCTTACTATTAATACCTCTTTGATTGATTTACAATTTGTCTAAACTAATTTACTTCCCAATTATTAGATAATTATAAACTACTGTGCTGTGTTTAAAAAAATTAAATTTGTTTCATGAATCAAATAGTAGTTTGAAGTTCGTTTATATATTTTTTGCCATTTCAAATTACAGAAACTATTGATGATAAATAATACTAAGCTTGCTAAAGATATAAAGCAATTTAAGAGTACTTAATGAACTGTGATAACAGGGATCTTGAAAGAAGCACTAATTGCATGCATCTTGAAAAGTTTAAATTTAAAATTAAACAGTTTGTTACTTGGATTTTAATACCCGAAAAAGGAAACATTAATGAAAGCGGATGCGAAGAAAATAAGTTTTTAAAATTAATGCGATTGCTTAAAAATCTTTTAACAAAATTATTTTAGTTAAGAAAAGTGTCAAGAGACTTTTTTTTTTTTTGCTTTTCCAAAGCAGAGTTTTGCAGTACTTCATCAAAACTTAAATTATTCATTTATCCAAACGCATTTATCTTTTTTGTAATTTCAAATATGTTCAGAAAAATTACTATCTTTTAATCTATGACTACAAATAAATAACAATTTAAAAGTTGAATGAGAAAAGTTTCAAACATTCCCTTCTTCATACTCAAGAGTCATGCAATGTTTTTCGTCGGAAAAATCAATTACGAGAAATGGAATTTTATTTTTGAACGAATGTTATTCCGCTGTGCATAGATTAGGTTCTAGTGAATTACATTGCAGGCAATAATTTTCAACCCGCCATTCAATTATTCACACAATCTGATTTCGACATATTTTTTCTTGCATTAATTATCAGTTGCGAAGCTGGAAAGACTTCTTTTCTTTAAAGAAAGAGAGAGAGGGAGAGGAAAAAAATAATAAAATAAATGTGAAAGTATCTTTCGAGTTCGACGTGAAAGAACTTCTTTCCGTATTAATGGCACTCGAAAGTCTTAATGAATTAATTTAATTAAGAAAATTGTGCAACATCAGAAGCTGGTATAAGGAAAAGTACGGAGTCTGATAAACAGCTGTTTATTTGTACACACATACATACATGTAAAAGTTTATATATTTATAAATGTAATGGTTTCCTTTCTTTTACATTATATTTCGATAAGCTTAAATCCAATAGATCTTTTTTTCAATTCTCATTAAAATGAAGAACAGTATTTTTTCCAATGAAGAGTCTTTAACATTTGGATTAAAGTATTTATTTAAGATAAAATTAAAAATAATATGCAAACTATTTAGAATGCTATGAGCCTCAACCAACGATGACAAAGCCAAAAACCGTTTGGGTGTTTTTTGGCTTTTTCAAGACTAAGGAGTCACAGGTGAAAAAAATTATATATATATATATATATATATATATATATATATATATATATGGTAGAAGCACTATTGATTCTGGCATCTACAACTTACGTGACTAAGAAAAAAACGAGCTGATGTGTGCCTCACATGACTTCCTTTTACTCTAATTTAATGTCATTTGCTCATTATTGGCAATTTTAATGTGATTCAATAGTTTACTTTCTAAATATCACCAACATTGGCCAAATTGAAACCAGATTTAAAAAAACCGCCAAATTTGTCGCCAATTTGGTGACAAAACTTGACGATCAAAAGACTGGCGACATATCGCCAAGTGTCCGCCAAATGATAACACCACTTGAGTTTACATCGAAATTAACAATGATTCCCACCCCAAAAGGGACAAAAGACCTCCCTGGAAACACCCGAATGCAACCAAAAAGGGAGGTGCACAACCAGATCCCACTTGGAGTTTACGTACGAAATTTCAACTTTCCAGGACATACCTTTCTTGAGTTATGCAACATACATACGCACATCCGCACATACGCACCATACATTCGTACATACAGACGTCACGAGAAAACTCGTTGTAAATAACTCGGAAAGCGTCAAAATAGATATTTCACGTGTCTATACGTTCTTAGGCCTTTTTCCACGTGTAGTCGAGTTGAAAAAAAATTTAACATTCATTCGGGGTTGAGCAAAATGGAAATTAAGGTCGATTTTTGAGTGAAATTTTTTTCGCGAATACAGTACTTCCTTTTTTGTAAAAGGAAGTAATAATATAAGTAAGCGATGAATAAAAGTCAGAATTCTAGGATTAGAATCAATCAGCTGGTCTCTAGTTATCAAATTCACGGCTTAATAATTCTATGTCAGTCGTAAATTTGAATATGCTGCTGCAGCTGTCTGTTAAACTGGCGACGAAAAGCACGTTTAACTCCAATAATTGATTTAAGTTCTGCTCATTTTTTCACGCAAAATGCTCTTAAATTGCTCCAATAACAGATTTAATCGCATTAATCTTAAAAATAAGTTTTTAAGATTAATGCCATTGCTTAAAAATCTTTTAACAAAATTATTTTAATTTTTGAAAGAGTCCATGATTCATCGCGCAACTAATATTTTTTTTTTTTAAACTTAAGCTCTTCAATCGTTTCCATTGTTGGTTTTGATTGCTTCTGAAATCCTTTGTTTTTTCTTTTCATTCAGAAGACTTACTTTTTTGTAAAGCATTATATTGCTGATGATCGTTCATTATTGTCTATAATAAGAGTTTTTATTCGTCTTTTTAATGAAGAATATTTTAACAGACTTATTAGATTTCTTTTACATTAAAAAACAGTTTTAATTTCCTTTACTTTAAAGCATCGATTTTCTTTATCCAATGCGTGGGCAAATGTTCTTATATCTATATTACACCTGTCCCATGTCGTAAGATGGTAAAGTAAGAAATAGCAACGTCAAATAGCCCAAATAGCAGATTATTGCAGACACGTGTTTCGGGTGGCAGGGAACCGTTTTTTCAATGCAAAATAGTGAGCTTTGGATGCAAAGACATACGGTAACCGGACCTTCAGGTTATAGGAACCGGTTATATTAACACTCTTGTATAGCTTTTACCGGGGTCTTTGTTTCCAAAAGCTCACTATTTTGCATAGAAAAAGGGGTTCCCTATATCCTCGAAACACGTGTCTGCAGTAATCTGCTATTTGTGCTATTTGACGCTGTTGTTTCTTATTTTACTTCTTATGCACAAAAGCTCTATTTTACCTATTTGCTATGATTTTATGAACGATTTTTTGTGTACAATGCATCAGCCACAAAAATATTTATTTATTATGAAATAACATTTCCATTTAATACTTTAATAGCTTAAGTAGAGTAGATGTATGCGTACAGTTCAATTCAACAAAGTTTACAACTGAAAAAAAAAACAAAACAAAAGTACATATTTCTACGAATGTATGTTTATGTAAAACTCAAAATAGCTGTCCTGCGTATTTTTTCATTTTCTGAAGGCATCTAAATTCTTTCTCAGGGACCATGGGAGCAAAAAGAAACCTGAAACTAACCCTATATTCTGAATTTTCTCAGAAACAAATCACAAAACTATCGCACTTCTTTCTCTTACCCCATACTCCAAGTAGTTTCCGAGAATATTCGGAAACTGCTCACTCGAATATAAAAATAATACGTGACAGGGCTAAGCTAACGTATATACTTTGAAAATATTTAGAAACAAACCTTTACTTGATTCTTGGAAATTACGCTTACAATATTGATCTCATTATGTTCTCTTTTTAGGACTGTAATTTGCTAAAGAAATTTCTCGCATAAACTGTTGCGTTACAAGATATCATCTTTTCTTAAGTTTTATATCTTTGTGCGATAAAAATAATAATAATTCCTTAGAAGTTTTTCAAGCGTTAAATTGTCCAAGAATTTTTGGATTATACAATGTGTGTTTCTTTTTGTCTTAAACTGCTTAGGAAAATAATTTAAAATTTTTATCTATTAAAACTTTCAAATGAGTAGGGTTATAAAGAGGAAACTGGAAACAAAGAGACATTTTTGAAGTACCGTATTAGAGTATTGATATTCTTTATCCAGTGAGCAAAACCCAATAATTGAATTTTTAGGTAGCTTGCAGTTCACATACACACAGTTGTAGGAACTAAAGTTGTCTTTTTTTTTTTGAGGGCAAAGTCCGTTGCTCTAAGATTTGTTTTTAAAACCATTATATCCCAAAATAAATAAATGAATACCTTTTGTGCAGAGAAGTAAGAGTAAATCAACAACGTTTTATCGCACAAAATTAGCAGAATACTGCAGACACGTGTTTCGGGGTTGCAAGGAACCTCTTTTTCAAGGCAAAATAGTGAGCTGTATGATGCAAAAACATCCGGTAAAACCACTGAGAATGAACAACAGACAGCTTAAATAGTGAAAATAGAAAATATTAACAAAATCAACAATGCAAAATGGAACTCAGCGCCGAAATTTATTGTTGATTCCCTACGAGAAAAACCGATAAATAGTAAATTTCGCCAAAAATTACATAATAATAAATTTTACAGATAAAATAAAGCCGCTTATGAATAAATTAGCAACAAATTTCATCGTTGAAAAAATTGTAGCATTTAATTGTAACCGTTAGTGAAAGGAAAAACAAACATAATACAGAAAAACCAAGATTTGTTTTTAAAAACAACATAAAAGCAAATTACATAATTTGCTTTTATGTTGCAACAAAGTAAAATAAGAAATGGAAACGTAAAGACAGATAAAAATTTATTAAGAAAGACAGAAAAATAAACACCTACACACAAAAATCATAGGAGTTCAAAGAAGAGGACGAAAATAAGACAGCAATTATATGAATGGATGGCAAACTGCAGATAATTATAGAGTGGATTTGAGATCGTTAACTAGATTAGAACGATTCATCAGAATGGGGAAAGACTCTCAAAAATCAAGATCTGACGAATTTGGGCATTTCTTGATAATGTTATAAGAGTTAAAATCAAAGGAATGATTTGATTCCCAGCAGTGCTGAGCAAAACTAGAACTAAATCAATTTTTGTTTTTTCACAATTTTTTATGCTCTTTTAAGCGAAACTTCAAAGAACGACGGGTCTGTCCGATATAGGTAAGACCGCAAATGCAATAATTTGATAAATTACACAACAGTTAAGAGGATTAATGGAATTCTTAAGAGACGAGAACGAAAGTTTATTACTAAGAGAAAACACCACCTGGAATTGGAATCGCTTAAGAATCTCAGTGACCTGAAAACTAACAAGAGGAAAGAAAGGCAAAACGACCAAATTCTTAGTAATGAAAGTTCTGATGAGAACATTACTTCGGGGTATTTTTTAGGAAGCGTTTTGTAAATGGAAACAAAGTCGGCGGATAGTCTCTATCAGTTGCCGCAGCTCTAAGATGCTCTTCTTGATGTAGAACTTAACAATCTTAGAGCTGTGGCAATTGATAGAGACTATTTCTAACAATTTTTCTGAGGGTATATTTCCAGTAATCCCTGCACTATTCTTGAGGGAAAAAAAGTTATTCTTGAGTAAGCTGGGAAGGGACAAGGGAACTTCCGATGACTCGAACTACCGATTACTCAAAGGTTCTGACCACTCCCTAGGGACTTCAAGTTATTGAGAGTTGACTGTATATGTGTCACTGTGCATCATCCTTTTCGTTCTTAAGAAAAGAAATTATCGTTTTTTTTACACATACTAATATTGCCGCACAGCACCTGACAATCACAGTGGTTCAATCGGCAGAGCGCTAAACTTCGACACCATCAGACGCCGGATCGAGTCCCAGCTAAAACGTTTCAGGCATATTCACAACAAAATTGCATATTTTAATGAAGAAAATACATTATAAGTGACGAGAACAACGAACAATATTCGAAATGCATCGGTTGTACACCTGTGTTTCAACGGATGCTCTGTTGATACTCAACAGCTGTACTCAACGCAGTACACGCAAAAACGGAGAACGAGAAAGAAAGGAAGCAAGAAGTATGCATGTGCGGCTTTCCGTCACACAAAAAACAAAAATGTCACTTCCATCACACAAAAGTTTGCCGATCAGGGGGGAGCAAATAGGAGGATGATCTATCGCAATGTGTCGCTAAGTGTGGTACTCCGTACCTCCTACAGGGACGGGAATAATTTTGTGGAGGTATGCTGTGCACCGAGCTGATAACATCGGCTAAACATGACAACGGAACACCAGAAATAATTGGAAGATGGGTTCCAGTTTTAAGTTCTAATCTATATCTTGACTTTTCGATCTACATATCTGGGTAAAGTCGTTTTTTTAGTGTTTGTAGATATCAAGTTAAAGAAAAATAAGAACAGGTTTTTAGATGTGGAAACCACATTTCAGATTAAAACGAAGGACAAGGTAACCTACTTATAACTATCTCTTGTTTCAACACGAAAAATTTCATCTTTGCCCAATGATTATAATGAATGTTAATTATATAATCATTTTACTTCCTTTTACAAAAAAGGAAGTATTGTATTCGCAAAAAAAATTCACTCAAAAATCGACCTTAATTTCCATTTTGCTCACCCCCGAATGAATGTTGAGATTTTTTTTCGACCCGAACACACGTGGATATATGCCTAGGAACGTACAGACATCCGAAATATCTATTTTGACGATCCCCGAGTTAATTACAACGATTTTTCTCGTGATGTCCGCATGTACGTATGTATGTGTGTATGTATCTCGCATAATTCAAAAACGGTATGTCCTAGGAAGGTGAAATTTGGTACCTAGACTCCTAGTGGGGTCTACGTACCAAAGTGGTGTACACTACGTACCAACTCCTAGTGGGATCTAGTTGTACACCTTCCCTTTTGATTGCGTTCGGATATTCCTAAGGGGGTTTTTTACAATTTTTTTGGGGGAAATTATTGTTAATTTCAATATTAACTCAAGTAGTGTTATAATTTGTCAAACACTTAGCGATATATCGCCAAGCTTTGGGTCGCCAAGTTTTGTCGCCAACTTTAAGATTTTTTTTTAAAATTTTTAAGTCTGGTTTTAATTCGGTCCATGTTGAATATATTTCAAGCCTTAAACACTGAATCACATTAAAATTGTCAATAATGGGGAAATAAATCTGTGTGAAACGTTTTTACTTCCTTTTACGAAAAAAAGGAAGTATCGTATTCGCGAAAAAATTTTCACTCAAAAATCGGCCTTAATTTCCATATTGCTCACCCCCGAATGAATGCTAAGATTTTTTTTCGACCCGACCACACGTGGATATATGCCTAGGAACGTACAGACACCCGAAATATCCATTTTGACGATCCCCGAGTTCATTACAACGACTTTTCTCGTGACGTCCGTATGTACGTATGTCTGTATGTGCGTATGTGCGTATGTATCTCGCATAGCTCAAAAACGGTTGAAATTTGGTACGTAAACTCCTAGTAAGGTCTAGTTGTTCATTTTTCCTTTTGGTTGCATTCGGGTCTTTTACACCTTTTTTGGGGGGCATCATTGTTAATTTCAATGCTGACTCAAGTGGTGTTATAATTTGTCAAACACTTGGCGATATATCGCCAAGCTTTTGGCCGTCAAGTTTGTCGCCAACTTGGCGAGCTTTTTCTTTCATTTTTTTTAAAAGTTTTAGGTCTGGTTTTAATTCGGCCAACTTTGGTGATATTTAAAGAGTTAACCACTGAATCAAATTAAAATTGCCAATAATGGGGAAATAAATCTGTGTAAAACGTTTTTTTGCTTCGGTTCGCAAGAAAATAGAGGTGAAAATATTTAGTGTTTCCTTCTTTACTCCAAGATGCTATCATCATTAAATTGGCGGAAAAGGAAGTCATGTGATGTACACATCAGCTCGTTAAGTTTAATGATTATAATGAGAGTTAATGGTCTAACCTTTTTAAGTTTAATGTTTGATGCATTTTTTTCTCATTTATTAGTATATTTTGTATAGTGTGCAAGTAAACAGAAAGGAAAATATTTTCATAATTAATGATGTAGAGGCTCTTTTCTTTAATTATTTATTAATATCATTACTTTTGAGCAGATATTCATTAAAACACGATAATTATAAAAGTGGTACGCAGATCATAAAAGTTTGAGAAAAACTCACCTATTAACATATATTCCTTCCATCTCAATATGCCACACTTCCAAATTTTTGTTTATTAACTTTAGCATTTTTACTACTTATTTACGTTTATCTTTCACATTATACTCTTAATAATAAAATTTATGTTACTTATATGTAATTTTTATTTTATTTATAGTTTTAATGTTTATAGTAGCAAATAAAAGCTTTTCAGTTACATGTTCGTGGAACTCATAAAAGTTAGGATTTTTTTCGGAGGAATTAAAAGTAAATTTGTATGCGCAGAAGTAAATGCTATAAAAATATGGAAACTGTACTCCATATAACTTGTACTTAATGTGAACCTAAATGGATAAAATGCTGTTTTTTAATGAATAAATTTTCGTACATTATTTTTCAAAAATCAAAAATAATTTTAATATCAGTTTAAAAGTAATCCAAGTAATAGGATAAACATACCTGGTTTTGTATCCAAACAACGCTTCGCAATTTTCACGATTATTTTCATCCAAGAATAGTCAAAACATAAGTTTTAAATGTAAGTAAAATACCCGCTCTATGTTAAAAGTAATAATAATTTAACTGTCGAAAAATATTTATATATAAACACATTTTGCTGCTTTATCCTTTACATAACAACGCAGATTCTACTGTGTTGGAGCTCAAAAATTCCCCCTTTTTAAAGATCATCGCTTTGGAAATTTAATATATTTCTTTCAAATTTCCGTTTCATAACCTCGTCAGGGAGCTCTCAGTGGAGAGTGCTTAGAAGCAATGAGAAACGATTAGACAAATGATGTTATTTTCTGCTCTGGTTTAACATTCATATAGACTAGTCTTCAATCTTTTATTTAGCATTTTTCTGAATGAGTTCATGAAGTTAAATTCCGCCAAAAAAAAAAAACAACAGTGGTATATTATAAAGTACTATCTAAGTGCATTAGGACAGGTGAAGGCGACATTTCTGATTTTTTTTTTGAGCAATCACGATTGCTTCTTGCTTTCATTTGACTGTTTTTGGCATGCTATCATTTTTCCCACCGGCGCGGCACCACCCTCTGCCAGCACCAACCGTCGCGTCGGCCGGCCTCACGATGCTGCTCCTCTAGCGAAAACTGTCTCCAGGTTGCGTCCATATCCTACACGCACACGCATACATACACGCACCAACACACACGCACACACAAACACATACACACACAAACACATACACACACATACACAAACACCGCCATGCACACACATACACAAACACATACACACGCATGCATACAGACACCTACACATACACACAACTGCCCACACATTCATGCCTGCACACAGACACAAACACATATGCTTACACACACATACCCCGCCCCCACGCACACAAACACTCATACACACAACTACGCACACACTCATGACTGCACACAGATACAAACACACATGCCTACACACATACACATACCCCCCCACACACACATACAAACACACACTCGTGATTGCGAAAAACATAATTTGAATTCAAGATGACAAAATTCAAATTAATTTTTTTTTTTATGGATGAGAAAAATAAGTTATAAACACAAACTGTACACATTCTTTGTGCAAAATATGCAGAAACGAGGATGTTTCATGTAGGGGAATGTGGAGCATAGTGAAATGGTGAAATATTTTCTTTGCTTTTAGAGTCAGCTGCCTGCTAATATTTTAACTACGTAGTAATACAAGTAGTCTATTCCAGTCCAGAAAAAGTAACCTCTTCAAATCTAAGAATATGATAATAAAAGCAATTTTCAAAAATTGATGCTCATATTTCAATATTTTGTTGTAAGTAAAAAATTATTTTGTTATTACTAAATGCTAAAGTTCTTGGTAATCCACTATAATATTAAAATCTGTTCGCGTCCGTCCGTCTGTCCGTCTGTCTGTCTGAAGATCGATCTTCTCGAGAACCGCTGCGAATCGAGAGTCAAACGAGGTACCGATCAATTCGAAATTTTCCAAAGAAAACAATAGGACCAATCTCGTAATTGTGCGACTTTAATTAGAGGAGATATTAATTAAAACGTTAATTAACATAACGTTATTTAGGAATTTTCATTTCTTTCCTGTTGCCATTTTGGATATGGGTGAGCAAGTAAAATTCTAATAATTGTTTTAAAAGAGATTTTTTTGGCTGCTGTCCAAATCTTAAAACAACGTTTCCATCTAGAATTTTATTTTAAGTTAGTTTAAAATTGGTTGCTCTATTCGGACATAGCCTTTATTTTATCGTCTGTCCTTTTTTATTTTTTACATTCAACGTTCTTAACTCTTTTCAGCATATGAAAGTTGTTCCTTTAGCTATGTTTATTGATTGTTGTGTAAGTTTATCATTCACCGGCCTCATATTTTGGTACATTTAGGATGTGCGACTAATTGTGTTTATTTTGTTGGACTTTTTCCCGTCACATGGGTGAGTTTTTGAATTGTAATAACTCTTTTTTTCCTTCCTGTTTCCAATTTTGAAATAGTTTGTATCGTCAAAAGAACATGTTAAATTAAGTTTTTTTGGATTTCTTTAAGTGAAACAGAGTTGAACAAAAAAGATTGTTTTTAAGGATTTTAACTAACGCTAAATTGGAATCTGATGACTTGGTATTAAATTAATGCTTATTGGTATTTATTTAGTCTTGGTGTTTTAGCTTCACGTTATCAACCAAAAAGCGTGTGTCATTTTATGCAAAAAGCTGATTGTAATTTTACATAAGTATTTCAGATTTCATTTTAACGTGAGCACAGGTTATAGTTGATAATGCATATATTTTCATCTTTTGTGCTAATTGAAAATGCTCATAACTTGTATTTGTGGTAATACAAAAACATCATTTGGACATCTCTTCACTTTTTAAGTAGCCCGTGCAACGCCGGGCACGCAGCTAGTAATTTTACTATTTTTTGATGCTACAAGGAAACAGACAAATGTCAGTTAGTTGCCACTAACAGTGCCAGATCTTTGATATTCCTGAGCGGGGGAAAAAACTTAAAACATCCCCCCTTGACCTGTCTTCCTTCGAGTTTGTACATAGAGTTTCAAGGAAAAAAGCGCAGAAATGTTGGACATTTTCCGCTTCCCAATAAAATGCCACTCGGGGCAAGGGCCTTGGTCATGGCCGGATTTATGGGGGGCGAAGGGGGGCAATTCCCCCCCAGTCTTGGGAGGAATTAATACACAGTAACAATACACGTTCCAAAATCTTAAAAGGAAAAATCATGATTTTTTTTTTCTTTTTTGAATAGTTCAAAAGCCAAAATGAAGAGAATAGTGACTGTCCTTTTCTAAGGGGCGGAGGGAGGGGGGGGGGGAGGGGCAGAAACTATACAATGTATTACAAGTAGTAAAGTGTTCAGTGTAATGCTGAAATGTGTTAAAAACGACTACTTTGAACTGAAAACCATTGGGGCAAGTATATAAGGTTCATTCTCCAGAAAATGTAACTTTTTAACTCAAATATTTTTAAATTTCAAAGCCTTTTGTTTTCTTTTTAAAAATTCTTACATGAAAGTGTTACCTACTAACGACAAACAATGGCCCAGCTAAGTTCCAATTATTTTACTCAAAAATAAAAATAATATTAAAAAATGCCTTGTTCATGGAAAAAAAAAAGAAAAAACTTTTAATGTTTAAATATTGTGTATATGGGTGAGCAAGTTAGATTCTAATAATTCTTTTAAAAGAGATTTTTTTGGCTGCTGTCCAAATCTTAAAACAACGTTTCCATCTAAAATTTTATTTTAAATTAGTTTAAAATTGGTTGCTCTATTCGGACATAGCCTTTATTTTATCGTCTGTCCTTTTTTATTTTTTACATTCAACGTTCTTAACTCTTTTCAACATATGAAAGGTGTTTCTTTAGCTATGTTTTTTGATTGTAGTGTAAGTTTATCATTCACCGGCCTCTTATTTTGGTACATTTAGAATGTGTGACTAATCATGTTTATTTTGTTGGACTTTTTCCCGTCACATGGGTGAGTTTTCGAATTGTAATAACTCTCTTTTTCCTTCCTGTTTCTATTTTTGAAATGCAGTTTGTATCGTTAAAAGAACATATTAAATTAAGATCGTTTGGATTTCTTTAAGTGAAACAGAGTTGAACAAAAAAGATTGTTTTTAAGGATTTTAACTAAAGCTAATTTGGAATCTGATGACTTGGTATTAAATTAATGCTTATTGGTATTTATTTAGTGTTGATGCTTTAGTTTCACGTAATCAACCAAAACGTGTGTGTCAATTTATGTAAAAAGCAGATTGTAATTGTACATAAACGTTTCAGATATCGTCTGTCAGATGGAATTCATTTTAACGTGAGCGCAGATTATAGTTGATAATGCATATATTTTCATCCTTTTTGTGCTAATTGAAAATACTCATAACTTGTATCATTGATAACTATGATGTTATTATGTTTTGCAAGCCTTGCATTACGCGTATTTAGTTACTCCTTAGCGCTTTAGAAACTGATGTCAGAGTAATACAAAAACATCAATTAGACATGTCTTTCATTTTTTAAGTAGCCCGTGCAAAGCCGGGTACGCAGCTAGTAACGTTTTAAATGTTGATTGAGATCTACGAATATTCGATGCATATATATATATATATATATTAATATTAAGGTTATTTGTATTTTACATGCTTTGTAGAGTTAGTAAATGGCATGTGGGGCAAGTGGATGGGGCAAAGTGAAATAGCTCTTTTTATCTATTTATTTTTTCTTTTATAAAGTAATTTACATATTCATTTATTATTTATTTCATTTACACCCCCTTCGTTTAATAATATCTTTATTTATTCATTCATTCACTTATTTTCTTATTCATTTACTATTTTATTCACTCATTTATTTTTTCTCGTATATTAATTAACTTATTAAATTTTTCGTTCATTATTTCACTTTCCTTTCAATTTTTGATTGATTCATTTATTTACTCAATTATTTGATAAAAATACCTTTAATAATCAATCGAATCGAAAACATTTCCCTAGAAAAATATTTTGTTTTTCACTTTGTACCATGAAAAAAAGTGACATTTTCCCACCACCTTTTAAGAGTGCAAATTTACAGCTAAAAAAAAAGTTTGCAAATGTCATTGTAAAAAACATTGTTCGTTCTTTATGTAACGCGATTATCAGGGTAAAGTTCTTGTTTATTCATTTTGAAAAAAGTAAGTTACCTTAACTATTTCACTTTGCCCTACATTACCTTACATTCTAAGAAAATTGCATTTCATTGCGGAAAAAAAAAATATTCGCATATAATTATTACACTTCTCAGATTCTTGCTTGATGGTTATTGCCCTTCGTTACCAATTCAATGAGTCCAATAGGAATCACAGAGGCAGACATATTTTTTCATTAAGACGGTTTTCCAATTTCTTTTTTGTTAGTATCAAATTTCATCTGATGGAGCAGCTCTAATGTTAAGAAAGGTGCAAGGAAACAGCAACGTTAATTTGCAGCTACAATCCCTTTCATTTCATTGACTAAGAATTTGTCTCCACTCCATGATTTTTTGGCCAGGGCTATAGAAAATAATCAGCTTGACAATAATACCTGCAACATTTGCTTTTCAAAAATCAAATGTTCTAGAAATTGCACTTTATAGTTTACTTAAAAGCCATGAGAAGGTTTCATCATTTTTTCTACTATTGTCTTCCTAAAACGTTTCTAAAGATAGAACCTTAAATTTTTGCGTGTTTATAAACCTTAGAGTAATACATCTTTGATGCTTGCTCTTCAACAACAATACGGAATTTTATTGGATAAATCTTTAAATAAAATAATGAATACGTTAAATATATTGATGTATTTTTTAATGCGTTTCGGAAATAGAAGTAAATCGTATGTTTTTTTTTCTAAATTTTAGCGTATAGAAAATACTATTTACTTGTAGTACTCAAAAATACAAGAAACTTGTGGTTTTTTTTTTTTTTTAATTAAGTATTTAGAAAACACAATTTAGCGCAATTTATGCTTTGTAAGTCGTCACACACACATATTGAAGTTGATGTATACTTGAGGTAACAGATTTCTTTTTCAACATATAGCAGACTGTTGAATTATAAAATATAAAGCTACTTTACATACACTGAGTTGTGAAAAAATGGAAAACAAAATAATTTTCCCCATGGCATGAAGTTACTTTCATGTATCAGAACATTTATACTGGAGCGAATACAAGACACAGATAAATGTGTTATCAGAACCATCTTCTTCAAGGACTCAATTTACTTCTGTATAGTAAGCAGTTGTCTATTGGATTAAAGAAAATCAATAATTCATCACACCTAGGAAGGAAACAAAAATCATCACATCACCCTCAAGAATAATAATGAATGCCACTATGTTGCCGAAACTTCTGCAACAGATACAGCGGTCGAATGCTACCTGATCTGACAAGATATGACGCTACTTAGTAACTCAAAGACAGTTGTTAAGGTGTGCTCTTATAATTCTTAAGAGATAAGCAAACTCAAATCATCTACACTTTTCCGCAAGATAAAAACATCAACCTAAAATGCTTGGTTGAAACACTTCTAGTTAGTTTTGATTATAGTTTTAGTTATGAGCCTTGTGAATTCCAAATAATCTTAGAACTAAGTAATAAACTTAGAACTAAGTAAAGTAATTAACTTAACAGTTGAACCTCGATTTGTTGTTTTTCATGGGATGAGTGAACGAAAGACGATGTCTGCTGGAAAATGATGAACTCGGGTTCAAGTTTGAACAAGAGAAATGTAAAAGAAATAAATTGAAGTTGCAGAAAAGTAAATAAATATATATATATATATATATATATATATATATATATATATATATATATATATATTTATAAAACCGCAGTTTTATGCTCGGTATTTCGCTTGTTTTTAAAATTAAGCAGCAAATTTTCAAGATAGGCAACATTTTTCTGGTTCCTGGTACAATTGCGTCAGAATTTGCACTGTTGTAGGCACTCGCGAAACTAAGCAAAATTACCAGAAGACCGAAGAATATCGTGTACACTGTAAAAAAAAAAAAAAATCCTGAAATTTTACGTAAAAGTTAATGGCATCCATGTTGCCAGTAACTTTATATTATTTTACTGCACAATTTTACAATACAATAACCGAGAGTTAAAAAACGCAACATGCGAACAGCAGGTTCGATCTCTTACCTTCGCATTCATAGGCGGCTTTGCTGACCTCCATACTAGTTGGGACACATCGAATGAGGGAAAATACGGTGTTATGTTCTTTGCGGATTAAGTCCCGTGGTGTATCAATTGGCACTGCAATCATTCATTTTTGTGGTACAATTTACTGTAAATTTGTTCTGTACTGTAAACAGTACATTTTTAGTAATATTTACCATAAAATTTTCCTGAATTTTTAAAAATATAGGTGAGTAAATTTAAAGAAAAGTAATACGCCTTTTAATGATGTCACTCCCGAGCACTTTTATGCCGTTTTGCAGTATTTCTGTTGCACAATAAAATTTCACTCTCATTACGCCACATATTATACATAGAAAGAACAATTCGATATTTTTTTCAAAAACATCCCGAGATTGATATTCTATTTTCCCAATGAAACGATTTTCTAAATTTATCAGTGCTAGATTTTTGACCTACTTTGTTATACCTCTTCAAACGCCAAAATATAAAAATGAATAACTTAGAACGTCTCTAAAAAGTCACGTCTTATGTATCCTCAAGGGTATGAACAAAAGTTTCACGATTTTCGCAAGCAGCTCTCATGGGGAAAAGTGAAGTGAGTACAAAAATAAGATGTCGCAAGAAAAAAAAAATCAGATCAATATTGACATTTTCGACAGTCTTTTCTAAATTATGGAAGTAAGCGTTTAGAGAAAAGTTTGATTATTTCTAAAATTCGTTTTGAAAAATCAGTTTATAAAATTGCTTATCTTTCAGCTTGTAGAACATGTAGACTTAAAATATCGTAAAGATTTGCTTAGTTTGATGATATCATCAATGAAAACCTTGAATCCGAATTGCATTTATCTCTTATTTTGTTAGGTACCTTTCTGTAATATGATTATGTATCGATTCAGTTTTGTTGGCCTGCAGCATATTTGTAATTTTAGGAAAAATAAATCACCCTTCACTGTTGATGCAGATCAAATTACTAATGCACTTTGTCCTCGGCTAATCTGAATGCCGTTATTAATATTTCTATAAACCATTCTGATCAGCTCGATGTGCTTTACGTCAGGAGCAGTTTTACTTGTTTTTCAAAAACTTCTCTTCTTACTGCTTCCCAAAACTGCTGTATTAGGCGTCTCATTGACAATATCCAGTTGTTACTTAGACCGGAAAAGAAAGTAAAATTGCTTTTCATGACAAACGTACTTATTTATAGAAATACAATCCTTCTGTGATGAATCTTTCACACTTCATAAAGACCGCAGAGAGGTAAACTATGTTAAACTTTCAAAAAAAGCACAAATTGCCAGTTACAGCAGACACGTGTTTCGGCGTTACAGGGAACGCCTTTTTCAATGCAAAAAGTAATGAGCTTATGGATGAAAAGACATGTAAGCTCATTACTTTTTGCATTGAAAAAGGCGTTCCCGAAACACGTGTCTGCTGTAAATGATAATTTGTGCTTTTTTTGACGTTGTTTTTTCTTGCTTTACTGTTCAGCACAAAGGTATTTATTTATCTTATGTTAAAACTGTTGTAAAGTCTTTTACTGGCATCTGTGAGTCATCTGAAAAGTATCCGATTCTTTCCGTTAAATTTTTTGGACCAGATTTTACTCTTCCTAAGGTTGACACTGTTTGTTGAACACACTCGCTAAGGATTTAGTCTTCTCTCTTGATTAGCACTTCTTTTACTGTTGAAAATCTTGAAAATAGTCTTAAAAAATTGCGTTTTTTTGAAATCTCATGGTTTAAATATTGTGTCTTTTGATGCAAGTTCGCGTTTCACAAATGAGACAGTGAGAAACAAAGGGATGTAAGTTTGAAAATTAAAAAAATCGAGCTAACCAGTACAAATGGAAAATTAACCCCTCCTCTTTCTTTGGGCAAGAAATAGAACTAGTAGCTCTGGTAGGTGCTGCTGTATAGCATGATTCAGAAAAAAAAATCAAGCCTACCTTAGGACGTTATCTTTATAATCATTTGGAACAAAACTTGAAAATGTCCAATTATATCCCTTTACTTCTCGCTGCCTCAAATGGTGATTTTAAACTGAGAGTGATATAAGTTATCTCAACATAGTTTTGAGTAACTGAAGGCTTTGGAAATAAAAATCTGTAAAAATATCGAGGCTGTTTAAAATTAAACTTCAAGAAAAGGATTTGAACATAAACATATTTTTTTTTAATAATGCATCAATTTTTATCACAACTTACTTATGTTATGTTTTAAAGTAACTTAAAATGACTTACAGCATTGTCATTCAACTTTTACGATTTAATTACTGAAAGAAAGCCAAATATAAGCAACAACTGTTATGAATGAAAAGAATGAAGCCCTAGCAAAAAATTCCGGCTGCTGGTCCTGGAAACTGACGTACACTCAGAGATATTGCTAAAGTTTTCTTTAAAGTGTAAAAAAAAATCATATATATTTCTTAGGGGACTGAAATTCATTTTAGAGGAGTGAAGTGTACGAAAATAGTGGATATCATATTGGTGGTGGTTACACAAGCACTTTCTAAGAATGAAATGGGAAATACAGTCGAGCCCGCTTAATAGAGTATCGGCTAAAAGAATGTCCTGCTTAATAGTGGATATCATATTGATGGTGGTTAAACAAGCACTTTCTAAGAATGAAATGGGAAATACAGTCGAGCCCGCTTAATAGAGTATCGGCTAAAAGAATGTGCCGCTTAATATAATACATTTTCAATGTACCAAACCATTGTAATGTGTTATTTTGATTCCGGTTAATTAAATGTCCCGCTTATTAGAATATTTTTTCGAGGCAAAATGGCTATTCCATTAAGCGGGTTCGACTGTAGTAGAGAAAGAACTGTACTACTCTGAATTTTGACGTTCAGAATGTTAATTATGTTATATGTTTAAAATGTTGAACAGTTTAAAAACTCATCTTCTCTTTCTCGCATTGTTTACTTTTTAATAAAGATACAAATCATCAAAGTCCATTTTTCTACATTTTTCAGTCGTATTTCTGATTTTCAATGAGTGAAATATACGCTTGTAGAGGAGGTTAAATATATCTCTGTTAGCATTAACAGCAGTTATAGTTATTGGATAGTTTTATGATCTCCAAGTGGCAAATATATTTAAGTATAGCTTTGCGAAATGGCACACTTAATAGAGGAACTAAATAGAGAACCCAAATCCCTGCCTAACTAAAAAATGTTTTTTTTTTCTTTTTTGCCTTACCACTTTTAGCCTTGCCTATCCAAATGTAAATTGCGAGTAATTTCCCTTAAACTTGTTTCTTCTGAAAAAAAAGCTTCTATATTTGCTGAATTTGTTATAAATCTTTAAATAATTTTACCTGAAAGCTATGGCTGTAGAATTGTGGCTACTCTTTTAACATCATTGATTGTATTTGGAATTAATATTTCTGTTTCCACTTTTGCTCTTACTATTGCTTTGCCTTTTTATGTATGGGTAAGCCATCAAATTGCATCAAACCGTTTGTAAAAACGGTTCTACCTTTATGACATATTTAATATTTAAATTAGATAAATGTAGCGCGAATGTGTGGTAAATAACATATTTTTCGCATTACAATTATTCACAGTTTTACAATAAAATTAAGGATCCTTTGATACCGTTGGTTTATACTTATTGAGGTTAGAGTATTGCGTGTGTATGAATGTTTCCTTATTCATGTTTCGCTTCAAGATAAATAAATCATGTAACATAACTGTTTTTCCACCTTTTCTTCAGTGCTAAGTACAATTTTTCATGATTGTCTTTGATAGAAAACAGACGATCGTGAATGATTATCATAATATCCTGCACAGGCCGTGGTTTTCGTAAATTACAAGAGAAAAAATCTTTCATCGATACATAAAATAACCTAATGTTAATATGACTAACGTAATTACAGTCGAATAAAATGAATTTGGAAAAGATGTTGATCACAGTACCCCAGTTAATTAGGGTTACATCAGAGAAAATGAATGTGAGTGTTGTTAATATACGAGAGTTAGAACCTATAATTCATCGTTACGAGTAATAAAATTAACTATACGTGTATTTGATTTGTGTTTTTTGCAGTATACTATCAAATGATTTTTTGAAAAACTGAATAAATAATAAGAATCAAAGAAAACCTGCCTTAAAGTGTTTCTTTTGCGTTATTTACATTATTTTCTGGTAGCAAACGTTCTTCTTAGGGTACGAACATAACTATGGGCGTAGTAGGATTCAAGTTATGGACAAGAAGAGGCAAAACCAGATTGCACTTTTAGCCCCAATCATAATCTTTAGCCTCGCATTTAGAAGCCTCGCATGGGTTCTGCCTTTAGGGGCAAAAAAACCTTGCAATTAACTGCTAATTGCAGACTTGAGAAGTTTCAGTAGTAATTTTTGAATATTTTATCTTCTCTACTTCATATTACCTTCCATTAATCGTTAACCATCGCGTCATAATGCACAAGTGAGAAAATAGGACTCAAATTAAGAAGAAAAAAGTTCGTTAGTATCAGAAAATGAAATTTTAGTTTAGAAATGCAACAAATGCAAGCTTATAATTTTAAAATGCAATAATCTAGGGAGAGGCAATGGCCCCCTCCTTGGATTACTGCCTCTCTAAGCTTGTGTCCACTATGTTTTTCTATGTGTACTCTATTTCTCTTTCTCAACAATTTTCTTTTTTCTAAGACTTTGTCTCTAGCTTCGCTTACTCTTTCAAGTACATCATCTAACAGTTTTCTAAGAAGGTGCACCATTTACGCTTTATTTTGCAAATCTTTCATTAAAAAAAAAACATTGAATTTAAAAAATAGTTTACTAATGGCAAAAATCTTCACTAAAACATAGTAATTTTCTATTCTCTCATATAAAATGAGCGTGAAAAAGAATAAAATGAACAAATAAATAAATACAAATAAGAAATAAAACAAATCATTTTAATGAACAGAACGTTAAGGTTGAAATTGGTTTTTGGAAATATGTGCGAAGAAGAAAAGAGCCTTACCACTAAATATGATTTCTTTTTGTCCTGTGTAGAAACTTTTCCAGGCAGAAAGCAATAGCAAAGCTGTATTTTACATTGTTTAGCTTTTGTATGGTACACTTCAATTCATGTACATAGATAAAATACCCCATATAAGGTTCAAACGCCAATACGAGTATAGAAAGTGGAGTGTTTTAATGTTTATCCTAAAAGGTGTAAAGGCTTAGTTCATGTCACCGAAATCGGAAGCTCGAGTGACACGGGAGCTTAGAGCTTGATTTGATTCAGAATGACGTATGGTGATAAAGGATGAATTTATCTCAACTCCAGCATTCACAGTCGTAAAGATAATGTAACTTGAATAGTATTCTAGTAAATTTATAAATTTGTATATACATTTTCAGAGAGTTTTTTTCATAAGCGTTTTTCAGATTAATTGCACAATATATAAAAATTATTTCAAAAGAATTATTTTATTATTTTATATTTCTTAAACAATGACAAAGAAAAATTGAATCGGTGTCAATTTTTTGATGGGTAAAATGTTAAAACCTTAGTCCCGCCTTTATATTTCAAAATAATTTTTCCTTTTAAATATATACAAATTATATTTACATCCACAACACTTTCTACCTTTTTTCTGGAAGACTGCTAAATAAAAAAACTAGTTTTCACCGCAGTGTCTGACACCTTGCCAACCTAGTTTGATGGGGTATGTAAAATACTTAGACAGAAAACTAGGTAAAATAGAAATGGGCATGTCCTGTTCGCAGATTTTTACCTTTCCGCACATTTTCTGATTATTATTATTAAAAAAAAGAAAGGGGGAAAAACACGATAACTTCTGCTAGAAATGTTTTATGTTAATGCCTCAATTTAGTATCTAAGGCCCCTTATTTTGTCTCAGAAGGTTTACAACATTGGAGTGCTCAAATTTGCCACTTTTTTTTGTTTCAAACTAGACTAAATTTTTCAATATTACTTCGTGATTTGTTTTCGAATGCCTTTTCTTTTCATAGGTAGCAAGAAAAACCATTGCTTATACATTTACATTTATATAATGTTGTAAATAAATGGTTGGAAAACTGTCTGATATTTCTTGGAGAAGAAATCTGGATTCAATTAAGTTGCTTTGCGTGAACACAGCGAAAAACACCAGTCACCTAGTTGACAATCACCCTATTTTAAAAGTTGATGCACAACTCACCACCTCGTGTGTAGGAGGCCTTAATGAAGTATTACTTCACTAAAAAATTCAATTGTGCACAAGTTTATGCAAAACCAGTTTCAATACAAATGCGAATTCCAGAAATAAAATTGAAAATTGGTGGCATGATAGTACACTATAAACTCAGAACTTGAGGGCAAAAGGAACAAATTGGGTAATATTACATGAGAATATCAAATAGAGGCGGTAGTTGATTAATTTTTTCGAAAATGTTGCCTGTTTATTCGTTGACTGGTGTGTAGAGGGTAATGTCCTTTTAGTTGATTCAACTCATTGGGGGGAGAATGGTAGCAGGGTTTGTGCTTGTAGTGCCAGGTGAGTTGACTGCCGTGTGAAGGATGTCGGATGATTCCTTCATTTTTCTACCTGGTTACACTTTCTAATACCCGCAGCCCGCACGTCCGAAAATTTATTCAAATAAGTTGCTTCGTACGAAGGAGGTCAAATTATAATTCTGCAAATTACAATGCTGCGGACCTGCAAGAGCTTTTCAAAAAAATTCACAAACCGGTGATGTTTTTTTTTCCTTTATAAATAAAATCTCTTGTGCTCGCGAACCGTTAAAAACGTGTGAATTTTTTTACAGACCGATTTTTTTTTTTTTAAAATCGCCTACCTCCCCCCCCTCTTTTTTTCTTTCTTTATTTTCTTGCTAAAACAAAAATGACTTGGGGACCATTAAAAACTTTTAAAAAGTTTTTGTAAGCAGCTGACGTTTTTTTCCCCCAGCCGACCCTTTATTTCTCCAATTTCACGGCAGAGAAGAAAAATTCGACAGAAAGAGGTTTTGACAAGGTCCAAAAAATAAGCAATTGGAGCAAAGATGAGGAGCTAACATATTTTATTCATTCATATTGCTGAGCATCTTACCGTACTAGTTATTGTGATAACGTGTTTTTTTTTTTTTTTGAGCAATCACGATTGCTTATTGCTTTCATTTGACTGTTTTTGGCGTGCTATCATTTTTCCCACCGGCGCGGCGCCACCCTCTGCCAGCACCACCCGTCGCGTCGGCCGGCCTCACGATGCTGCTCCTCTAGCGAAAATCGTCTCCAGGTTGCGTCCAGATCCTACACACACACGCATACATACACGCACCAACACACACGCACACACAAACACATACACACACATACACAAACACCGCCATACACACACATACCCCTACACACATACACAAACACATACACACACGCATGCATACAGACACCTACACATACACACAAATACACACAACTGCCCACACATTCATGCCTGCACACAGACACAAACACATATGCTTACACACACACACTCATACACATACCCCGCCCCCACGCACACAAACACTCATACACACAACTACCCACACACACATGACTGCACACATACACCCCCCCCTCCACACACACATACAAACACACACTCGTGATTGCGAAAAATATAATTTGAATTCAAAATGACAAAATTCAAATTAATTTTTCTTTTTTTTAATGTTAATGCTTATGTTAGTAACAAGGTTATGCATAACATTAAAGAGGAAAATTTTTTTTCAATGATTGTTGTTTAAAAATGTTGAGGATTTTACTTCATTCACAATCGAAATAATTTAAATATTAAAAATGCATAAAATCAGAGAGCAACTGATCTCAATGTCTCGAAAGTAAAACTCACGAAGCTGTCTCATTTTTCCAACAATACCCTTTCCTAACAGACTCCCTGAAAAGCTTGCTTAGTTTTCCCCGGAATAAATGTCCCTTCAGACTTGGAAGACTACATGAGTGCTAATATTGGAAATAATGCCTTTTCTCCACTGCTGCAGTTGATAAGGATCGCTGGAGTTCAAATTTAAAAACAGCAGTATATCCGGAATTAGAGATACAGAAGTTTTCCGGAAAATTTATTCGAGATAAACATGAGGGAAAGTATTGAATTTTTTCTACAAATGCAGGGAAAATAAAAAATTTCGAAAAAAAAGGAGGTTTTCGAGATAGGCAGGTTCGAAACAAACAGGTCCGACTGCAATAACAAACAAATAAATAAATCTATAAATAAAATTTTACTTAGTATTAAAGAACTTTTATTGTTCTTGTGGTAATTTTTATTTATTTTGGAAGTTTCCTCACTTTTGGAATTGTCAAAAACAGATACTCTGTTTCAATTTTTGTTATCTCTATTTTTTAAAGCAAAGCTGCTACAATTTTTTGTGATAAAAGCATAATTTTAGTGCAAATAATCATATAAGTAATGATGTAACTTTTTAATGCCATTTGGCGACGAAAGTTAGTAACTAATTCCACTGTTTTTCAAATTTTCTTCGGAAAACATTCTAGAAAAAGTAAAAACAAAGCAAAAAAGTTACTTTTGTGCAATAAAAAAACGACCGTTATTTTAATTAACAATGACTCAAAATTAATTACGGCCATTCACTCAAGTTACAAAGTTTTACAAGAGAATGATCAAAAATAATTAAACTAGCTCATTAGGATGCCCTAAAGGACGCATTCAGATTTTGTGTGATTTTTTTTTTATTTCGATAAATTTGTTTGTGCCCTCTTGAGTTATATCTCATTACGACACTATTTTCATTTCACAAATTATAACCTAAAAAGTATTTAAACATTTTTTGCAAATGGAAAAAATGTATTTCTTAAGAACGATAATGGAAGCTTTCATGAGCTCACAAGCTGTTTCGATTGCTTTAAAAACTTAAAAGAATGAAAGAAGAAAAGATCAAAATAATGTTTTTTTGGGAAAACTGAATGACGGTTTTGCAGATTGGTATATATTTCATAAAGAAAAATGTTCGAATTGCATTATAATACACACTTCTTACTCACAGAGCGTTTATTTGAAAACTATTTCTGTGCATTTTTCGTTATTTGTTTTTCCTGTTTATAAACAGTGTTATGGATTTATTATGCTTTTCTTATTGCTTTTAATTTGAAATATGGTTTTTTTTTGTTTGTAATTTCGATGATAAATTCTTGTACGTTTGATCTTGTTACGAAAAAAATATTTCCTTCTTTTTTTTTTCTACACATTTTACAGTAAATCTTGCAAGCTTAAAAGTATTGCTTTAATTCTGAGCAAATGTCGCACAATTTTCAAACAAACGTGCCGTCTTCCAGTTTTTGAGCATTAATTACTATAAACTGCATAGAGGTTTTGTCATAGCATTGGCGATCTTTTAACTGAAAATAAAAATTTATCTTTGTAATTGAATCGGTAGTTTGAAGAAGGGACCAAGCACCAAAATATGAAAATTTGAATTTTATAGGTTAAAAATGTTTTGAAGGTTCAAACAATTTTTTACCGTTAAAATTCAAATTTTCATTTTTCGCCGCTTGATCCCTTCTTCAAGCTACCGATTCAATTATTTGTTGTCAATATTTGTAAAATAAAAGCTACAATTGTTATTCAAAACTAATGAACGCTAGATATTCATTAATATTGATAAGTTCTTGAATTTCACTGAATATTAAGGTTTGATCAAATGTAGATGAATGACTTTTGAAGCAAAAAAATGAGTCAGAGTTCTCATACAAGTCACAAACTACATTACCACTTTTTGTCCCTAATAACTTTACCCATGCAATATTGATCTCTTTTTCAATGATGATTCGACCAAATTTTCTATCTCTTATCGATACTTGCCGTTCAATAGGTTATCAACAAACTGCATCATCCAGATCTTATCTTCTGCAGCATGGGTATAGGGAAACAACAAATATTTATAATTAACTGTAATTTTATTAAAACCATTATTTTTAAAATGCTAAGAATGCATAATAGAGTTTTGTTTTTGGCAATGATAAAAGCGTGTTTTTTATCAAGCTCGAAAATTTAATACACATGGTCCGAACTTTGTACACTAGGGGCCTCGTTTTGCCTTTTTTTCGGAGCAAAAACTAATTTCCTGCAAAAGTGGCCAATCCGCATAGACATTACAGATTTATTTTTTTTTCAAGCTGAATAATATTTTTTGTGAAACGTATGGCTTCAAAGTATCAAAACTTCGAGCATTACACTAAAATGTTCACTATATTCAGTTATGCTAAAAAGGTCATATTTTTGCGTTATAAGTCAACTTCTGCGATATTTGATATTCAAACCTCAAAAGTTCAGTTACGTGTTCTTGGAGCGGTAAAAATGACTCCTTTGGTGCTTGAAATTGGGTGTTAATTGCGGACAATTAAATATTTTTTGGAAATTTCAATATAAGAATTTTCATTATTTTCAAGTTTGGATTGTAAGTGTAAGTGGATCACATTTCACTTTGCAACGTGATTCCTTCTATCTCCCAATATCAATACCAAAGCAGCACAGTGCTCCCCTCGCCCCCACACATTGGCAAATCGAGACAACACGAACATGTGTCAACCTTCATTTCCACCAATTTCAGTTACAGTAAAAATGTCATATTTTTGGGCTAGGAGGGGTTTGGAAAGGCGTTTAAATTCGACGTCCAAATCTGAAAATGTCCGTAAAGTCATATGTAATTGAAGTATGTCTATCTTGTCTGTTACTGCCTGGCTCTGGGGGACGAGGGGGCAATGTACTTCTTTTTTTATTGACATTGGGGGATAGGGGAGATCAAGCTCAAAGGAAATGTGATACTCTTATAATTCAAACTTGAAGCGAATGAAATTCTTATACCGAAAATCTGCTGATTGTACTGGATTTACACCCAATTTCAAGCACCAAAAATGGCAGTTTTGTATTCTCCAAAAATACGTAATTAACCGTTTAAAGTTAGGACTTCAAGTTTCAATACAGTTGACATCTACAAAAGCAAAAAAGGGACTTTTTTACTGTAACTAAAATTAGTGAACATTTTAGTGTTTTTGCTCAAAATTTCGAAATTTTGAAGCAATACTTCTCACAGAAGGTATTGTTAATTATTTTACTACATTATTTATTTATTTGTTTAGTTAATTATTTTTTTAAATTCTTTTGTTACAAAATAGTTGGTCAACAATTTAGTGTTATAAAATATTTACACGGGAAAGAAGACAAAATATTTTCTTTTAACTAAAAATTGAAGTTCATAATAGTTTTAAAATTCACTATGAGGCAGTGAGGAGCAAACGGATGTAAGTGGCAAAATTAAAAATTTGGAAATAACCTGCACAAATGGTAGGTGAACCTCTCCTCTGTCTTGGGGCAAGAGATCGTACTAGTAGCCTTGGTAGGTGCTGCTGTACAGCATGATTTAGAAAAAAATCCGATGAAAGCCTATCTAGGACGTTATATTTATGCGCGTTTTACTCGAAACTTGAAAATGTCCACTTACATCTCTTTGCTTCTCACTACCTCATATATGTATTAAGCTTAAACGCACAATATAATAAGAATAAACTTTACGTAATAAAATATTTTTTGTATTGTTTTTTCTTATAAGTATTTTCTTGTCGATTCAGTACGAAATTTTAAAGTTTGACAGTGAGTAGGGTTATACAGTTTGGAAAATATATTTTCTTATTGACAATTACTATACAATTTAAACTGACACTGTGTAGGAAACCAACCCTTCAATGTAATTGGTAATACGTATCTGTTTCATATTAAAGAGTTTCGTTGAATTATGATCCTGCATTTTTCAATCGTGTTCATATCTGCCCCAGTCTTGTTCACATGCGCCCTCATATAGGGTTGCACATGCGAATAATTGAAGACATTTTTTAAAAACTCCATAAAGTAAAAAAATGATTTTTTAAAACATCTGAAAAAAATCCATGGTGCAAAGAAAAGACTATTCAATAATGGGGACACATTTCTCCGAAAAATTTATAATATTTTTTGAGAAACTTAGAAATAAAAACAATTGTTCACATGTGCCCCTCTTTCCCCTATTACTTTTTGTTCCGGGAGAAAAAAAAAGTGCAAAGGAGGCACCTTACGTGTAGGTTGATATAAGTCTGTCTCGTCTCTCCTTGCCCGACCTTGGGGACAGTGTGCTGCTTTAGTACATACATTTAGGGAGAGGAGGATCAAGCTGAAATGAAATGTGATCCACTTCACTAGTAGACCAAACATGGAGCGAATGAAGCTTCTTATTCCTTAAATCTAAAAAAAATGCTGATTGTACTGAATTTACGTCCCATTTCAAGCACTAAAGGAGGCATACTTAACCACTTCAAGAATACTTAACAAACCTTATTAGGGTTGAACATCAAATTTCTTTACAAGTGACATCTTCTACCTTTACAAGTGACATCTTCTACCTCAAAAATATGATCTTTTTACTATAACTACAAAGTAAGATATTTTTTGATTTAAAATTGTTTTAAAGGCTGTAATGCTCATGCAGATTTTTTGGCAGGCATTACATTTCTCTTAGGGAAAAAAGTGAAAAACAAGGCACCCTATTGGGCACCATTAAAATAAATTGAGTTTAATATTACAATATTTGTGTAATTTTAAGCCTAGTGTACTATAGTACTCATAAAAAATTGTTTGCTATTTACATGCATTTATTATGTAAAAATTTACTCTGATGTTAATCACTTATTTTTATTACTTACATTGCTCATAAATAGAAGGGAATTCGAAGGAAAATAATTATTTTCCCTTCAATGTTACTGAATTCGAAAAATTGACTGCGCGTATTAAAGGTTGACTACTTGTGTTTTGAAATAAAATCTAAATTCGTACTTTCTATTGAAAGTAATAATTAATTTTGATCAAAGTGAGCATTTTGTTGTTATTTCAAAATGAAATGATATTTGCCTATCAAAATATGTTATTTAGTACACAGATTCGACATGGTAGTCAACATTCTCAGAAACTTTGTATTCTCCAGTCACATCATCTAATCTCATAAGTTGACTTTGTAACCATGACATTGGCAATGTGCCTCACGATTGATGAACCTTAACGTCAACTTAAACATTTAGGTTCCTCTTATAATGTCAGCTCGAAAGCCTAATCCCTTAATGTGGCCTGCAACTAACACAATAATGAAGCAATTCGATACGAATTTCTTTCAAACAAATCTACCATTCGGATATGCACAAAAAATATTTTTCTGAAATTTCTAGGATTTGAAGAGCATTAGCGCAAAATATTAAAAGAATGAAAATTGAATGCTGGCCAAGATTGAATAACAAAATTAAAATGATTTTTTTAAAAATATGTTTGATTTTTGGAAATATTTTTAAAAGCAGAGTTGTTGAAATCAATTATTTTTTATATAAAAAAGACAACAATTTATACGTCTCCATTAATCTCTCCTTTGTTATTAACATATCTTTTGTAACATTTGAAACCCAGTTTTCTGGCGAAGAGATCAAGTTTTTATAAGATAAGTGTATGTTTAAAATAAATTGTTTTCAGCATTAAAAAATATCTTACCAGTAAACTGCTACAACCTATACAACCTTTTACCAATTCCTTTTTACATTTGTTCTAGTTTAAAATCTCATCATAAATGATTTCATTTTATCTATAAATTTAAAAAAAAATGTAATTTATCTAAACATGATCGAGGTTCATAAACACAAGAAGGACAAATGGATAAAATTTAACACTTTTGCCCTAGATATTTTGTAATTGTTCATGTATCTGGGATTCCTTATAATATTTTTATTTCAGGAAGAGTGTTTGGAGATGCTCACTTTCAATAATTAAATATAATTAATGAAGCTTAAATCAGAGCGACTAAAGAAAAAACCACTAATGAGTAAACCGAAAGTTAATTTGGTATAATTAGATATAATTGAGATAAATACACATTTCGAAGCAAAATGAATATTTTAAAGTTTAATGAAACGCAAGAATGGGTTGTCAATTAAGTTCTTACATTCTGAAACTTTGAAAGAGAATTTCTTTTCAGGAAACATGTGTTTATCACTGTCTTCTTCGGATTTACTTGGAAAAAACTCTTTAAACAAAGTGTAAGCATAATAAAATCATATAAAAGCATATAATCAGAAAAGAAGAAATAAATATGGATAAACATGTTTATTTTTGGAATAAGATGTAAAAAAAAGAAAAACAGAAACTATAATTTGCTTGTTGTTTTATGAGGGATCTGCTAAGTACGAATATTTTCCTTCATTTATAACATACGTTAAAACAAGCAGATGGAACAATAGGCTGGGAATTATGAATAATTTGTCTAAATTTCTTTCATTAATAGCATATAAGTATCTTAAAAACGGTACTTTAAATACATAGTTGAAAACACTTGAGCTAACCTTTTGCACTTATAGTACAGTAAAAATAGGGGTCGGACCCAAACATCCAAAAAAAAAAAAAAAAGCTAAACCTGGTGCAAATTGTTTATCACCCTCCCAATAAGAACAGGTAAAAAGTCCCACCCCATTGTGCGTCGGGTTTCGGAATGGGGGGCATCTAAAAATTGCTGTTTGGGGTATTTTTCCAGAATGTTTAGAGTAAATTTAAAGTGAGAATATTATGTCATACTCAATTTAAAAGCATGAAATTAAAGGTGTTTGACCCCCAAGAGGGATGACATAACCCACCAATGCTACAGAGCCCCCCTATCCCCGCAAAACGAAGCAGTACCCCCCCCGAACCCCCCTCCATACATTTCATATGGAAACATTATTTCATGCTAAAATAAAGTTAGAAATCGAGTGTGTCCATCTTCCAAGATCGATGGTGCACCTCTTCTCAACGATACAGCATCCCCCCTCCGCCAAAAAAAAAAAAAAAAATCCTCACCCCCCCACCCCCCTTTTATTTCAAGTAGAAGTATTATTTCATACAAATCAAAAATGCATTAAAACAGGACTGTCCAGCCCATAAGAACAGTAGCTCACCTCCCAAAACGAAATTATATACTAAAATATTATCCTTCCCCCCCTCTAATGGTGCACATTTGATTAAATGGCCAGAAAAATTACGCTGAACTGTTTTTTGCTTTCAAATGATTTCTCCTATGCTTGTAACCAGTGTTGGGCATTAATCAACTAAATCCTCTATCGACTAAAGTAATCTGACTCCCATTTAGTTCAGACTAATATTTTAAAAATTTAATTCAATTGCAGACGAAGATTAACGTTAGTTTAAATTAACTCGTTAGTTGACTAAAAAAACTAATTTAGTTCAGATTAAATTAATCAGATTGAATTTAATCAAACTAATTTAATCAGATTGATTTAGTCAACTAAAGTAATCAGATTAAATTTCGTCAGATTAAAATTTATACTAAATCTAATCAGATTGAAAAATATCTACACTGTTAAAACTACAGATTGCGTTTGGATTCTTTAAGGGGTTCCTTTCTCTTCCCCCCCCAATGAATATTAAGTAGCTCCTAATGTGTTACGGGGGGGAACATTGGGGGTTGGGGGGCTGCCCCCCTTACCGATTTAAGACCTTAAAAAATCAATAATATTTAAAAGCACCCCCTTTGAAGTGACGCAGTTTGCGACATGACCCACACTACCCCCCCCCCCCATTTGGTACACAATACTGTTTTGGTCTTCCTTATCTTTATCTTCTTTATCTTTACTAATAATAAAGCCGAAAGTCTCTCTGTCGGGAGGATGTCTGTAGGATGTCTGGATCTCTGTGACGCGCATAGCGCCAAGACCGTTCGGCCGATTTTCATGAAATTTGGCACAAAGTTAGTTTGTAGCATGGGGGTGTGCACCTCGAAGCGATTTTTCGAAAATTCGATTTTATGAATTTTTTATTAAAATTTTAAGCCTATTACACATAATCTTTACTAATAATAAAGCTGAAATTCTCTTTGTCCGGAGGATGTCTGGATGTCTGTAGGGTGTCTGGATCTCTGTGACGTGCATAGCACCTAGACCGTTCGGCCGATTTTCATGAAATTTGGCGCAAAGTTAGTTTGTTGCATAGTGGTGTGCACCTCGAAGCGATTTTTCGAAAATTCGATTTTGTTCTTTTTCTATTCCAATTTTGAGCCCATTTTTCACAGAAATTTAATAAAATGGGAAAGAATTTGTTCTGAAAATTATCTTTCTTTTCTTTTTACTTCTTTTTCTTTCTCCTTTTCCTTTCTTTTTAAACAACAAACCTGAAAGTCTCTCTGTATGGATGTCTGGATCTCTGTGACGCGCATATCGCCTAGACCGTTCGGCCGATTTTCATGAAATTTGGCACAAAGTTAGTTTGTAGCATGGGGGTGTGCACCTCGAAGCGATTTTTCGAAAATTCGATTTTATGAATTTTCTATTAAAATTTTAAGCCCTTTACACATAATCTTTACTAATAATAAAGCTGAAATTCTCTCTGTCCGGAGGATGTCTGGATGCCTGGATCTCTGTGACGTTCGGCCGATTTTCATGAAATTTGGCGCAAAGTTAGTTTGTTGCATAGTGGTGTGCACCTCGAAGCGATTTTTCGAAAATTCGATTTTTTTCTTTTTCTATTCCAATTTTAAGCCCATTTTTCACAGAAATTTAATGAAATGGGAAAGAATTTGTTCTGAAAATTATCTTTCTTTATCTTTCTTTTCTTTACTTCTTTATCTTTCTCCTTTTCCTTTCTTTTTAAACAACAAACCTGAAAGTCTCTCTGTATGGATGTTTGGATCTCTGTGACGCGCATAGCGCCTAGACCGTTCGCCGATTTTCATGAAATTTGACACACAATTAGTTTGAAGCATGGGGGTGTGCACCTCGAAGCGATTTTTCGAAAATTCCATTTTATTAATTTTCTATTAAAATTTTAAGCCCCTTTTCACATAATCTTTACTAATAATAAAGCTGAAAGTCTCTTTGTCTGGAGGATGTCTGGATGTCTGAATCTCTGTGACGCGCATAGCGCTTAGACTGTTCGGCCGATTTTCATGAAATTTGGCAAAGTTAGTTTGTATCATGGGGGTGTGCACCTCGAAGCGATTTTTCGAAAAATCGATGCGGTTCTTTTTCTATTCCGATTTTAGGAACAAAATTGTCATAAGATGGACGAGATTACCATAACGTGGAACCATAACATGGGCATAAGCCAATTGGCGATAAAATTCACCATACATTATTTGTAAATATACAGGCGGACCAAAAGACCTTTTAATTTTCTATTACGGGCAAAGCCGAGCGGGTACCACTAGTACTGGAATAAAGGCTTGATTTTTTTCATATCCAGATAGCCGATGCCTATTCCCTATTGCAGTTACTTATATGAGGGGATGCCCCCCTCTCAAAAAGAAATTCACTCCACTCAAATTATGGAGGGTGGTTAAAAACGCGAAAATTTCCCAAAAACAAACCTTAAAATTTTGAAGTCTGCGCCACCCGTCCCACTACCCCCCCCCCCTGTAGGCCACACCGCTTCTGATCTTATTCGAATAAAATGCTTGAATTTTTTTATCCAGATGGCCGATGCTTGTTCTGTTTCAAAGTAACTTATTTAAGGGGATACCCCCCTTAGATTGAACCCCCCTCAAATTACGGGAGAAGGGGGCTCCCCCAAAAAAACATAAGTACAATTTTTTTTCAAAAACAAGCGCTAAAAATTTTAAGTTTGAACCAAACTCTCCACTGACCCCCCCCCCCCCCCCCATAGACCACACTACTTCTGATCTTATTGGAATAAAGTGCTTGAATTTTTTTTATCCAGACGGCTTATGCATGTTCTCTTTCAGAGTAACTTGCGTAAGGGAATACACCCTTTTAAATAGAAACCCCCGCAAATTACGGGGGGTTCCCCCCACTCCCAAAAAACTCATTAAAACACGAAAATTTTTAAAAAACAAACCTTAAAAATTCGAGGTTTGCGCACCCCGCCCCACTACCCCCCCCCCCCCCCGGAGGTCACACTGCTTCTGATCGTATTAGAATAAAATGTTTGAATTTTTTTTATCCAGATGGCCAATGCCTGTTCTGTTTCAGAGTAACTTAAGTAAGGAGATACCTCCCTTAAATAGAAACTGCCCTCAAGTTATGGGGGGGTGGGGGATTCTCCCCCCCCAAAACATTGTAAATGCTAAAATTTTTCAAAAACAAGCCCTAAAAATTTTACGCCACCCGCTATACTGACCACGCCCCCCCCCCCGTAGACCACACTGTTTCTGGTTTTATTGGAATAAAATGCTTGAATTTTTTAAATCCAGATGGCTGATGCATGGTCTGTTTCTGAGTAACTTACGTAAGGGGATACCCCTCCTTAAATAAGAAAGTCCCTCATATTCTGGGGGGCTCCCCCACCTTCAAAAACCTATTAAAAACACGAACATTTTTTAAAAACAAACCTTTCAAATTTGAAGTCGGCGCCACGGACCCCATTAGTCTGGATCACCGGATAATCCGGCTCGATCGATTTGACCGATTTCCCTTTACATTTAAAGAGCGATCGTCAAAATTCCATAATAATTATTTATTTAACCCTCTCACGGGCAAGACCGTGTTATGTCGTTGATTGAGTTCCCTTTTCTTCGCAATGCAACTTTGAATCAATTTGTTTTACTCGATAGGGAAAAAATTGAACTGTCACAGGAGAAGATTACAGACTTTGTAGACATGTTTACTGTTTATTTGTAATTCTATGTGTTTCCTTTTAAGATGATTTTCAGTGAGTATGTTTTATTTTGTTTTGTTTTTTTTTCATTCTCCGGATTTTCGATATTCCGGAATGGGTCGGATTCCAATTAATTTGAATTGTCGAGGTTCTACTGTAATGCCCCCCCCCCAAAAAAAAAAAATTTTTTTTTTCAAAAAGATTATTACATTTTCTCATGGTTTCGATACTTTTTTTGTATTTTTCAAGCAAACGTTCAAAATTTTCCCCACGGTGTGGAGGGGGGGGGGGGCGGGTCCTGACCTTCATGACCCCTCTTTGTATCTACAATTGACATACACTTGGACATAAAAATATACATCTGTACACCAATATACTCGGGATAACAAGTTACACTTATATACTCGTATATAAACGTATTTACTTGTGTTTGCACGTACTTTGATGTACATACACGTGGCAAATACAAAATTAGTGTGTAAACGTATATACTCCGATTAACACGTTTACGCACATACTCGTATATACACGTACTTACTCGTATATACACGCATTAACTCGTGTATGCATCATAAATATGTATTTTAACTTACAAATACAAATGTACGTCTGTACACGAATATACTCGGGTTAAACATGTATCTACACGCATATTCTCGTCTGTACACGTACATACTCGAAAGTACAAGTATTTTTTCTTATATGCACGCATGAATATATTTATATACACGTTTAAAAGCTAATTTACCTCTGTACACGAGTACACTTGGGGTAACACGTATCTATACGCATAGTCTCGTGTGTACAAGTACACACTCGTATATACACGTATTTACTCGTGCAAAAATGCATAAATATGCATATACGCGTAGAAATACAAATGTACCATTGTACACGAGTATACTCAGATTAAACACGTATCTATACGTCTTTTCTCGTGTGGAATCGCACTTACTCGTTTGTACACGTATTTTCTCGTATATGCATGCATAAATATGTATATAAACGTTTAAATACAAATTTACCTTTGTACGCGAGTTTAGTCGGGTTAACACGTATCCATACACAAATTCTAGTATGTACACGAACATACTCGTATATACAAGTATTTACTCGTGTTTGCACGCATAAATAAGTATACAGGATGTATCAGTACAGCGTTTATATACTTTCAGGGCAGATACAGTGCACCTAGACGCGATAGTGACGACACAAAGCGTAAGACAGGGCACGATTAAGAGGAGAAAACATGTTTATTATTTTTAATACAGCAAAAATACTGGTAAGATTTGTCTGGTGCATACAACAGATGTTGCTACGTAAACCAAAGCATCAGATGACGGTGCATGCGCACACGTGGTTTTTGTTCCACCAGGAAGTCCGGGACCCGCCCGGTATTTTTGCTAAATTTCGATATTACGGGTGGGGTCGTAATTTCGAACACCTTCTTTGATGATGATCGTTGGCCCCTTAATTTTCTTTTTCCTTAGTTTTTTGCTGTACTAAAGATTCTGAACATGTTCTCTTCTCTTATTCGTGTTTTTTCTTTTTGGTGATTGGTGTTGTCACTACCGCGCAGGGAAAGTGTTTCCGACCATGCATTGCTATGTGTTTCCCCTCGTCTAGGTATACTCTATCTGCCCTGAAAGTCTGTAAACGCTGTACTGATAAACATTGTGTACACTTAGAAGTTTGAATATAAATCCCTGCATTAATAGACTCGGGAAATACGTATTTATACGAAAAATTTCGTGTTTACACTTACGAACTCGTATATACACGTATTTACTTCTGTTTGCACGTAGAGATACAAAATTCCTGTAGACACGAATATACTCAGGTTAACACGTACAGCTCCGTATATACACGTACACACTCGTATATACACGTACTTACTCGTATATACACGTACTTACTCGTATTATACACGTACTAACTCGTGTATGCACGCATAAATATGTATTTTAACCAAAAATACAAATGTACCTCTCTACTCGAGTATACTCGGGTTAAATACGTATCTATACGCATATTCTTGTGTGTGCACGTACATACTCGATATACTTGTATTTTCTCATGTATGCACGCATAAAAATGTATATGCAATCTTAAATACAAATGTACCTCTACACACGAGTATACTCGGTGTAACATTTATCTATACGCATATACTCGTGTGAATACTTACATACTCGTATTCTCTTATATGCACGCATAAATATGTATATACAAAGCAAATTTCTCTGTACACGAGTATATTCCGGGGTAACAAGTATCTATTCACATATTCTCTTCGTGTGTTCACGTACATACTCGTTTATACACGCATTTATTTATGTATAAACGCACAACTATGCATATACACATAGAAATACAAGTGTACCATTGTACACGAGTATATTCGGGCTAAAAAAAACCTAGACATCTATTCTTCCTTGTACACGAACTTACTCGAATATACACGTATTTTCTCGTATATGCATGCATAAATATGTATATTATACGTTTAAATACAAATTTACCTCTGTTCACGAGTATACTCGGATTAACACGTATCCATATCTATATTCCTTTGTGTACACGTATATACTCGTGTATACATGTATTTACTCGTGTATGCACAAATAAATTTGTACATACACTTAGAAATTAAACATATCTCTCCGTGCACGAATATATTCGGGATAACACGTATTTATACGTATAAACTCGTGTTTACAAATATGTATCGTATATACACATATTTTACTTGTGTTCAACCGTACTTGTAGGTATATACACGTAGAAATACAAAACTCCTGTATACACGAATATCGTCGAGTCAACACGCATATACACGTATATACACAAAAATACTCGTATATACACGTACTTACTCGTATATACACGTATAACTCGTGTATGCACGCATAAATATGTATTTTAACGTACAAGTACAAATTTTACCTCTGTACACGAGTATACTCGGGTTAAGCACGTATATATACGCATATTCTCGTGCGTACATGAACTTACTCTCGTATATACTTGTCTTTTCTCGTATATGCACGCATAAAAGTGCATGTACTAGATTAAATACGAATTCACTCTCTGTGCACGAGTATACTCGGGTTAACACGTATCTATATGCATATTCTCGTGTGTACTCGAACAATACTTGTATATACACGTACTTTCTCGTATATGCACGCTTAAATTATGTATATAAACGTAGAAATACAAATGTACCTCTTTACACGAGTATACTCGGGGTAACACATATCCTATACGCATATTCTCATGTGTACACGTATATACACGTATCTTCGCTTGTGTGCACGCATAAATATGTATATACACAATTAAAAGCAAATTTACCTCTGTACACGAGTATACTCGGGGTAACACGTATCTCTACGCATAATCGTGTGTACACGTACATACTCGTATATACACGTATTTACTCGTTTATAAACGCATAAATATGCACATACACGTAGAAATACAAATGTGCCATGTTACACGAGTATACTCGGGTTAAACACATATCTATAAGCCTATTATCATGTGTGCACGTACTTACTCGTAATATACACGTATTTTCTCGTATATGCCTGCATAAATATGTATATACACGTTTAAATAGAAATTTACCTCTGTACACGAGTATACTCGGGTTAACACGTATCTATATGCATATTTTCGTGTGTACTCGAACATACTTGTATATACACGTACTTTCTCGTATATGCACGCTTAAATATGTATATAAACGTAGAAATACAAATGTACCTCTTTACACGAGTATACTCGGGGTAACACATATCTATACGCATATTCTCATGTGTACACGTATATACACGTATCTTCGCTTGTGTGCACGCATAAATGTGTATATACACAATTAAAAGCAAATTTACCTCTGTACACGAGTATACTCGGGTTAACACGTATCTACACGCATAATCGTGTGTACACGTACATACTCGTATATACACGCATTTACTCGTTTATAAACGCATAAATATGCACATACACGTCAGAAATACAAATGTGCCATGTTGCACGAGTATACTCGGGTTAAACACGTATCTATAAGCCTAATATGTGTGCACGTACTTACTCGTATATACACGTATTTTCTCGTATATGCCCTGCATAAATATGTATATACACGTTTAAATAGAAATTTACCTCTGTACACGAGTATACTCGGGGTAACACGTATGTATAAGTATATTCTCGTGTGTACATGAACATACTTGTATATACACGTACCTTCTCGTATATGTGCGCTTAAATATGTATATAAACGTAGAAATACAAATGTACCTCTTTACACGAGTATACTCGGAGTAACACGTATCTATACGCATATTCTCATGTGTACACGTATATAGACGTATCTTAGCTTGTGTGTACGCATAAATATGTATATACACAATAAAAAGCAAATTTACCTCTGTACACGAGTATACTCGGGGTAACACGTATCTATACGCATAATCGTGTGTACACGTACAATACTCGTATATACACGTATTTACTCGCTTATAAACGCATAAATATGCACATACACGTAGAAATACAAATGTGCCAATGTTGCACGAGTATACTCGGGTTAAACACGTATCTATAAGCCTAATATGTGTGCACGTACTTACTCGTATATACACGTATTTTCTCGTATATGCCTGCATAAATATGTATATACACGTTTAAATAGAAATGTACCTCTTTACACGAGTAAATTCGGAGTAACACATATCTATAAGCATATTCTCGTGTGTGCACGAACATACTTGTATATACACGTACTTTCTCGTATACGCACGCTGGAATATGACGTAGAAATACAAATGTACCATTTTACACGAGTATACTCGGGGTAACCACGTATCTAGACGCATATTCTTATGTGTACACGTACATACTCTTATATACACGTACATACTCGTATATACACGTATTTACTGGTGTATGCACACATAAATATGTATATTTACTTAAAATTTCAAATATACCTCCGTACACGAACATACACGGGATAACACGTTTATATACGTATATACCCGCACGTAGTCGTATGTACACGCAATTAACTCGTGTATGCTTGCGTAAATATATATATACACGTAGAAATACAAATGTGCCTCTGTTCATGTGATATTTATATTTTACGAATGTAATCTGAATTAAAAAAGTAATCAAATCATTTTGATTACTTTTAATCTGATTACTTTTAGTCTGACTAAATTCAATCTGATTGATTTAATCTGAACTAAATCAATCTGAACTAAATTAGTTTTTTTTAGTCAACTAACGAATTAGTTTAAACTAAACGTTAATCTTCGTCTGCAATTGAATTAAATTTTTAAAATATTAGTCTGAACTAAATGGGAGTCAGATTACTTTAGTCAACTAATCAATCAATTACAAATTTAGTTGATTTTTTTAGTTCATGCCCAACACTGCTTGTAACAAAAAGTATTCGCTATCAAGATGTTTTTTGGAATCTAGATCCTCAGCAAAATCGTTATTGTTGGAGCTATGTCTAACACAATTTGTGCCATATAATTGAGCACTTCAGTCCATTTTCAGACTTTTCAAACATTCACTATATCCTAGTGAACTCCTCAGAGCAAGCACAATATTTGAGACACAGAAAGTCTTCTAGAGCAGGAAGGCTTGGCTGTTGTAATAGGACGCAGATTATATTTCTGTGGTGCTTTCTTTGCACCCATCAGAAATGACACTAGCTTTCCCATACCTTACAAATTACCTATACACTGCATTGCTGGCATATTTCCTTGAAGCTTACAGAATCATTACCAAAAATATGATCAAGCAGGTATCTTCCATCTATTACATACGAGGCAGTTAGAAGCAAAGGGATGCAAGTGGCAAAATTAAAAATTTAGAGATAACCAGTACAAATGGTTGGTGAACCTCTCCTCTATCTTGAGGCAAGAGATGGTACTAGTAGATCTGGTAGTTGCTTCTATACAGCATGATTTACAAAAGAAAATCAATGAAAGCCTACCTAGGATCTTACCTTTAAACGCGTTTTATTCAAAACCTGAAAATGTCCACTTACATCCCTTTGCTTCTCACTGCCTCATATATGACACCCATCTGTTCGTTCTGTGATGGTGGATGAACCTTTTTCTTCAGATAATAGCACTTTAAACGATACAAGATTTCTTTCCTTCTGAAACCAGATTCATCGAATACTGATGGAGGATCAGCGCATAACTCGTACCAGAAGTTTTTAACAATTTGTTATTCCATCTTTACTGTTCATACCATTCGGTGTAAAAAGATGGTCTGGGCTTACGCATATTTACAGATAGTAACTACTCTCGTAACAGAAGCTAAAGACAAAACTGTTTACCTCCTTTACAAAGAAATGCCACAAAATTGTTTGACTTCAATATCCTTTGATGTTACTACCCGAACGTTAAAGGTCTCATCCAACTCATCTTATCATCAGCGAGCATCTGGGGGCTTTAGAAACGAATTGTGATTTCCAAACTGGGAGACAAAAAGGTATAAATATTTAGCATTCTATTGTTGTATTGCTCATTTCTCTCATTAAGACTTGTTCTATCGTTGAATCACCACAGGTTCTAGACCACCTGAATTTGTCACTTGCGTTAAATCGTTGGATAGCTGATGTTTTAGCTGATGTGTTGATGTGATCAAATTTTTTTTTTTTTTTTTTTTTTTATCGCATAAGTTTGAGATAGTGTTGCAAGTATATGTTGGCATATGTAGCATAATTCGCATAACCAGCTGCGTAAAAGATAGGTAGCTCGGTGGTTTGCAAATGAGAACCCCCACCGACTTAAAGGGTGCAGAATTGCAGCATTGCCCGTCTCACTGTTGGCAGTTTCGGTTTGTCTCCCCTTACGGTGATGGCAAAAAAATTGTAGAATAGTTGAAGTTTGTTAATCAAGAAGAAGTACGGAAACTTTGGTCAATTTGGACTTTTTTTATGCTGCACAGGAATTTTGTTTTCCCAGCGCTCTAAATAGTTTAATAACTCCAGTCACAAATAATTTGGTTACTGAGCTCACTTAGATCTTTTAGAATTATTATTCTGACATTACCATATCATTGTGTAGCATTTTGTACTTCGGAAAAGTTTAAATCAGGGGAAATTTTTCGTGAACTTCACTGCAATAGTTGATTTTAGAATGTAAATTCACGGAAACCCCCCCCCCCCCCCAAAAAAAGGCGATGGTCGCACCCCTTAAGTGTGACGGAGTATCCAAAGCAGAATAAAAGCCCTCAAAAAAGAAAGAAATACCCCTTGAAAAAAACTGCCTTAAAAATTCCAATGACGCAAAGCTGCTCCATGAATCACCTCCCCCCATCCCCCCCGCCTGTGCACCCCTGTTAATTAGAATTTTTTCCTGTAAGAGTTTATTATTTTACTATTATAGAGTGGTTTCCTGCGAGGTTTGAGAATTTTTTTTAAGTAATAGAAATTATTTTATTTAAATAGAGGATTATTTTGCCCCCCCCCCCTTTCCCCCCAAAACCCGACGCGCAAAGTGCTGGGAGTTTTTTACCCCTTCTTGCTGGAAGGGTAAGAAGTAATTTGCAACAGGTTTCACCTTTTTTTTTGGATGTTTGGGTTTGGCCATTTTTTGGCCTAATTTTTACTGTACTATTAATGGAAAAAAAAAAAAAAGAAATTTTTTTTGTTAAAGCTCTAACGATTAAAATCTTCAACAATTTGTCTATAAAAAATCTTATGATTATTGCTAGCAATGTCTCAGACGTTAATAATTCTTTGAAAGTTTACAAAGTGTTTCACGAAAGTATCGTATATTTTATCCGAATCTTGGACTACGAAAGATATTTTTATAAACGGTAAATATTGGAGTTCTAATAGGTTAAACTCATATCAGATTGATGAAATTTAAATGTTATAATTTGAAACGTTTAGTTAAATATGTCAAAATCTCAAACTTCTTTCTTTGAAATTAGCTGGAAAATATCGAAATCATAAATATTCCTAGCTACTTCGTAATTTTTATAAAAGCAACCACGTTTCTGCTGATTAATCATATTATCATATATGTTAAGTAGAATTGAAAGTATAAATTTAAACGGGCACCATTTTTGTAATTTCAAGGAAAACGTTTTAATGATCATAGTTGAAACGAAGCAATTACAAAAGTGCTTTTTAATTTCTAAAAAATATTACATTTTTTAAATAAAAGACGCATTTTTATTTACTTTTGTATCAGGAAAACAGAGAGAGAAAAAAATCAGCGAGATAAATCACAAAATTAAATGCCCTACTAATTTGAAAGAAAATAAGCAGATATTAGTTAAGCGAGTAAAATACCAAAATTAAGAATTTAAAAGCATCTTAAAAATGATTAATTATGCATTATGTTACACAGTATTAAAAACAGACTGGTCATTACATATTTCTCCAGGTGGGGTAAAAGAATAAAATACTCAAAATTTAATCAAAAAAAAAAAAGAAGTAATAATAATAATCAAGTGCATGCAAATTCACTTTCTTCTCAAAGATTGGGGAAGGGCTTAATGTAGATTATGTAGTATACTTGTATTATAAAATATATCAGGGGTACTCACGAAGTAGGGAGGAGTGTCCGGGAGAAAACTGCGCCATTGAACTTTTTATGGTTGATTTTACAGGGTTTTTGGATTCATTTTGGTGGGGATCGTTTTGGGAGGGGGGGGGGGAGGGCATTGCCTTTTGGTGTGATATGACCCCTGAATATAGCTTATAATATAGTATCATTTACGTATATTTATGAAGTGAAAAATGCCTGTTTTTTTTACAAAATGCAGGATATTAATGTAAAAGTTGTTATTGTTGCTATAAACCTTGGAGTTGCACAATAATGTCAATGTTTGCATTTTTTTCCAAAGTATTATCATGCTCAGATATTCCAAAAAAAAAAAAAAAATATTTAAAAATAATTCTAGATAAAAATTTTAAACATATTATTTGAAGGACCTAACGAAAAGTCGGCATGACTTATGCGGTTTATTTTTTTTTGCTTGCGGTTATTAAACTCATGTGTGCGCGTGTTAATCAGCCCTCTGCTCCATTAACGATCACTTTCACGCCCATCTCAAAGTTTTGTGAGCCTAATTATGAAACTCTGCTTGGCATAAGTATTTGGCGACGCGTTCTCTCGCCAAACTCCACTCCTCAGCGATACCTTTTTCCGAAGAACAACATTCATGGTTAAGCATTGCTGAGGGCACAACTTAAGTTTTGAGGCTCTATCATTGGGATTGAGCCAAATTTTGCACATGGTTAAAACACTGCTTGGTTGTTGATTTCTTTGATGCATTTTCTCGAAAATGTAGCAGTTGCTTTGGACATGCGTGAGGTAAGTAGTCTTTAACTGTACACATTTAGGGACATTCAGAAATATTGCTATGGTTTTCTTTCACCTTCTTTACTTCTGAAGTTTAAAATAGATATTTCTGTGGGGGAAAAGAGTGCGGAGGAAACTTTCAAAACTGATGCGAGCCTGAGAAATATTGACTTAAGACAACTTTTGTGACCTGTTTTCATTACAGTTGCTTTCTAAGACGTTTTAAAAGCGCGCGTTGTTTTGACAGTTTATGCTCCGAATACTTTTCAACTTAAAACTAGAAAAAAAAAAAAAAAAGTTGTGGCGTTAGTGTTAGGTTTTTTTTTGCTAGAGAATTTTACTTTTCTTATTATCTTCAATAAAATAATGACTCAAAATGTAGCTATGACTATGTTCTGGCTTTAAAATTTAACCGCGCAAACTATTTGCGTGTTGAACTTGTCATAAAGATTTTTTTTTTATTGAAATTACATTTAGAAACTCAGTGATTGCATTTTTACTTTATGTATCCAAACACAAAATATTCTCCAACAGTGTTAATTTTTTAAAAACTTTTATATGACTTGTACATATTTAATTAAACACATATACACTCTTAAAAACTTTATACTTCTGACGCAAGTTTTATTTAGTTATAATTTTTAAAATTAGTGTAGAACTTTATGAATTCTATTTGATTTTAGAAGATTTAAGTGAGCATCAAGCGCTCTATGTTTGATGCACAAATATAATGGCAACATTTTAAGTGTTATGATCTATATTTATGTCCTTATTGTGTGTTGTGATTATGAAAGATAGGTGCTTTTATTTAAGGTTACGAGTAAACACTTTTTATCTAAAATAAGGTTTTTGAAAAGGGATAAAAATGAATAAGTAGACATTACAAATTTTGAACATTTTGAAATAAAGTTCCTAAGTTACATAATCAATTTAATATCATTTAAAAGAAATGTTTTATTCGAGTTTTAGGGAAAAAAAAACATTATAAACAGGGAAAACTATTTATTAAATATGCTCAAATAATTTGAACATGATAAAAATATTAGTATTAACAGTTTTATGACTTTATATTTAGTTAAGATGAATTTAAAAGGTGCAACATATCCCAAATCATTTAGAAACAACGTTGTTTAACATAATTAGTATCAATCGTTAGTTAAATCTATTTCATTTTAACTCAATAGCGACAAATTCATAAATGATTCATTGCCTGTTTTTTTTCCTTTTGGTATTATTAAACGTATTATTTCAATTATATAGTTAATTTCTCACAATTAGCTGAAAGAGGAAGCTTTAATTTAAAAATAAAAGCTTTTTGAAAAAGATAATTTAAACTTTTATCAAATGAATGATTTAAGAAAATACTTGCAGAAAAACTAATCAAATCAATTTCAATGCATGAAATATTTAAAAAACATGCTTGTTGTTAACATTATTAAGCTCTTGGTAATATCAATTTCGTTCATTTCTTCTCCGTAATGTTAACCGTGACTACCAATTATCAGAATCCGAAATCATAAGAATTGTAATTTTAAGTTGTAATAACGCAAAAGAGAATCGCCATTTTCAAATAATGAAGAAGCAGCTGCTTGTCAATATGAACAGTTGGTCCAAAATCAAAGATTTTCTTTTAATTGTTATTTTAAACAGTAAAAGATTTCCTTCTTTTCCCTCAATTTAATTGCGGATATTTTCGTGCAAAATGCTCGCATTATTGCACTTTTAGTTACATAACAGTGATTAATTCATTATGAAACTATCTTCATTTGTATTTAGTTGCTCGTTCTGTAAGTGCACATTGCTGATTTTTGAAATACAGTTTTTAATATCCTTTTATCAATTTATACTTAATTTGTATTAAACATTCACTAGCAAATCTATTGCTGCAGCTAAAAATGTTTTCAGTATCGATGAAAATAACGTTAATTGTGTGTATTGAAATAATAAAAATAACACTTTTTCTTTTTGTTAAATAAATGATGTGTTTCCGTCAAAAATATTGTACTAACACTTTTGACTTTTTCCTACGTTTCTTTCTTTCTGAATTTGGCACAAGACGCCTAGGCACCATTTCGCACCCCGGCAAGGTAAGTGACACAACTCAAGGGGAAACAAAAAAAAGAAGAATCGGAGAAAATCAAGGTTTTACGGAGTAGTAGTTTTGCGTGATTTATTCTTAAATATTACAATACGCGCAAAAGATTTACAATAAGATATCAAGTGGCTAGTTTTTGTCGTCAAAACTCATAATGCATACTTAGAGTTTAAAATTTTCCTTGGGAATTATGAAATTTTGACGATATATCGTTTTTACGTCTCCACACTGTAAAAATAATAAGAAACGTTACTGATTATTACTGTGGAACGTTTCGGGATTAAACAACTTTTCATCTGTTTCCCCGTAAAATCAAGTATTTTAGCAAAAAAAGTTTCCTGAGTTCCTACAAGTAGGACGAATGAAAGCTTTTCATTAGTGTGAAAAGTATTTTTAGCTAGCAATTTCAAGATTGACTGAACGTGTTTATTTACATGCATCGGCTTTAGTATGATTAAGGCCAGTCCAGATTGACTATGCTCGCAATGAGCGCGAACAAGTCACTGAATAGCTTTGCAAGGCAAGAATTGCAGGCGAGGAAGATGCTTGGTACTTACTTGTAATTCTGTCTTAACTATGGCCATGGTTGCATCAATGTTTGGTGCGTTCTCGGTAAATCAGGAAGATTTTATTTAATTACGTTAAACCTACGTAATTTTTCTTGAAGGTCCCGGTGCATGTGTGGTTTTAACCGGGGGGAATTCCAAATCCTTCAGAAAATTTCAAGGATAATTTCAAAAAACGTTACTGCTATCTAGTAAAAAACGTTCCTGTTTTTTGAAAGATGAGTTACTGGTAGAAATTAACTTTGTGCGAGTTTTGTGGCAAAAAAGAGCATTAAATTTAGATTTTTAATCAATAGCTAATACGTTTCTCCCCAAGTTTTGAGCTGTGTTACTTCCCTTGCTGGGGTGCGATAGGTTACAAACTATGGCCGCAAAAGTGGAGAATAAAAAAAAATCTCCCTTACCTTCTACAAATTTCTGTATTTGGGTCATTCTAGCGAAAATGGTGAACATCATGTCGGATATTTTATTTTTGGACAATTTTAATAATTACCCAATCATAGTTTTTTTAAAATTGACTATTTCTTTAATTGCGTGTAATTGAGGATTAATTGACTGCACATAAGAGAATATTCTTCATACCATTACGAGTTAAAATGTGAATTTAGATTGTGCCGAAATGCAACAACAATATAAATTATCAGTAAAAATGCAACACTTACATAAAAATGAAGTGGCACAGCAAATTAAGAAAACAAAAAAAACGTCTCTGAAACCTCTGAGTTGATCTTTATTAATGTTTTAACATTTTTTTTCGCACTGTCCACTCTGTTACAGCAATTTGAAATAAGAAAAAAAAGCAATAACATTGAATATATTATTTAAACTTTTGTTTTAAGAAGACTAAGTACATTATTTTCGTTTTTATTTAGCTACTTAATTTTGCAGTCAGCAAAGAAATTGAATTTACTTCTTTTCTGATAGTTAATTTGAGAAGATTAGCATCCACTCGGTTACATTTTGCATTAATGATAAAGAAAAAAAGTTCTTTTTTTCTTGAAATCACGGACAGAACTGGTTTTCGAGTTTTTATTTCATTTTATGTTAACTGTTCATTTATTCTTGTTAACAATTTTTTAAGGCTTATTTTTGTACTCTGTTACACGAAACGGTCAAAATATTTAAAAACCCTTCATTATTTACTGTTGTATAAACCAAATATGCTTTATTATATAAAAATAAGTGGACAATTAGTTTAAGAAAAACGATTAGTTGGCAGAAATTATTGAAATTGATGAACAAAGCTCAACAGTTTCAGACTTGATTTGTACTATTTTCGTTGAAATGACTGATTTTTGTTATTATTTCAAGAACGTGATTGCGTTTTTCTCATAGCTGGTTTTTTAAAGACTATTTCTTAACTTACTTTATCTGGCAAAATGCTCGCTTTTTACTTCCTCTTTTTAATTGTTGCCAAAAACAATGGAAAATAACTGTAATCAAAGTAAAAATTCTTCCGCTTTTTAATGGTTGCCAAAACGACGAAAACTAATAGTAATTATAAAATTAATTTTGTTAATAAATTCATCAAAGTAATTTCAAGGCTGAACTTAAACCAGCATATATTTGTGGGCTTTCGTCATTTTAAACTTTTAAAATAATGCAGGTTTTCGACCTTTCTTTGATTCAAGTCAAGAAAAACTTGAGTTAAGTCATCAGTTTAAAATCGTTTTCAAAAGCGCTTTTTTTCTCACTTTACTTGTTAAAAGTTGCTTTTAAAATTAGAGCATACCAACTTACGATATTTAGAACACATAATGTGTAAGTATAAGCTATTCTCCCTTTATGAGCAAACACTGTTAAAATAAAACGAAAGTGAATACCGTTTTTTAAATTAAGATACATCTAACAGATAAAAAGGTTTCATATTTCAAAAAGTGTCACCTCAAATAAATTTAAAAACGAAAAGAAACTTGAAAATAAAATATAGAAAATGTTTTTTTAATTCTCAAGACTATTTATCTAAGATTGGTTCGCACTAAAAATTATGAAAAAATAAGTAAATGATTTCTTGGTAACAACAGTCAAAATTGCAGTTAATTTGAATATCTTTCTTAAGGTTGATTCTAAAGCAAAAAATAATATTTAAAATGAAAACTGATAGAAAAAGTATAGATGGTATAGTAAAAGCTATTTGTTCTAAACTGTATTCTGCCGCGGGAAGATAGAGAGCAGGATCTGCAAATTTTTCATTTTTTTTGCATTTTTGTCATCGATTGTACTTTACCTTTACTGTACGAGATTGCTTATTTGGTTTCCGCCGAAAATGAAGGACGAGAAAAACGTCAGTACAACATTTCCCTGTCGTTTATATAAAAATCGAATCCGCGTCTCGAATGTCTCAAAAGCTCGTTTCTGTCGATACTGCGCTTTACCTTCCCATATCAGAATTATAGTGCCCATTTCTTCTCTTAAATTTTTCATTTTAATTTTATACTTTTGGAGCGACCCAACTTTTTATAGCGACCCAAGCTTATGGAAATATTCTTTAGAATATTTCGCTCGTTTGGAAAAAGAGTGCCACTATACGAAATTTTTAATTTTCTTTTTTCTTTTTGCTTAAAGGACTTCAAAGAACGTTATCTTCTTTAGAAAAATAATGAGGTTTTTTTTGTTCTAATATTAACCACTGGAGAGCACAGGAAAATTACTTTTCTAAATACAAATTGCCTGAAGAGTTCAACTTCAAACGCTTCCAATGTAAATATATATATATATATATATATATATATATATATATATATATATATATATATATATATATATATATATATATATATATATATATATATATATACTCCTGTTTGCGAAAATTGCAGGAAATGTAAAGTAGGGCATGATATGCAAATGATTAGAATTGCAGACCGGTATCACATGCGTATGCTGAGCAGCGCCCTCTGAACGGCGGATCGAACCGAATATAAATAGACGGCTGTAGCGAGGCTTGTATGATTATCGGTGGTTATATGCTAGAGTAAACGTTAACTTAATCTTTTTTACACCTCTTCGACGAAAGAAAGCGACATTTGAGCAAATTTCGGAGTTTGAACGGGGCAGAGTCGTCGGCTTTCGTGAACCCGGATTGTCTAATCGTGCAGTAGCCGCTCGTGTGCAGCGTAACAGCAGCACAATCATACGTCTTTGGAAGTAGTGGACGGAGGAGGGTCGAACAGCTCGGAAATCCGGTAGTGGACCCCGCAATGTGACGTCAGCTCGCGATGACAGACACCTGGTGCGTATGGCACTGACGGACCGCACAGCTTTTTCTAGACAATTGGCAGCACAGTGGTCAACAGCTACAGGTGTTTCACATTGTGTGCTTCATCAATTCGGAGACGTCTGCTGCAGCGTGGACTGCGCGCAAGAATTCTTTTACGCATGATTCCTCTCACGCAAAACCATTTCCGCCTGCGGCTACAATGGGCCAATGTGTATAGGAGCTGTTGTGCTGATTGGCAGCAGGTCGTCTTTTCTCACGAATCCCGCTTCAATTTGTGGCACCATGATGACTGAATTCGTGTCAGGCGCTATGCCGGTGAACGGCAGTGCATTATCGAACGCCACAGTGGACGAACACCCGAAGTTATGGTCTGGGGTGCCATAGCATATCATGGACGATCACAATTGCTACGAATTGTGGGCAATTTGAAAAGTACCAGATACATGAACAAAGTTTTACAGTCCCAAGCTCTTCCTCTCTGCAAGGATTACCAGGGGCTGTATTCCAACAGAATAATGCCCGTCCACATGTCGCCAGGACTGTCAAATCCTACCTTGATTCGCAGCAGGTACAGCTTTTTCCTTGGCCTGCATATTCCCGGATATGTCACCGATTGAACATGTGTGGGATTTTGTTGGGTGGCATTTCGCTCATGATCCTCGTCCTGTTGCTTCGACAGACGAACTTTGGTTGCGCATACAAACAATATGGAATGCTGTTCCGCAGGCAGATATTCAAACTTTGTTTCACTCCATGCCGAGTCGTGTAGCAGCTCTTATTACGGCCACACAAAATACTAATTTCTATCTCTTTTTATTGTTTGTTTGGTTTTAAATTGTAACCATTTATTTGTACCGTTACCACTCAACTGTGTATTAAATTTCATTCAACTATGATGCTTCCTTCATGGTGTTGCAATTTCCACAAACTGGAGTGTATATTTTAATAATAAATGTTCCTGAAAGTGGTTATCAAGTTAAATCATTATAAAAACAATGAATTAAGCATCTTTGCACTATATAGCTAAGTGTTAACTATATACCGCAGTCGGCAGGTAAACGACAACTTGTTTATCAATAAGTTCCTTGCTTTCTTCATGTTTTCAATATAAATCACTCTAGGATTTGTGATTCCCTATTTGATCGAACTATTAGGCATTATTATATCAAAATTTCAAATGATGAAATTATTAGAAAACAATTTTCATTTTGCATGTAGATGATAACAATTTGGTCACTTCCAAAAAATCATGAAACATCTTCTAAGCAAAAACAAGCGATTTAGTGGACATTAACTTGTTCAGCACTACATGAGTTCAAATGAGTCAATTTTTAGATTTAAAAAAAAAAAACCTCTTTTGAGTAGTTTCGCTTCAAAAAGCATACATAACTTTAAAAAATTTCAAATTCGATTTCCTAATCTGTACACATCTAAGGATTACAAAAAACTAGTATGAAACTTAAATGCAAGAACTTTAGATTGCCGTCTCTGCTTAGTAAAAAAAAAAAAAAAAAATTCATAGAAAAAAAAAACTAAATATTGTAAAAATGCAGCTTTTTCGTCGCAATATATTTTTTTCTGTATTTAAGAAGAGAATAAAATTTTCAGAAGTTGTATTTCCGTGGTCCTTTATCATTCAGAGTAAAAATAATTCGAATAGATTAATTGCAGTTGATGCTGTGTCCATTTCATGTTTTTCTGATTTTTTTCAAAATCACCGATTTTGAGCAAAAATGTTAAAAGCTGTACTCGGAGAAAAAAAACATTCCTGTAAAATGCTTTTGGAATATTTTACTATCTCATCTATTGTAACTTTGGTCATTTTTCCAAAAAAAAAAAAAAAAACTGTGTGACACGCCCCTGCCTGATTTGAAATGGAATGGCTCCAGTGTGCTTTGATGACCGAATAAGTTTGACCTAAAGAGAAAACCAATGAGAAATGATGCAACTGGAAAAAAAGATAATGTTCTCGTTCTGGTACACTTTTTTTTTACTCATTACTTTTGCATTATAGTATGTAATTGTTTTTAGTTTTTTTTTATTTCATTTTTAAAATTAAGTGTTGCAGTTTGAGTACTTAACAAGCATAAAAAGTTTTTTTTTTTAGTTTGTGAAGCATCTTGAAACATCATGACTTGTACGTCTATCTGTACTAAAAAAATAAGTGCAATAAAAAAACAAGTGCATTGGTTATTTTAAAGTAGTAAAATATATTCATTACTCTTGTAAAAGTCATTTTTTAAGAAGATAGAATATAAATTAGTCGAGTTTGGAGAGAAGTGTATACGTTCTGCAAAAAATTATGACTTAAACTAATGACACCTTATAGTGACTGTTTGAGTAGTTCTTTATTTAAATACAGCTATACAAATAATTTAAAGTTCTGTAGCTTCTGCTGTACTAAATTTCGACAGATTGATAAGAAATTCCCTGAAGCATGGAAATACGTTTATGCATGTCTTTGTTCCTTTTTTTTTGTTGATCATTTTGTAATTAATCTCTCATATCTTTATCTTTTTCGTTGAAAATATAACTCTGGACGAAATTCAACTTTTGCAAGTTATTGCGTATGTTTATTAACTGTTACGTGAGATACAACAATTAACGGCAGTGTGAAACAAGCCCTTATTTCTAATTTATAGACAAGGTTGTTTCAGTTAATTTGTTGTGTAAGCACCAGAGAACGAAACGTGAATAAAATACTGCTTCGCTGTTCAAAATGTAACCAATCCATAAAAACGGTGGCAGCTTAGCTGCCTCAACTGCTCTGGAGTAACTTAACTGATATAACTGGTGTAAAGTTACACATCGCTTATGGAAGTTAACACCATGGTAATGTAACTATAGTTTTGTGCCTCACTAATTTCCACGTAGGGTTACACTATAATTTTCTGTATGCTTACAGAGAAACTGCTTGAAAGGTTACACATTAGGAAAAATTACGCTGTCATCCTACTTTCTTGAACGGATTCTTAATTGCAAGTAGAGTTATTCTTCGAGTAAACTATTCGATGGTTTAAATTATCCACACATATATTAAATGATCAAGTAATAATTTCTTTCGATACGTTTTAAATTGAAAGTACAAAACTAAATTAGTAGGTGAAAATATTTAAAATTTCGTTATAACAGTGTAAAAAAAAATCAGCCTAGAATCTCCTTCTTTGCAGTTCTTGCTTTTAATTAATCGTTTATTCAATATTTATCAAGTTCATGCTTTTTCAGAATTAATACACACCAATTATTTATTTTAAGACACAAACAAGATATTTTTTTTTTTGCACTAAGAGAGGAAGTAATCTGAGTGGTGTCCGGCACCACAACGTGAATCTCACAGACAGATCGCAAAGCAAGAGCTTTGACCGCTCGGCCACAAAGGCGGGTTTTCGTTTCGCTAATAAGAGTTTATCTGTTCTACTCCGATTCTTATCTTTACGCAAGCGCTTTGAATTTTACTGAAACCGTAGTGCAAGATTCCTCCAACAAATTGAGTTTTTTCAGCAATGATACTATACATTTCAGAATTCGTGCAGCGTTACAACCATTAATACTGTTAACCTTACACTTTTTTTTTTTTTTACAGTGTAGCATTTATAATAAAAAAGGGACTCCCGCACTTTATACGCACCTAGTCGTATTTAATTCTAGATTAAAATATTTTACTCTTCGTTTAATGTTTTTTATCAAATATTTTTCCTGAACCTAAATTAAAATTAAAAACGTTGAAAATATCTGCTCTTTTCATAAATGTACAGTTTTAATATTCATTTATATTTCTTAACTAGCTTTAAATATTTCCATCTTTTCAGAGGAATAAAATAAAATTTTATGCACGATAAAATATGTTATAATTATTTATTTAAGTATTTTAACATTCACAGCCTTTAAAAGTGAGAAAAGTCTAATACAAACATTTGTTCATTAAAGAAACGGTTATTTTTCTGCAAAATAGAAAACAGAAAGAAAAAATAAAATTCATTTCCAAAACTTCTGTTATTTAATAGAAGTGCTGACTCAGACAATGGACCCTGAGGGTTTTGGATATTTTTTGATATTTTCCTGAAAATTCTCCCCCCCTCCAGAAAGCATTGGTTAAAAGATTTTTTCATTGGTTTTTTTTTTTCAAATTTTATTTGAAATGAAGTGTTAATAGGAAAGTTAAATTAGTATTTCGCGCGCGTTTAAAAAATGCTAGCTAAGTTATCGTTCAAATTTAATAGCAGTTTGAACTAAGAGTCTGACAAAAGTGTATGTTTATTTCATTTTTTCCAGCTTGTTCTTTTTAATTTTACGCTGTTGTTATTTCTTGAGTTTCAATTTTGGTTTTAATATTTTGAATAATACATTTCTGCCGAGATGCAGTGTTTTACTTATTGATTGTTCACTCATAATCAATTCGATAACAGTTGTGCATTTTACGTTACTTTTCTACAAACCTATTTTTTTTGTTGAAAAATTCTTTTTACAAACAAATAAAACTGTTTTAATTTCTGTAATAAATTATTTCATTGAGTTGATTTTATAAATGAGATAAATTATAAAATCGTATCAGCGAAAATAGTTTTCTTAACTTTTTTTTTACATTTTGTTTCAGATGTGTGTTGCAATAAGTAAAATCAGTTCTTAATATCTGTATTGGGATATTCGTATTAAAAATTTGACATACTCCCCAAATTAACTTTACCTTCCAAGTTCTAATTACTTATTATTAAATAGCTGCGTCCGCCCAGCGTTGCCCGGTCTGCCTCGAATTAAAAGCAGTGTTGAGTGACGCATGTTCATTCCTCAAGCGTGAACAGAAGAGGAGAGATTTTGGAGAAGAGTTTCCTTCATAAGTATGACAACAGATTCTAAAAAGTATAATTGCGATTAGGACGTTAGTCCCTAAAAATTGCTTGTCAAAGAAGGACATTAGATCCTAAAAGAATGAGGAGAACAGTTCTAAAATAAAGTCAGCGCTGCTTTTTTTAACATTCCTTATTGAAATGTGCTCCGTGTAGGCTACCTCAATTGTTACAAGTTCTTTGACAGAGAAAGAAACTGAGGTCGTGTGACGCCTGCCATCAAGAACTTTTCTTGATGAAGTATGGAGAAATATGGCCAAAATTGTGACATTAAAACAAAGACAGTTCAGAAATGTCATTAAAACAGATCCAATGAATCTTCATTAGAAAAAAAGGCAGCAGTTTAAAGGGAACCCTCCCCCTCCCAAAAAAACCCCCATTAGTTTGAGAACAACAATCCTTAAAACCCATAATCAGGTCCAGGACAATGATTCATCAGTAAAATCAACGGCTCCGTTAAATATTCTGTCAAAAGAAAGAAAACAATACCTGAAAAATCCGATTAGAATGAGGACAATGGTCCCCGTAAATTCTCATTTAATCAAAGAAAAAAATATTTTCCTGAAGGTCCCCATTATTATAATGAAATCGGTTTTTATAAACCAATGACAGAATAAGAGTAACAATTTCTAATAACATCAACCGTCGCTTTAAAATCTATCTAGATAAGGACACAAGTTCTAAAAACAACATTCAGAATAAAGAAAATTCCAAATAGCATCGACAATATATCTAAAACGAAAAAAAAAAAAACCCCACCAACATCAGGATTGAAAAGAACTGCCCCAAAACATTCATATTTAAATAAAACTATGTTCCTCAAAACTTCCCAATGGAGTAAGGACGCCAACTTCAAAAAATCCGCATCATCGTAGACATTGTTTGATTCAGAATTTTAGAAATTGAATATGCTACCTTCTGGTGATTCAAAAAACTTCTGATAGAGGTAAAGCATTCCTTTCCAAGCCTTTCCTTCCCGATTAAATATAGGCTTCAGACAGTTTCTGGTCCAATGTAATTTCAAAAGAATAGACCCCCCCCCCCCGAACACGATGAAAAATTATTGTCTATCACTGAGCTTAAAAGCAGGCTATAAGTTACGAAATTAATTTGTTTAACCTCTTTGTTAGCAGCCATAGGTTAGAGATTGCATTGTCTGCTATAGTTGATTCGAATTGCGAATCTCATCAAAACAGTAAATTTTAAGTTCCGATTAGATTAAATACAACAGTAATAAAAATTTCAGTTATATAAATTCAAAATAAAATTTGTAGTATCGTCCCTAGGTTGCGCAAACAAATAACTAAACGTTAAATAACAAAATAATAATAATAAGAAGAAGAAGAAGAAAGGGAAAGTTTTAATTCCTCCCTTAATAGAGAAGTCCTAAAAACAGTTGATATTTTTTATTTGTCCACACTTGAGACAAAATGGCTACAACATAGCAGTTTTTCAGCTAAATTCATTCAATAAAAAATATCACTATATGGCGCAGACGATTTTAAATATGGAATTTAGTATTGATTTTCCCTCTTTTAAAAATGCTAATAACTCTTTTCTTGCTCAATTTAGGCCTTTCCTACTTCTGTACCGAAGGTAGATAGTCTTCTAAGGACGTATTTTTGCGGGTTTTCCAATGAGACTAAAATCGAGACAATACGATAATTATTATTTCGATAAGAAAGATCCAATTTTGTATCCTAAAATAAAATTTCAAAAGAAAAAAAAACTATTCATCAATTTTTTCTCGAAACGGTCTATAAACCTTCCAGTACTAACCAATACAGACTGAAAATTTCAACAAAATCAATTTCCGAGTTTACTCCGGAATTACACTTTGGAGTTTGAGTTTTATTTATACACGGGGCTCATTAAAGTTAATTACCCTCATGTTTGTGAAAATTGCAACAACATGAAGGACTCATTGGAAAGGAATAAAATTTATAGCACATATTAATCATAGTGCTACAAATAAACGATCAAAATTACAGATTAATGAAATGAAAATAACTGGCGTAAATTAATATCGAATGTAGCCACCCCGATCTGCAATGCGAGCCTGTACTCGTTTTGGCATCGAATCATAAAGGTGCTGAATGTTCCGAATGGGAATAGCATCTTATATGAGTTGAATCTGAAGCCAAAGTTCATTCGTGCCTACTAGCGGACGAGACACATGGGCGAGCCTCCGATCAACGCAATCCGAGACATGGTTGAAGGGCGTCATATCCGGAGAACGGGCAGACCAAGGAAGTAGCGTTACCTGTTGTGCACCGAAGAACACTTGTACGATACGTGCGACATGTCGACGTGCATTGTCCTGCTGAAACACTGCAACAGGAATGCTTTGAAGAAAGGGTAGTACCTGCGGCGTCATAGCATCTCTGAAGTAGCGCTCGCTATTGAGGTTACCCGTAATTTGGACTAGATGGGCCTGCCCTTGATATTCAATAACGCTCCAGACCTTGACTCCTGGCGTTATGCCGGTATGACGTCGGGTTACACACTCTGGGAGCTGACGTTCCCGTGTGTAACGGCTGACGCATACACGTCCATCATTATATTGCAAATTAAATCTGGATTCATCCGAGAAGACGACCTGCTGCTAATTCGCACGCCATTGAGTGTGTAGGTGATCCCATTGAAGCCGGAAATGACAAGTTGGGGGTACACAACCGAACGACGCCACAAGATTGTCGACACCTCACCCGCCAAGCTGTGATGGATTGTATAGCGTCCTCTCGTACGCTAACCAGAGATGGGCAGATTCGTGTTCGTAAATCCGAATCCGAATTTGATTCACAGCACCTTAACGTGTCAATCCGAATACGAATACATTCGTATTCACAAGTGTGAATCCGAATACGAAATTCGGATTCATACCTATAAATCTGAATCTATTCAGATTCAGACCTATGAATCCAAATCATATCTGATTTACATCTGTGAATACGAATCCATTTGGATTCACACTTGGATTCACTGAAAAATTCTATTCAAAAGCCCAATATAAATAAATAAATATCTGTCTGTACCTCGCTACAGGTCGAGTTTTCGGTGTTAGTGAATTTCTGAAGAAAAGTGACGATATTGTTATGGGTTCAAAAATTTTAAAAGTGGAATTCTACCAAAGTCATGTAAATTGAAACTTGATTTGTTTATATAATTTTATCACAGATAATTTATCTCAATTACACAACTTTAAAATATGATGAATATGCAGTGATTGATGTTACAAAGGACCAAATTTGATTGTAAAAATTCGTTGATTTTACAGATACTTGTACCGTTGAAAATGCAGATTCTCTCTGAAACGTTTCGTTTAAAAAAAGGAACAAATATATTATGATGGAAGAAAACGGTTTTTTATTTAATAATACAAACATACATTTCAACACTCTATCTCCGGAAGGAAGCATCGATCACAAATATAATGATTTACTAACAGTTCTACTAACCAAATTTCTCACGAAAAAACAGAAAATCCGTAAAAGAAAGCTAGGTTGTATTTTGTATTTCGCATTTATTTTCAACTATCGCAACCGTTGACTACTGTGAAAACGTTCTTGTTCGTACCAAAGAGTTCTATAATAGAGTAGAGGAACGACTCGTATACTGCTTCCATTGGCCGCCATGACCAAGCACGGAGACCGGTTTGAGAGAGATTAGAGTGGCAAGAACGGTAGTTTCGTTATGAAACGTAATGAAATTCAAGCGGCGATAAATGGTTTTTTAGCGTCAAATTGCTGATATTTTTCCTCAAATGCAATTTAAATGGAAGGAATCTGCTGGAAATTTTTGTCAATTTGAGGTTAAACTGTATAAAAAGTTTTAATGAATGATGTATAAAAACATAATGCACTGACAGAATACAGTGATTTTCAACAGATAAATTGGGAAATTTTTAATCAGTACTCAAGAACAAAAAAAAAAAAAAAAAAAAAAAAAAAACTCTACATATTTTATTAAACAGATTATAAAGTAGTGTTTAAATTGTTGGATCTTACTTCATAACAGGGTTGATAAAAATCAGGATTTTAATATATATATATATATATATATATATATATATATATTAAAACTCGGATTTTTTAAATTTAAACCGGATTTTTCTGATTTAAATAGAGTTTTTGAAATTTAAATTTATTTAAATATAGTATTTGATACTAACAAGTTAAAATGCTCAAGCTAGATGTTAAATTAGATGATTCTTTTCCTATATATGGTTAAAAAAATCATAAAATCTAAGTCAGTAATTCAGAAATCAGTAAAAAATTACACATCTGAGCTTGATAAAATCTTGCTACAATATAAAGTCCCATATCCATATGGGTGTATTTCCCAGAAATTTTTTAACAATCAAAATAAATAACACCTTTCTTTTTTTCTAAGGGAAAAAAAAGGAAATAATATGGAAGTACATAAACTGAGAAAGAATTAAAATAGCGTAGAGCATTGAATTATTTTCCTTTTTTTTTTTTTCGAAATAATAACACCTGAAATAAAATGCACGAAGAAAAAAAGGAAACCATATGCTTCTTGTATTTTAATAAAACTCATCAAGGACTGAAAAGAAGACTGTTTTTTAGAATTCTTATCTTATAAAACGCAGGCATATTTTTTTTTCTTACTGTTTTGACTTGCTGTAAGTTGAGGAGGATTGTATGTTTATTTTTTAGTGAATAAGTAAATAGCTTAACTAGGGTGGTTCAAAAATACATGTAAAAAAAAGTTTCTAATAGATAACAGGACACCCCTCAATATTTTTAGACTTGTGGATAGTAATATACCGGAAGAATTTTGACTTCTTATTTCAACTGAAAGAGGGTGCTCAACTCCCTCCCCCAAACATCATAAGTATGGGGAGGGGCGTTAAAAATTACAGTGAACTGAAATAACAATGCTACATATTATAAATATACAAATGTAATATGCATATACATTACAAAAAAAAATATTTACAAAACCACAGCTGGGGAAATTAAATGTTTCCAAATTTGTGACATTTTCCATGCTACGACTAATGTTAAATTGAGCACCCTCTTAAAATTTGAGTAAGAAACTAAAACTTTTACAGCATAATACTATTAGTAAGTCTGAAAAAGAAAATAGGGTGTGTCCTGGACTCTAGCTAAAAAAAGTTTTTCTGAACCACTCTAAGCTTAACTCTTAATAGGTACGTATCCAATTTATTATTTCTAATTTCATTGAAAGGAATCTCGTTTCATATATATATACTGTAACGGATCCGGCGAGACTTCCAACTTTCTTGAAAGGATGACACAGTTCTTGATTAAAAAAATACAGGAAATTTATTTACACTATGTACAGGAAAGAGCGTCAACAACTGCTAAATTATTCATCAGCAATTAAGCAATTATCACACAACACCGTAAACTCAACGTTTACACACGTATTTACTTCCAAATACGAAAACAACACAGCGAAATGCCTCGCTATAAACAGAGCAAATACGCTCTCAGTTCGAAATCTCAATCGAAACTCCACTTTTTATCACTCAGGACGCTTTTATAAACATCGAAGAAGTTTCCACAACATTCTTACTGCTTCTCGAAATGCGTAGACCGTTATCAAATTTTATCAATGAAAAGAAAAGAAGATAGGGGGTCGTATACTTTAGCCGAATGAAAAGGGGTTGTATATTCATTACGGGAAACTATTTACAGGTTACGTTACTACAATAATTACTATTTACAGGATTTGTAACAATACTTTGCAAGTTTTTTCTTTTTTAATGTTAATGGCTACTATGATTTTTTTATGTTTTTCTTCGGTTTCAATTACATTTATTTAATAACAATATGAATTTTTTTTTTTGTTTCTTTTAGTAAGATTACTTATTATTCCGAGGACAATTCTTTGAATTCGGAATGAGAACCTTTTCAGAAATTGCGATTTTCGCTTAGATCAGCACTAAGTGGTGATTTTTTCAAGTCAGTGAGTGATAATGCCAATGCTATTTCCCTAGAAAGAGCCTCTCATAAATCTATTCGAGCTTTAAGTTTAGAATGCGATGCGAATGTTCCCTCAAAAACTAAAGAAGTTCAGGTGAACATTTTGAATACTTCGAATTTAATACGCCATTTACAGCGATACCACTACACTGATACTGTGAAAGAATTCAAAGCTAGTCGTATATCTGCTAGGGAAGAATTCGTCATCACGAACCCCCTTGGGAGGCCCCTAACTTGGGAGAATGAACGTTTTTTTTTGTTTTATTTTTAAAGGGACAAATCTATACTCTTATAGCTTGTCTTGAAGAAACGTAGTAAGGCATATCCTGAAAATAGAATACTTCGTTCGAATGGAAAACGTATGATTAATATGCTACTAGAGGTAAAAGTTCAAAACTGTCCCAAGAATGGGCACTTGACTGTACGAAAAATTAGCGAAAATTTTCAGCGTTCATGACCATAAAACCATGATTTTTAACTTTTTATGGACTTCTAAAACCTGGGTCCAGTAGTATTAGACTTGCGGCTCCAAACAGTAGGAAGTTCATTTTCGGGTCAATTACATAGTTTGATGCCAATAAATATACATCCAAAAACTCGCTAACACCCAAAACTCGAACTGTAGCGAGGTACAAAGAAACATTTATTTATTTATATTGGCCTTTTAAATTGAATTTTTCAGTGAATCCAAGTGTGAATCCAAATGGATTCGTATTCATAGATGTGAATCAGAAATGATTTGGATTCATAGATCTGAATCCGAATAGATTCGGATTCGAATTCATAGGTATGAATCCGAATTTCGTATTCGGATTCACACTAGCAAACATGAATCTATTCGAATTCACACTTGTGAATACGAATGTATTCGTATTCGGATTGACACGTTAAGGTGCTGTGAATCAAATTCGGATTTACGAATAAGAATCTGCCTATCTCTGGTTAGCGTACGAGAGGACGCTATACAATCCATCACAGCTTGGCGGGTGAGGTGTCGACAATCTTGTGGCGTCGTTCGGTTGTGTGGGCTGGCGCGAGTCCTTCGTCTAATTTCATCGTCCTATGTCCATGTTCTGTAATTACGCATCACAGTTGAAACATTACGCCACATGCAGGCACTGATTTATCTGTACGGAAGTCCACCCTCACGCATGCAGATCATGTAACCCCATTCGAACTCCGTTACTCGTTCATATGACGCTCTGCGTTTTGGACGAGGCCTATTGAGTACCAGAGAAACATCTACCATCGGTAGATAATCATACAGTGATTCAAAAAAATCTTTATAGCCATTTATATATGGAGTCTACGCCCCTGTTTAAAAGGCCTAACTAAATCCATGCATGCGCGACGTCTCTGTAATTCTAATCATTTGCATATCTTATCCTGCTATACATATCCTGTGAATTCCAGTTCATTTGCATAATTCCTTCTTGGTGTTGCAATTTTCACAAACATGAGTGTACCACCCTTGCCTATATCCGGAGAACTTTTTTTTTTCAAAAAATTCAAATTTGGACTAACTAATTATATTTTGAGTGATTCAAAAATGGAAAATAAACCAAAAAACATAACATTTTCTAATACAATTTTAAAAAAATGAATATTTAAGCAAAAATTAGGTTAATTTTGCAGTTCACGCCAACCACTATAAACTCATTTCAACTCAATATATTTAAAAACCTTTTCTAATGTAAGTTGTTAAATTTTTACCTGTGTTCTGAACTAAAAGTGTCATTCAAGTAACAAAATTTAGAAAAAAATTGGTCGTTTTATTGAAATTCACATATTTTCTTCCGGAAACCCCTCAATTTTTCGCGGTTAAATACCCGTCAAATTTTGAAATACTGACGTAGAGCTTAGATCATAAAAGAGGTATCTAGGTGTAGCAAAGCAGCTATGCGCTACTGAATCAAACTGCTTACGGCGCTACCTGGTGGAAAACTGCGGAGTTAATAATCCTACTCAGAATTAATAATCCTAACAGAGAAAGACTCGGTAATGAAGTGATTTACGAAGTTGTAGAGCATTATCAATCCAGTACGAAAAAACACCTTGTGAACATAAAAACAAAGAATAGAAAGGTTAAAACGCGCATTTGTTTTCGTGATTTCCTGCACTGTGACGGTAGAAAATGATCTAAAAAAAAAACAACTAGTTTTAACAATATACTTTTATTTCACATTTTCGGGTG